>NC_060214.1:127697500-128297500 GCF_021130785.1 Homalodisca vitripennis | reverse complement strand
GAAAGTGTCAAACAAAAACTGTAAAGTACAACCTTAAGATTCGTCTGTAAGTGTTATAATGATTCCGACTTTAGGGAGGCGACACTTCTGATATATATGATTACAGTACCTGAGGCACTCTTGGAAGGGTGCGTACATGTTTGATGGATATGATTACAGTACCTGAGGCACTCTTGGAAGGGTACGTACATGTTTGATGGATATGATTACAGTACCTGAGGCACTCTTGGAAGGGTGCGTACATGTTTGATGGATATGTTTAAAGTACCTGAAACACTCTTGGAAGGGTGCGTACATGTTTGATGGATATGATTACAGTACCTGAAACACTCTTGGAAGGGTGCGTACATGTTTGATGGATATGATTACAGTACCTGAGGCACTCTTGAAAGGGTACGTACATGTTTGATGGATATGATTACAGTACCTGAGGCACTCTTGGAAGGGTGCGTACATGTTTGATGGATATGATTACAGTACCTGAGGCACTCTTGGAAGGGTGCGTACATGTTTGATGGATATGATTACAGTACCTGAGGCACTCTTGGAAGGGTGCATACATGTTTGATGGATATGATTAAAGTACCTGAAGCACTCTTGGAAGGGTGCGTACATATTTGATGGATATGATTACAGTACCTGAAGCACTCTTGGAAGGGTGCGTACATGTTTGATGGATATGATTACAGTACCTGAGGCACTCTTGGAAGGGTGCGTACATGTTTGATGGATATGATTAAAGTACCTGAAACACTCTTGGAAGGGTGCGTACATGTTTGATGGATATGATTACAGTACCTGAGGCACTCTTGGAAGGGTACGTACATGTTTGATGGATATGATTACAGTACCTGAGGCACTCTTGGAAGGGTGCGTACATGTTTGATGGATATGATTACAGTACCTGAAACACTCTTGGAAGGGTGCGTACATGTTTGATGGATATGATTACAGTACCTGAGGCACTCTTGGAAGGGTACGTACATGTTTGATGGATATGATTACAGTACCTGAGGCACTCTTGGAAGGGTACGTACATGTTTGATGGATATGATTAAAGTACCTGAAACACTCTTGGAAGGGTGCGTACATGTTTGATGGATATGATTACAGTACCTGAGGCACTCTTGGAAGGGTGCGTACATGTTTGATGGATATGATTACAGTACCTGAGGCACTCTTGGAAGGGTACGTACATGTTTGATGGATATGATTACAGTACCTGAGGCACTCTTGGAAGGGTGCGTACATGTTTGATGGATATGATTACAGTACCTGAGGCACTCTTGGAAGGGTGCGTACATGTTTGATGGATATGATTACAGTACCTGAAACACTCTTGGAAGGGTGCGTACATGTTTGATGGATATGATTACAGTACCTGAGGCACTCTTGAAAGGGTACGTACATGTTTGATGGATATGATTACAGTACCTGAGGCACTCTTGGAAGGGTGCGTACATGTTTGATGGATATGATTACAGTACCTGAGGCACTCTTGGAAGGGTGCGTACATGTTTGATGGATATGTTTAAAGTACCTGAAACACTCTTGGAAGGGTGCGTACATGTTTGATGGATATGATTACAGTATCTGAGGCACTCTTGGAAGGGTACGTACATGTTTGATGGATATGATTACAGTACCTGAGGCACTCTTGGAAGGGTACGTACATGTTTGATGGATATGATTAAAGTACCTGAAACACTCTTGGAAGGGTGCGTACATGTTTGATGGATATGATTAAAGTACCTGAAGCACTCTTAGAGGGGTGCCTACCCGACTGATGGGTGGACAAGATTACAGTACCTAAAGTAGTCTTAGAAGAGTGTCTATTTTGCACTATGGTTGTACAATGAACGCTTATAGACGTCAGATAGCAGTAGAGCAGCGAGGCGCAGCTGTACAGGTTATAGCAGGAGCCGCGAGAAGCTCTATGACCTGAGAACAGAAAGTGCAGCACAATAGATACAAGAGAAAGGCTAAAGGCGGAAAGGCCGAAGGACAGCGTGCGAGGAGGGTGGATGGAAAAAAGCATCAATTATATTTCGTCAAAACCCGAATTGGGCGCAGTACAGAGAGAAGGTAGACCTGAAGAAACGCTTTTTCCAGAGTCAAAGTGGCAGTACAACTAATGTATGTAAAAATTTGAAACAAGAAAAAATACTTGTCATTTATACCATGTTGTGTCACGACTGTATCGACTCTACCGTTTATGATAGTTTTCGTACATGCCGGTAATCCATGTGTGGGACCGAGAAAGATGGTGCTATAAAGAAAACAAGTCTCGCAATTGAAATTCTTGTTCAAATGTAAGTATTTTCTTTTTTTACAAAACCATAATGGTCAAAATAGTTTTCAATAATACTAATTTTGGCCCAACGAGATTTTGAATGCCATAATGCAGAAGTGTGTAGTATTCGCGCAAGTAATGCAGACTTTGGCTGTTGTATAAGTAAAACTAATGTATCAAGGTACACGCAGAATCAATGTTGATATGGTTCAAAGCAACTTAACATTGACCCATTCCGTATTGTTTTGATAGTAGCAGTTAATATAAACTTACCAAGTACAAACCTTATGGAGCAAGATTTTTTTCTCGTTTCAAATTTTTACATACAATAGTTGTACTGCCACTTTGACTCTGGAAAAAGCGTTTTTCAGCTCTACCTTCTCTCTGAACTGCGACCAATTCGGGTTTTGACGGAATATAATTGATGTTTTTTTCAACCGATGTTAGACATTATTCTATATATTATCGACATGAGAAAAACTTGCTTTATCTTATACTGATTGCCTGGTTATTACATTCCTTCTTACGATTATTGCTGTAAGACAAAGCTCTTGTAAAACAGGAAAGCGATTTAAGAAAGTATATGTCTGACCTTCAACATAATTATTTTGAGGGATTGGCCTTATATGAAACAAATTCAAATATGAATTATATCCTAAAGAGAAAAAAAATTACACCACATTAATTTTTAATTTAAGATTCAAGTTGTATTTACAATTTTTGTATTTTAATATTTTTAGTTCATGCAAAATAAACGTAGAAACTACGGACCTTTAGACAACAGCACAGGTTAAACTGTATTGTAGGAATTCTGGGTATTAGTTAGTTGCAACCATTGACTCGCTAATAAAATTTATTCCACAGCCTACTTGTTATCGGTGATATATTACACGGCTAGGTCTAGGCTCGAGCTCCTCTCATACAATAATAATAAATATAATATTTTTGTTTATAAACTTATGTTTTATTTTATTAAAAATATATAATTATTCATCCCAATAAAAATATAGTGAAATTACGCTAATCAGTTCTGTATTCCAAGTCATGTATGTAAATCAGAAAACTCAATGTAACGTACTAAAATACTATTCATTACTTTATCCTGTACATGTTTAATCCGCATTTACAATGGTAACCTGAAACCATTATTATACCGGGTGTCCCACTCCCTATTAATTTTCTTATGAATAGAGATGGAGTGATTTACTTTGCGGGGTGATTATATATTATGACCAACTGAGGAGTTTTATGACGTATGAAAATTGTTGACTTACTCTACAAAATTGGGGTGCTGTGGGGGTAAGTCAAAATATTTAAATAGACACCTAGCTAGTGACGCCTTATTTTAAAGGTATTATAAAAACAAGAAGAATGGCGCAAACTGGAGGTGTCTAATGTTACTCTATCAAATTTGGTGGCCAATCAAAGTTTGCATTTTGTATCAAACCTCCACAGTTTAAATTACATTTAAAGTTATTGTAACGGAGATAAAACATTCACTCACTAGTTGTTTTGAGAACTTAGTCCACAAAATCATAAAACAATTTATTACAAGAATCAGCAAACATCAATAACCTTGATTAACGTAGCATTTATTATGTTTTGTTTTGTCTAACCGAAGCCCAATAGAAGTTCTGGGGATACCAAATAGCTGACAATCATGTTATCATTATTGTTTACCAGTTTCAGTCCAGTTGCTGTGTCAAAGTGGTCTGGTTGTGTTTTATGATTCGATAAGTGGTTAGAGGAGTATAAGAGTGATACACGTAGTACAAATATCGGCTACAACAGAAAGTTTTCCACAGGTCTGAACCTTACCCTCTCGTGCCGTGGCGGTAGTAGCGCAGGAACTAACATCCGAAAGCGACCAATCGTTTAGGGAGTAGACATACTTGTCGTGTTTACCTGATGTGGTATCGGATAGCCAGGATTGCCCCCGAAAGTTCCCGCACCTTGTCCACGCAGTGGGGCGCCGATCGCGTTCGGCACTGACACCATTAACAGTGATAACCTATCGCCTTATCTGACCCTTGAGCAGCAGAGTACGAGTACAGTGACAGTGAACAGTGTGCGGTGTGTTGTACGTGTCGGTGCCAGTGCCAGTGCCAGTGACGGTGCTAGTGTCAGTGTCTGGTGCTGTGGATGGCCTTGTGTAACAGAGTTTTATGGTATTGTTTACAAAATACCATTGTCCATATCATTTATTCTGGCGCGATGTTTTATATTCAAAGGTGGAGTTTAATTTGCAGGCGATACTGAAATGTGTTGTAACGCGTCTCTGTTCGTGCTGTTCTTAGCCAGGTCTAATGCACGGCTCTGTTCACTCAAGTACAATGTAACGCGTTCTTGTTCACTCAAGTACACTCAAGTCAATGTAACGCGTCTCTGTTCGTGCTGTTCTTAGCCAGGTCTAATGTCTCTGTCAACTCAAGTACAATGTCTTCTTAGCCAGGTCTAATGTATCTGTACGGTAACGCGTCTGTTCGTGCTTTCTTAGCCAGGTCTAATGCACGGCTCTGTCATCAAGTACAATGTAACGCGTCTCTGTTCGTGCTGTCTTAGCCAGGTCTAATGCACGGCTCCTGTCACTCAGTACAATGTAACGCGTCTCTGTTCGTGTGTTCTTAGCCAGGTCTAATGTACGGCTCTGTCACTCAAGTACAATGTAACGCGTCTCTGTTCGTGCTTGTTTCTTAGCCAGGTCTAATGTACGCTCTGTCACTCAAGTACAATGTAACGCGTCTCTGGTTCGTGCTGTTCTTAGCCAGGTCTAATGTACGGCTCTGTTCACTCAAGTACAATGTAACGCGTCTCTGTTCGTGCTGTTCTTAGCCAGGTCTAATGCACGGCTCTGTTCACTCAAGTACAATGTAAACGCGTCTCTGTTCGTGCTGTTCTTAGCCAGGTCTAATGCACGGCTCTGTTCACTCAAGTACAATGTAACGCGTCTCTGTTCGTGCTGTTCTTAGCCAGGTCTTATGTACGGCTCTGTCCACTCAAGTACAATGTAACGCGTCTCTGTTCGTGCTGTTCTTAGCCAGGTCTAATGTACGGCTCTGTCACTTCAAGTACAATGTAACGCGTCTCTGTTCGTGCTGTTCTTAGCCAGGTCTAATGTACGGCTCTGTCACTCAAGTACAATGTAACGCGTCTCTGTTCGTGCTGTTCTTAGCCAGGTCTAATGCACGGCTCTGTTCACTCAAGTACAATGTAACGCGTCTCTGTTCGTGCTGTTCTTAGCCAGGTCTAATGGCACGGCTCTGTTCACTCAAGTACAATGTAACGCGTCTCTGTTCGTGCTGTTCTTAGCCAGGTCTAATGTACGGCTCTGTCACTCAAGTACAATGTAACGCGTCTCTGTTCGTGCTGTTCTTAGCCAGGTCTAATGTACGGCTCTGTCACTCAAGTACAATGTAACGCGTCTCTGTTCGTGCTGTTCTTAGCCAGGTCTAATGCACGGCTCTGTCACTCAAGTACAATGTAACGCGTCTCTGTTCGTGCTGTTCTTAGCCAGGTCTAATGCACGGCTCTGTTCACTCAAGTACAATGTAACGCGTCTCTGTTCGTTGCTGTTCTTAGCCAGGTCTAATGCACGGCTCTGTTCACTCAAGTACAATGTAACGCGTCTCTGTTCGTGCTGTTCTTAGCCAGGTCTAATGCACGGCTCTGTCACTCAAGTACAATGTAACGCGTCTCTGTTCGTGCTGTTCTTAGCCAGGTCTAATGCACGGCTCTGTCACTCAAGTACAATGTAACGCGTCTCTGTTCGTGCTGTTCTTAGCCAGGTCTAATGCACGGCTCTGTTCACTCAAGTACAATGTAACGCGTCTCTGTTCGTGCTGTTCTTAGCCAGGTCTAATGCACGGCTCTGTTCACTCAAGTACAATGTAACGCGTCTCTGTTCGTGCTGTTCTTAGCCAGGTCTAATGCACGGCTCTGTTCACTCAAGTACAATGTAACGCGTCTCTGTTCGTGCTGTTCTTAGCCAGGTCTAATGCACGGGCTCTGTCACTCAAGTACAATGTAACGCGTCTCTGTTCGTGCTGTTCTTAGCCAGGTCTAATGTACGGCTCTGTCACTCAAGTACAATGTAAATGTAACGCGTCTCTGTTCGTGCTGTTCTTAGCCAGGTCTAATGCACGGCTCTGTCACTCAAGTACAATGTAACGCGTCTCTGTTCGTGCTGTTCTTAGCCAGGTCTAATGCACGGCTCTGTCACTCAAGTACAATGTAACGCGTCTCTGTTCGTGCTGTTCTTAGCCAGGTCTAATGCACGGCTCTGTCACTCAAGTACAATGTTAACGCGTCTCTGTTCGTGCTGTTCTTAGCCAGGTCTAATGCACGGCTCTGTCACTCAAGTACAATGTAACCGCGTCTCTGTTCGTGCTGTTCTTAGCCAGGTCTAATGCACGGCTCTGTTCACTCAAGTACAATGTAACGCGTCTCTGTTCGTGCTGTTCTTAGCAGGTCTAATGTACGGCTCTGTCACTCAAGTACAATGTAACGCGTCTCTGTTCGTGCTGTTCTTAGCCAGGTCTAATGTACGGCTCTGTCACTCAAGTACAATGTAACGCGTCTCTGTTCGTGCTGTTCTTAGCCAGGTCTAATGTACGGCTCTGTCACTCAAGTACAATGTAACGCGTCTCTGTTCGTGCTGTTCTTAGCCAGGTCTAATGTACGGTTCTGTCACTCAAGTACAATGTAACGCGTCTCTGTTCGTGCTGTTCTTAGCCAGGTCTAATGTACGGCTCTGTCACTCAAGTACAATGTAACGCGTCTCTGTTCGTGCTGTTCTTAGCCAGGTCTAATGCACGGCTCTGTCACTCAAGTACAATGTAACGCGTCTCTGTTCGTGCTGTTCTTAGCCAGGTCTAATGTACGGCTCTGTCACTCAAGTACAATGTAACGCGTCTCTGTTCGTGCTGTTCTTAGCCAGGTCTAATGTACGGCTCTGTCACTCAAGTACAATGTAACGCGTCTCTGTTCGTGCTGTTCTTAGCCAGGTCTAATGTACGGCTCTGTCACTCAAGTACAATGTAACGCGTCTCTGTTCGTGCTGTTCTTAGCCAGGTCTAATGCACGGCTCTGTCACTCAAGTACAATGTAACGCGTCTCTGTTCGTGCTGTTCTTAGCCAGGTCTAATGTACGGCTCTGTCACTCAAGTACAATGTAACGCGTCTCTGTTCGTGCTGTTCTTAGCCAGGTCTAATGTACGGCTCTGTCACTCAAGTACAATGTAACGCGTCTCTGTTCGTGCTGTTCTTAGCCAGGTCTAATGTACGGCTCTGTCACTCAAGTACAATGTAACGCGTCTCTGTTCGTGCTGTTCTTAGCCAGGTCTAATGTACGGCTCTGTCACTCAAGTACAATGTAACGCGTCTCTGTTCGTGCTGTTCTTAGCCAGGTCTAATGCACGGCTCTGTCACTCAAGTACAATGTAACGCGTCTCTGTTCGTGCTGTTCTTAGCCAGGTCTAATGCACGGCTCTGTCACTCAAGTACAATGTAACGCGTCTCTGTTCGTGCTGTTCTTAGCCAGGTCTAATGTACGGCTCTGTCACTCAAGTACAATGTGACCGGATCGTATTGTGTGCACGTACTGTATATTTGTTAGGGTTTAGTATTTATTTTTACTGCGACAATAACTACATTTTAAATATTTTTGTCACAAATATATCAAAATGAAGAGGAGAAGGAGAGATTTACTATATATTTCATTATTCCTCTAATTAGCTAGTTTCTTTCATTTTAAACAATTTAATCCGATTGTTGTTTTCTAAATATGAATTATTTTATACATAATTGGATAGCATTGTCATACTTGTTATCAAGATACAATGTTTTAATCTATGACGTTACCCTTCAGTGTCACCCCGTACAATCCTGAGAGTTTACAAATAAGTAGTAACCAGCTCAGTGTTTCCATGTAAGAACATGGTAGTGTACAAACGGTAGTAAGGTGCTTGTATTTCACTTCTCGGTAACTTGCATCTTCCCTCCTCAGTACCGACAGTCGCCGCTCAGTGTTTCCATGTACAAGCATGGTAGTGTAGAAACGGTAGTAAGGTGCTTGTATGTGACTTCTCGGTAACTCGCATCTTCCCTCCTCAGTACCGACAGTCGCCGCTCAGTGTTTCCATGTACAAGCATGGTAGTGTAGAAACGGTAGTAAGGTGCTTGTATTTCACTTCTCGATAACTCGCATCTTCCCTCCTCAGTACCGACAGTCGCCGCTCAGTGTTTCCATGTACAAGCATGGTAGTGTAGAAACGGTAGTAAGGTGCTTGTATGTGACTTCTCGGTAACTCGCATCTTCCCTCCTCAGTACCGACAGTCGCCGCTCAGTGTTTCCATGTACAAGCATGGTAGTGTAGAAACGGTAGTAAGGTGCTTGTATGTGACTTCTCGGTAACTCGCATCTTCCCTCCTCAGTACCGACAGTCGCCGCTCAGTGTTTCCATGTACAAGCATGGTAGTGTAGAAACGGTAGTAAGGTGCTTGTATGTGACTTCTCGGTAACTCGCATCTTCCCTCCTCAGTACCGACAGTCGCCGCTCAGTGTTTCCATGTACAAGCATGGTAGTGTAGAAACGGTAGTAAGGTGCTTGTATGTGACTTCTCGGTAACTCGCATCTTCCCTCCTCAGTACCGACGACGCGGCGGTTTGTTCATTCCTGCGCCCTTAATCTGATTGAGTCTAACAAGCGAGACCTACCAATTGACACCAATGAAAGATAGAGCTCATGTCGTCTGTAAACACGGGCCTTACATTTACTACTCATTGTACCCTCGGTCAAGGCTGACATTGGTAATAATGTAGATAATATCTGTCTAGAAACGCACTTCATACTTTTCTGTTAAGAAAATTGTATAATACAAAATATTATTGCGCGTAATATTTTCACGTAATTGCAACAGCTATAGTGATGAAAATGGTAAAAATGTGCATTAATTTACTAAATCTGAGTCTCACCCTCATCCATAACTTTGTAACTTCAATATTCATACTAATTCTCATTCCGAATATTCCCTACTCTTTCTCCAGTGTCAGTGAGCCCATCTATACTGTAGAATGGTTCTGCAATCATGCAAGTTTCAGACAGAGATGCTGTTTACTCTCGACTGGTTGTACGCCTGTAATATGGGATATAGTACAGAGATTTCTCATACAGTATCTCACTCTTAGTGATCCACAGAACTTGATTGCACGATTGAACCAATATTTAATGTAAACAGTAATGATCCAACACAAAAATTTGCGATTTTATCACCTTTACTCGATTTGACTAATAAACGAACATGTTACCCTATATATCTACATATATCAATTTAAAATTTGTTTTACGACTAAAGCTTTTAAAATGATCTACTGACTAAACAATCAGTTGTTGATCAATGAATTTGGTATGACGTAAAGTTGGCTGCATCCAAATAGACATCGGTTACAGACCGAACTATTCAGCATGAAGCATAGTGGGGGGGGGGGGGAGGATGATACGCTCCCATACACTGAACCCTATGGTTCAAGTGTTTACGCTCTACTCCACAGTTCATGCGCCACTGACAATACAAGTAGACATCGATTACAGACCGAACTATTCAGCATGAAGCATAGTGGGGGGGGGGGAGGAGGATGATACGCTCCCATACACTGAACCCCATGGTTCAAGTGTTTACGCTCTACTCCACAGTTCATGCGCCACTGACAATACGAGTAGACATCGGTTACAGACCGAACTATTCAGCATGAAGCATAGTGGGGGGGGGGGGGATGATACGCTCCCATACACTGAACCCCGTGGTTCAAGTGTTTACGCTCTACTCCAAAGTTCGTGCGCCACTTACAATACAAGTTGACCCGCCTGTGAGAGTTGAACAGTACCACTTTTCTTTTGGACTGTACAGCGTATTTATATTTTTCAATTTATTTGTTTATTAAGTAGCGTCTTCAAGTGTGTAATGTAATTGGTACCGCGCGCGGCATAACCAGAGACCCGAGCGTGTACAAGGTACGAGGAGAACATTACAGTCTGGAGTATTACTGACACAATTAACATTTCCTTTCACTCTGGTACAGTGTATTTTCTTGTTGAAATTAAAACACGTGTAATAATTGATACATTTCTGTGTTTAATTCATATATTCACACATTAAAGCTTGTCCAGGTAATTCTTCCAACTCTGTATATGTAGCCTATCTTTATAAATAGCCAATTAAATTGTAGAGATTTGCATTACTACGACTCTTGGTTGCCCTGCGAGGTGTAGGCAGGGCCGCATTCAGCTTTCGTGAGCCCCGCCATGTCCTGCTGCCCGAGGCCCGGGCCCCGGTAGAATTGTCTGAATAAGCCGGTTTGAGATGGGGCCTGGCTATAGATTATCTCACTAGGTATCTAGCAAGAACGTAGCCAGGAACAGATTTTCTTTTGCAGGGGGGGGGGTGTCCAGATAACTGATATTCTCCCCTAGTAGACAGAGAGTGAGGCCCCATTTTGTCCCTTAAAACTTTTTGTCCCCTTTTCTTGTTGAGAACGATTCTTAGCAGTACATGTCTAACTATTAAAAAAGTAACTTAAAAATTTGGAAATTTGGGGGGTGGGAGTTCCGGACCCCTTGGACCCTCTCGCTGGCTACGCCCTTGGCATCTAGTAATAATTATTGGTACACACTTGGGGTATCAATGAACACATGATGTTAATGTGGACTTTGGCTTTGCTTGGCGTCGATCAGTCTCTGTTGTGTCTGTCGTGCGCGGGTTGTGGACCTTGCGTGCATCCCCAACACTAGAGGAATAAAATAAACATTTTGTTGGACTTTCAAATAGTTAACTTTGTATTTTACGAGTTTACCATTGTGCTAACACGGTCGAGTGAATCGAATTCAAACAATTCTCACTTCATTCCATTCCTATAATCTTTTAAAATCTTCTTTATTTTATAATATAAATATATTGAACAAAAGTACAGTCCGTGTCTTAGTCTCTTGTAAGCTGAGTGTTTAATTGAATTTGTCAACATTCACATTCACGTCCTGTTTAAATAAAGCATTAAAGAAAACAGATAATCATCTTAATTTGGTTATAAAATTTTAGGGCATTGAATTTAGGGATTTCTGACATGTAGACGACTTAACAGCTGAAATGATTTTTAAAAATATATCATATATATGTTTTGTCATGTTCAACTTGAATAATGCTGCAATATGTAATTCATATTCAGAATATCACAATCACACAATAACTTTTTTTGGATTTCTTCATGTACTTATTTCTCTAAACATTGACATAATCTACAAATCCAAAACAAACTTTAACTGTCATAACGTACAATAGTTTGCACTTTGAACTCCCTAGTCTGTGTCGAGAGTGTAGTATAGTGTAGATAGGCCGAGACAGTAGAGCTCTGTATGGGCCCCCGGACACAGAGACCCCGTTGTGTGTCAGATAGTGCCGGTGCAGGCCTACCTACAGTAAGATGTTGGATGGCCAGCGCTGCTGTGTCAGACAGGTAAGGGGCGGAATGTTTACGAGCTACATCCAGATCATTCCGGTTAATGGAGTTTTGTGTTTACAGTTCACCAGCTTTGATCTGCTTCGACCGTTCTGACATCAGTGTTTTGATCAGGTCAGGTCCGTCTCGCTCACTTCTCATCCATTAACGTAGTTTAGTGACTCTGTTATCTGAATCCTTAGTGACCACACTCAGTTGCATACTACTGTGTCCATATGGCTACACTGGGATGTTATAGATCTTAACAAATAACCCTTATCACTAAATATATTCTTCGGGACAGTGTAAACCTGTATTTATCATTATACCATTCAACATTACAGGGATAATTGTGACATATTTGAAATAACAAATCGATGTTGGTTAACAACAAAAATCTAATCAACAGTATTTCCAAAATTTATTTTTGATTGCTGCACGTTTCTGAAAAAAGAAGAACTTATTTAAATAGTTTTTATATATACACTTCTGTTGCAATCACGGTAATATAAAACATCTTAGCTTCCTTCGTGTTTTCCCTTTTTCGCAGCTGAACACATCCTCCGGCCTTGGCTGTTCTTAAGACCTTACAATCCGTTTTCTTGGGTAAATTATTTTTGAATTTTTAAGGAAAATTGTAGCTATACCCCTTTAAAATACTTTCTAAAAGCAGGAAAATAAAAATTGTTTGATAATTCCTCGAGAAAATGTAAGAATTTGAAGCCAATAATAATCGGGACCTAAGAAAAACGGCCGAAGGTAAGGACGTAACAATTTTGCAGTAACAAATGACATGTTCTTCTAGTCTAGGCTTTTGACTGTATGCATCATGCGACACTGTTGAACCAGTTACGGACTAGTGGTATTAGGGGTTTGCCATATGATTGGTTCTCGTCGTATCTTAAAGATAGAGAAGAATGCGAGCGGATTTCGGATGCTTAATCGAACAGGGTCAAGGTGCTGTATGGTCTCCCTCAGGGATCAATATTATTGACAGTTCTCTTCATCATAGGTGGTACAATATGCTGATGACACGACTCTGTGTCTAAAAGTGATCTTGAGGTTAAACCATTTATCGACTAAAATTCGTGCATAAAATATTTCTCAAGGCTCAATTGGAAAAAAAAACAGCTTAAAATCAATCTCAATAAATTTATGCCTTCTGCATCTACAAGAGTGATGTCCCGCGGTGGTTATGATGGACGATGTTGTCTTGCTAGAAGCCGAATCCGTTAAGTTCCCTGAAATATACCTCGATCGAGGGCTGATATACGACGTTTACATTGACAGTGTCTGCTCAACGGTCACTTCTGGCATTTATGTTTTCGCAACCTCGCAACATTTTGTTCTCTTGATCATTATAAAAGTACTTTGATCTGATACATTCACATTTGACTTGCGGCTTGAGATTGTGGGGCAGCTGTTCTAAATACAAACTCGAAAGACTATTTAGAGCTCAGAAGAAAGCTGTCAGAATTCTTTACAAACTGAATCTTAGAGTCCTGCAAAGAAGCCTTCAAGGAGTTTGGGTTGTTAACTTTACTTACTCTGTCTCTATATTTTTAACGTTGCCCTATAATATACTGGTCAAAGTCAGTGACGTCCACACAGGTAAGACTAGAGGCACGAACAACTTTCGTATTGCACAACATAAAACGACAGCATTTGAACACTTGTCGTTACAAGTTGACGTAAAGTCAGTGACGTCCACAGAGGTAAGACTAGAGGCACGAACAACTTTCGTATTGCACAACATAAAACGACAGCATTTGAACATTTGTCGTTACAAGTTGACGTAAAGTCAGTGACGTCCACAGAGGTAAGACTAGAGGCACGAACAACTTTCGTATTGCACAACATAAAACGACAGCATTTGAACACTTGTCGTTACAAGTTGACGTAAAGTCAGTGACGTCCACAGAGGTAAGACTAGAGGCACGAACAACTTTCGTATTGCACAACATAAAACGACAGCATTTGAACACTTGTCGTTACAAGTTGACGTAAAGTCAGTGACGTCCACAGAGGTAAGACTAGAGGCACGAACAACTTTCGTATTGCACAACATAAAACGACAGCATTTGAACACTTGTCGTTACAAGTTGACGTAAAGTCAGTGACGTCCACAGAGGTAAGACTAGAGGCACGAACAACTTTCGTATTGCACAACATAAAACGACAGCATTTGAACACTTGTCGTTACAAGTTGACGTAAAGTCAGTGACGTCCACAGAGGTAAGACTAGAGGCACGAACAACTTTCGTATTGCACAACATAAAACGACAGCATTTGAACACTTGTCGTTACAAGTTGACGTAAAGTCAGTGACGTCCACAGAGGTAAGACTAGAGGCACGAACAACTTTCGTATTGCACAACATAAAACGACAGCATTTGAACACTTGTCGTTACAAGTTGACGTAAAGTCAGTGACGTCCACAGAGGTAAGACTAGAGGCACGAACAACTTTCGTATTGCACAACATAAAACGACAGCATTTGAACACTTGTCGTTACAAGTTGACGTAAAGTCAGTGACGTCCACAGAGGTAAGACTAGAGGCACGAACAACTTTCGTATTGCACAACATAAAACGACAGCATTTGAACACTTGTCGTTACAAGTTGACGTAAAGTCAGTGACGTCCACAGAGGTAAGACTAGAGGCACGAACAACTTTCGTATTGCACAACATAAAACGACAGCATTTGAACACTTGTCGTTACAAGTTGACGTAAAGTCAGTGACGTCCACACAGGTAAGACTAGAGGCACGAACAACTTTCGTATTGCACAACATAAAACGACAGCATTTGAACACTTGTCGTTACAAGTTGACGTAAAGTCAGTGACGTCCACAGAGGTAAGACTAGAGGCACGAACAACTTTCGTATTGCACAACATAAAACGACAGCATTTGAACACTTGTCGTTACAAGTTGACGTAAAGTCAGTGACGTCCACAGAGGTAAGACTAGAGGCACGAACAACTTTCGTATTGCACAACATAAAACGACAGCATTTGAACACTTGTCGTTACAAGTTGACGTAAAGTCAGTGACGTCCACACAGGTAAGACTAGAGGCACGAACAACTTTCGTATTGCACAACATAAAACGACAGCATTTGAACACTTGTCGTTACAAGTTGACGTAAAGTCAGTGACGTCCACAGAGGTAAGACTAGAGGCACGAACAACTTTCGTATTGCACAACATAAAACGACAGCATTTGAACACTTGTCGTTACAAGTTGACGTAAAGTCAGTGACGTCCACACAGGTAAGACTAGAGGCACGAACAACTTTCGTATTGCACAACATAAAACGACAGCATTTGAACACTTGTCGTTACAAGTTGACGTAAAGTCAGTGACGTCCACAGAGGTAAGACTAGAGGCACGAACAACTTTCGTATTGCACAACATAAAACGACAGCATTTGAACACTTGTCGTTACAAGTTGACGTAAAGTCAGTGACGTCCACAGAGGTAAGACTAGAGGCACGAACAACTTTCGTATTGCACAACATAAAACGACAGCATTTTAACACTTGTCGTTACAAGTTGACGTAAAGTCAGTGACGTCCACAGAGGTAAGACTAGAGGCACGAACAACTTTCGTATTGCACAACATAAAACGACAGCATTTTGAACACTTGTCGTTACAAGTTGACGTAAAGTCAGTGACGTCCACAGAGGTAAGACTAGAGGCACGAACAACTTTCGTATTGCACAACATAAAACGACAGCATTTGAACACTTGTCGTTACAAGTTGACGTAAAGTCAGTGACGTCCACAGAGGTAAGACTAGAGGCACGAACAACTTTCGTATTGCACAACATAAAACGACAGCATTTGAACACTTGTCGTTACAAGTTGACGTAAAGTCAGTGACGTCCACAGAGGTAAGACTAGAGGCACGAACAACTTTCGTATTGCACAACATAAAACGACAGCATTTGAACACTTGTCGTTACAAGTTGACGTAAAGTCAGTGACGTCCACAGAGGTAAGACTAGAGGCACGAACAACTTTCGTATTGCACAACATAAAACGACAGCATTTGAACACTTGTCGTGTAACTCATAAACCAACTACCGAGGAGTTAGAGCTCATTAAACATTTAAATGAGCCTAACAATTCAAAACTCGCTTAAACACCTCCTAATGTCAAAGGCGTTTTAGTCCGTTGAACATTTCATGTCGGGTCGTTGGGATGAAACCTATTGAGAAATAAGAATAAAAACCCCCCGTTCTGTTATTCAATTGATTGATTGATTAAGCTCTTTATTATTACAAGTAAAGTTAATTAATAGTTAGTTAATTGCATATTTATATAATTGTAGAGTGTATATGGTCATAAATGTACATTATGCATACAAAATAATTACGTTATTCCCTGGCACTTATTTTTTATACATATTGTAAACAAATTACATTTGTATCTTCAGACAGTATTATTTATGTCTTATGACAAAATTATCTAAATTTATCACTTCAAATTTTTGTATTTCCTCTTGGAGAAATCAAACAATTGTTTCATCTACAACTTATCTTAAAGAGGCATGACTTGAAAACAAATAAAATCTTAACCAATAACAGATTGCACAATCTTATCCACCTTCACTTTATCTTTCCAAAGCTTAACGTTCTTCCCACAGAGCTGAATTAATTCCAAATATTTCCTCCATGTTATTATTAATATTCGACTAAAACATTATGTTGCTTCAGTTTATCTTCAATTTCAGTTACTTAAGTGGGAATAGAATGACACATTAAAGATATTGTATTTTCTTGTTTTCTTCATAATTATGTATTAATTATCCCTCACGTTTGACTATTTATACTTTTCTCTGTTAATATTTCAGTTACTTAAGTGGGAATAGAATGACACATTAAAGATGTTGTATTTTCTTGTTGTCTTC
Organism: Homalodisca vitripennis; assembly: GCF_021130785.1. NCBI lineage: Eukaryota > Metazoa > Arthropoda > Insecta > Hemiptera > Cicadellidae > Homalodisca > Homalodisca vitripennis. The sequence continues at coordinate 128,280,801 of NC_060214.1, read as the reverse complement.
ATAATTATGTATTAATTATCCCTCACGTTTGACTATTTATACTTTTCTCTGTTAATATTTCAGTTACTTAAGTGGGAATAGAATGACACATTAAAGATATTGTATTTTCTTGTTGTCTTCATAATTATGTATTAATTATCCCTCACGTTTGACTATTTATACTTTTCTCTGTTAATATTTCAGTTACTTAAGTGGGAATAGAATGACACATTAAAGATATTGTATTTTCTTGTTGTCTTCATAATTATGTATTAATTATCCCTCACGTTTGACTATTTATACTTTTCTCTGTTAATATTTCAGTTACTTAAGTGGGAATAGAATGACACATTAAAGATATTGTATTTTCTTGTTGTCTTCATAATTATGTATTAATTATCCCTCACGTTTGACTATTTATACTTTTCTCTGTTAATATTTCAGTCACTTAAGTGGGAATAGAATGACACATTAAATATATTGTATTTTCTTGTTGTCTTCATAATTATGTATTAATTATCCCTCACGTTTGACTATTTATACTTTTCTCTGTTAATATTTCAGAAACTTTTTTATTTCAGTATTCCTTCAAAAGTTACGTTGTTGAGTATTGAACGTGTTTAGTTTAGCACAACTCTAAGAAGCAAGATATATTGAGCTGTTACGATCTTATAGTTTCTTCTGGTAATTGAGAGTTGAAGGGGTAACTGCACCGGTTAACACATACACGAGTATATTGTGGAGTTGTACAAGGCCATCCTGCACCAGTTAGAACGGTGAGTGAGTAGAACTGGTCCTGGTTGTGGACAATGCTGACGAGGACGTTCTCAGTGTTGTGAAGTACGGTCTGTAGACACGAGTATGAGTGCGGGCAGCAGCACGCCGCGCACTCCCCGCAGTGTGAGATCCACGCTGCAGCGAGCAGTGTTCGGCGCCGCGGACAGCAGCCTGCTCAGCCTAGAGTCCTTGCCGCTCACGGAGGGAGGGTTCCGCCCCAGACCCAGCTACGGCAGCATCTTCAGCTACTACCACATGCTGAGGCGTGGCTCGGTCCTCGGCAGCAACAAGGTACTGTGGCAGTCTCTCTCTGCCGGACATGTCCTCATACTGGGCGTAAACATTGATCATTCTTTTCAGCGATATGTAAGAAATAGGAATACTACACTTTGACGCTACTCGAAGTGTAGGGTATCTTCTGTCAGCTCACCTACCGGCGCACAGTGGTTCCACATACAACTGTTCAATAGCTACTCCCTAGGTGGCCGTTGAGTATTGTCGAATTATCATTAGTGGCATTTGTTGACTAACTATCGATCGCTAACACTTCAATAAACTAATAAATACATCCTTAATCTGTTGTAATTTTTATAAATAAACCGTTTACAAAAAAGACACTAGGATATTTCAGTTCACGCAGGGTGGGTTAACTACCCCTCCGCCGCCGCTGTGATGCCGCGCTCTTACAGTATCTCCACTACTGCTCGGCACTCGCCCGCTCACTCTTTCCCCTGACCTGACCACTGCCACTTAGCGCCTAACCTCAAATCAAAACGCAAGCTCATTGCATACGTCATTGGCTACATAAGTCTGTTCAATTAATATTTTACGCTTATATCGGGTTACACACAAAAATACAATATACTTATAGTATAGGTAAGTAGCTGCAGTGTAAACAAACTGGCGCGAGCGAGACATGAGCCACACATCTGATAAAACGGAGACGAGGAGATGCTTGTTCCACTCCCCACTACTGGAGGAGCCCCTTCTGCGCGCGGCTGCTCAGATACGAGTATTTGCTCCTGCGCAGGTTTCTTTGCGAGTGGTTTGTCTATAACTATGTTACTGAAAATTCAAATATTAGTTACCGTACACATTTACTGAGTAAGCCCGTCGTTCTCTTTCGTTTGTCTGTCTGTTCTATTTTGTTGTCAGTAATCAGGGGCTGTTCGTTTGTCTCCTGTGGGGCCGTAGAACGAATTGAGTTATATGGCGTAATATTACTTGGGTTAATTGAGTTTTTTCGATTTTGCACAACGTAAATATTCATGTATTACAGAATTGACAGAATATTTAATAATGCGTTTTTGTCGTTTACTTTAATAGTAATGAACCTTTTAAATGTAATAACCAGTATGAAAGTAAGTGAAGACTAACATATATTATGTTAATATAAAACTTAGAATACAAGTTCATATTAACTGTAATGTATATGGTATCACACTGTGTAGTCATGGAAACCTACTCTGTAAAATTGTTAGAATAAGGTTAAGGAACAAGCTCTCAAACAGTGGAATAATCTCATGGTGATGCAGGGTTCACCTGTGAAGAAGATACCATTCCAAGGTTCCAGACCTGCACGGAGGAACCACAACTCTCCCTCGCCATTCTCAAATCCGAGGCCTAGATTTTCTGCCCCACAAACGAAAGGATGCCTCCAACGAATCCTTAGGGTTGCATCTTAAATGTTTGTTTCAATTCGTCCTACCCAATCGCAAATCCTTCATGAGAATTTTAGAAGTCAATTCAGTCATGACTTCAAATAAAACCTTAGAAACATGTTCAAATAACTACAATAATTTCAGACACATTCAAAACTACCTAACCGATGTTTTACATTTTAAACCAATAAATATGAATAGAACGATAAATATGGATAAACGAGAGGATAAACAAAGGCCTGGAAGTCAGAAGGTCCGATGTTTGTTGGTTAGGTTTGTATTTCCCCTGAGCTGTTATGGAGAGCTATTGCACGTCAGTGTTGGTCGTACTTATGCTGACTTTATGTAGAATACTTCGCAGGATCCGAGCGATTTACAATTAATTCGTCTGGCAAGCCAGTGGCTCAGGCAGCTTTGGTTCACCTGGCAACACATAAGGAATGTGCAGACGGCATAGGTTGTAGTGTTTGTTGGGACTGGACATCAATATTTCGCAGGATCCGAGCGATTTACAATTAATTCGTCTGGCAAGCCAGTGGCTCAGGCAGCTTTGGTTCACCTGGCAACACATAAGGAATGTGCAGACGGCATAGGTTGTAGTGTTTGTTGGGACTGGACATCAATACTTCGCAGGATCCGAGCGATTTACAATTAATTCGTCTGGCAAGCCAGTGGCTCAGGCAGCTTTGTTTCACCTGGCAACACATAAGGAATGTGCAGGCGGCATAGGTTGTAGTGTTTGTTGGGACTGGACATCAATACTTCGCAGGATCCGAGCGATTTACAATTAATTCGTCTGGCAAGCCAGTGGCTCAGGCAGCTTTGGTTCACCTGGCAACACATAAGGAATGTGCAGACGGCATAGGTTGTAGTGTTTGTTGGGACTGGACATCAATACTTCGCAGGATCCGAGCGATTTACAATTAATTCGTCTGGCAAGCCAGTGGCTCAGGCAGCTTTGGTTCACCTGGCAACACATAAGGAATGTGCAGACGGCATAGGTTGTAGTGTTTGTTGGGACTGGACATCAATACTTCGCAGGATCCGAGCGATTTACAATTAATTCGTCTGGCAAGCCAGTGGCTCAGGCAGCTTTGGTTCACCTGGCAACACATAAGGAATGTGCAGACGGCATAGGTTGTAGTGTTTGTTGGGACTGGACATCAATACTTCGCAGGATCCGAGCGATTTACAATTAATTCGTCTGGCAAGCCAGTGGCTCAGGCAGCTTTGGTTCACCTGGCAACACATAAGGAATGTGCAGACGGCATAGGTTGTAGTGTTTGTTGGGACTGGACATCAATACTTCGCAGGATCCGAGCGATTTACAATTAATTCGTCTGGCAAGCCAGTGGCTCAGGCAGCTTTGGTTCACCTGGCAACACATAAGGAATGTGCAGACGGCATAGGTTGTAGTGTTTGTTGGGACTGGACATCAATACTTCGCAGGATCCGAGCGATTTACAATTAATTCGTCTGGCAAGCCAGTGGCTCAGGCAGCTTTGGTTCACCTGGCAACACATAAGGAATGTGCAGACGGCATAGGTTGTAGTGTTTGTTGGGACTGGACATCAATACTTCGCAGGATCCGAGCGATTTACAATTAATTCGTCTGGCAAGCCAGTGGCTCAGGCAGCTTTGGTTCACCTGGCAACACATAAGGAATGTGCAGACGGCATAGGTTGTAGTGTTTGTTGGGACTGGACATCAATACTTCGCAGGATCCGAGCGATTTACAATTAATTCGTCTGGCAAGCCAGTGGCTCAGGCAGCTTTGGTTCACCTGGCAACACATAAGGAATGTGCAGACGGCATAGGTTGTAGTGTTTGTTGGGACTGGACATCAATACTTCGCAGGATCCGAGCGATTTACAATTAATTCGTCTGGCAAGCCAGTGGCTCAGGCAGCTTTGGTTCACCTGGCAACACATAAGGAATGTGCAGACGGCATAGGTTGCAGTGTTTGTTGGGACTGGACATCAAGTAAAAACAGTCATAAAGGTCATCCGATGTTGAGGCTTCAGTGAACTAGATGATCTGAGATACAGGAGATGGGTTTTACCAGTTCCCACAAGTCTTGCTGTTACCTCGCTGCGACGAGTGATCTTGTGGCTTACTCACCGATCCACTATTTGTTGAGTAAACTGTTTCGTAAGAGACAAATAATAGTCCGTTACACCTGATCCAGCTGATAATGGTTGTTAAATATTAATGGTTTGAGTGTGGCTGTAGAAGCGGAAGTGGGAGTGAGTGGTCTTCCATCAAAGTCTATATTTTCTCGACCCTCATAATTGTTTTCGATATTTTCAATCCAATTTTTAGTTTTAGAGGGTTTTAAACAAGGTTTTTTGCTATAAAAACCCATAACATTGGAAACCAAACACCAAAAGATAGCATCTGTATTGTACTGAGTTTTCACTGTATGATCAGTAGCAACGTTTGCGTAGAATGACAATTCCCAAGTCAACTGTTTGCACTGATTACAGATTTGTTGTCAAGTGATAACTCGAAACTCCATTCTTATCTGGCGTGTCTCTCAAGTCATTGTTTAGGGAAGTATCGGTCTTCAGTCCCACAGTTGACAATCATGTATGTCGGTGTTCAGTAACACGTGTGTTGATTACTGTGTGAGCTAACATCATACCAGTGTTGTGTTTATATCCAGGTATATTTTAATTTAAACATCGTTGTAAGGTGGTGGCCATTGTTTCAGTTTTCTATGATCGTGCAGTTTGATGTAATCTTGATTGATTGCGTGAAATAAAAAGATACGGTGATAATCTTAGTTATTAAGGCTATGTGGCCTGTTTACGCCTCGTCGAAACTTGCATACACCATTAATAGTTGTAGTTGGTGGGATTAGAATTCTTTGGTGCTGGAATCCAATTTTCAGAAACATCGCATATGTGAATCCTTAATCAGTACTATAACCCTCAGGAATTAATTTCTTTAAAGCACAAGTCATTAAAAATTGGCAAGGGTTTAAATTAAGAAGGTGGTTGAAAGTGTTATAATGGCGGTACTTTGATATTATCCAGAGGTAATTTTTTTGAAAGAGAATCTAACAAAAGTACACTTTCTAGAAATAGCAGACTATTTTCCGTACTGTGAGAATTACATGCCATTATGACCATCGGTTCATGTTTCTTACGTCCCAAAAGGAAGCGATGTCAGCGACACGGAGTCCACTCTGTCCCTATCTACTACTTGTTATTACGCTATATAAGTAGGTTATCATAAATATGTTACTAGTAGTAGCAAGGGTAAAGTTTACCTTTACGAGTGCTTACGTGATCTGAGCTAGAATTTGGTACTATCTTGAGGATCTTCTGTTTTTCGCCCGAAGTGCGAGTTCGTTCCTAAGGCGTTACCGAAGCCTGTACTACTTGTCAAACTTTTCGCAGATTGTCAAACTTTTCCGACGTCATATCACGTTGGACCATCAGGGACATGATCTGAGGTCGGACAATCACCGATCAGAAATGCCCCTGGCCATCAGTACAGGCTTCGGTAACACAATTTGTAAAGATAATGGCTCTCCAGCAAGGCTGAAGTCCTTCAACATTGTAATTGTGTCAACCGGCCGTGTAAACCTATGAAGTAAGATTTATTTGGATGAATGAAATTTTTTCCAATTCAGTATTGAGTGACAACCTACACATTCAGGGTGACGAGGATGAAATTGAGGGAGAAAAAAAGTATATATTCTCAGTATCTGCCATGCAATGATGTTAATAAGAATTTTAATGTTCACGGATTATTAGCTTAGAGCTGATTATTGGCCATATAAGGTGATATGAAGGGACATCAGGGCTTCGGATATTTGTCTTCGTTGTGTGTTACCGAAGGTATAATACTTTTGTTCTATTATAAGGATGGCAAATATCTGAGGAGTTATTCCTTTTCCTACTAGTCATTTATAGTGCAAACTTTTTTTATCAAAAAAGAACTGGCAAGTCCTAATATTTTAAAAGGGTTTAAATATATTTTGATAAGAATAGCACAAATTCTTATAGCTAGGTAACCTATAAACAATAAAATTGCCAATCAGCAACTAATCAAGATGTTTAGTTTAAAATCGTTTGACTAAAGATGAATCACCATTAAGGTAGAAATATTTTAAGGATTTTTGTGAAACAACACTTAAATTAATAATATATACGCCAATCTGTAGGAAAATGTATCAACTCCTCAAAATCGTGTAGTCTTTTCGTATTTTTGATAACTCTTGATAGAAAAGACCTAGACACTTAAAACTTGGTATACTGGTCCAAAGAAAAAAGATATAGATTTTGGGGATTCTGAGTAGTAGGTTCCTCTTTGTTCAAGAACGAAGCCTCGATTTTGGGGTCAAAAGGCAGTCCGCCTGCGCGTCTGTACCACAACTTTTAATAGTAGAGTCCCAAAGACATTAATGTTAGCAATAGGTTCCTCTTGGTGTAAGAAAGAAGCCAAGATTGTGATGTCAAAAGGCAGTCCGCCTGCGCGTCTGTACCACAACTTTTAATTGTAGAGTCCCAAAGACATTAATGTTAGCAATAGGTTCCTCTTGGTGTAAGAAAGAAGCCAAGATTGTGATGTCAAAAGGCAGTCCGCCTGCGCGTCTGTACCACAACTTTTAATTGTAGAGTCCCAAAGACATTAATGTTAGCAATAGGTTCCTCTTGGTGTAAGAAAGAAGCCAAGATTGTGATGTCAAAAGGCAGTCCGTCTGCGCGTCTGTACCACAACTTTTAATTGTAGAGTCCCAAAGACATTAATGTTAGCAATAGGTTCCTCTTGGTGTAAGAAAGAAGCCAAGATTTGTGATGTCAAAAGGCAGTCCGCCTGCGCGTCTGTACCACAACTTTTAATTGTAGAGTCCCAAAGACATTAATGTTAGCAATAGGTTCCTCTTGGTGTAAGAAAGAAGCCAAGATTGTGATGTCAAAAGGCAGTCCGCCTGCGCGTCTGTACCACAACTTTTAATAGTAGAGTCCCAAAGACATTAATGTTAGCAATAGGTTCCTCTTGGTGTAAGAAAGAAGCCAAGATTGTGATGTCAAAAGGCAGTCCGCCTGCGCGCGTCTGTACCACAACTTTTAATAGTAGAGTCCCAAAGACATTAATGTTAGCAATAGGTTCCTCTTGGTGTAAGAAAGAAGCCAAGATTGTGGTGTCAAACTGTTCGACAACTCTTTCCTTACGTTCTGTTGGATCCTTTGGTTTTTTGTTGTATAGTTCGATTATTATTTTAACTGTACCTCGTGTTTCACAGTATACTAAAGAACAGAAAATCTGTGAATTTATTTATTTAATTAATTAATTTAGTTGTGAAAGAGAGACCAGAAACAAATAGAAATTGCTCAATAGCGTGATTAGTAATTAGTTGTGGGTCGATAAGAGTGAAACAAACAAAGGCGAGGAAATGTTAACAAGTGAATGCGGTAACAGTAGCTGTTTGACAATGGTTCATGTATTATCGCTGTTTGACGCCAAGACTGGATTCTCTATTAGCGTCAATTAATTGCCAGATAACTCTGATAGTGTTATCAGTTATCAGCCATAATTACCTGTGCCCTTGCCACAGTCGGTCGGACATGGGGCGGCGGAAACAGTCCAAACAGGTAATTCTCTCACACTCTTTCACTGGCCAATGTGTGTTTGTGATATCGCACTAGAGCGTTACGCTGTGCTTCAGTTTTCAGTGTTTATTAAACATGTTTTAAAAACCTTACTGTAATATTGAATATTTTAGTTTGTTGTTGATGAAAGTATTGTAATACATGGCAATAACTCTCAAGCTTGTGTTCTTATACCATTTATACAAACCACTTTTTGGAAGTATGAAGCTTTTACTTGAAATGTTAATATATCGTTGCATATTCAACAATTCATATACTAATTGTTTTTCAAAATTGTAAGGAATAATAATATGTTAGGCTAATTGGTATTTATGTATTTTGAAATTATCTGACTTTTCTAAATTGTCTGTTAATTTTTATTGGAAATTTGTCGTACTCTTCGTACTACATACGTTACGTAAATCTGTAGAAATACCACAGTAAAAAATAAGAAAAACAAATCTATATTTAGCATATTTTATTTGTATCAACAAAACTCTGTATTTTTTGCGTAAAACACATTTTTATAAGCAGAAAGAACGTGTATAAGTACAAAAACACAATAAACACAAACAAAACTGATATGCTACTTAATCTTATTTCAAATTACTTTTGACTTCTTGTCATGTAACAATTTATGTTTTTTAGTAATAATAATCCATTTAAATAGAACCACAGTGTGTCAGTACAATATGATATACTGTAATAAGTACGGTAACATAGTATCTTTTAATAATTCTTTATGATCTGACACACACTTTGGTGAATAATGCCATGGCCACAGTCATATGTATTATAACGTCAACTAAAAATGAACACAAACATCCCATATAATTTAATATAAAAGTTGAATAAATTTAAAATTGAAGAAATAAATCCCAAATTAAAACAATATCCACCCAAAAGGTATTAAGTTTATTCTATAATATGCATCATATATGTCAATTGAGAAATTCAGAAGAAAGAAGACTGAAATTTTCAATGGGGCCCTCTTGAAAATTCCAGTCTTTGTTCTTCTGAATTGATTCAAAAATTAAACTGAAGTCAAATTTAATTTTTCATACTGACTGAAATATTTCCAAAATTTTTGTATTTGCCAACCATATGTTATTCTAATATTAATTTTAACAAACAATATGTAAATATTTATTGGTGGAGTTGCCTGAAGATGAAACCTTTGGTTTCGAAAGGCCTCGTTCAAAAAGAAAAAAACAAATTGGAAAAGTAGTGTTTTCATTAACATTTAGTAATAAATCAATAATGTTTACATTTCTCCTCTCGTCCCATCTCATCTTCTCTTCTCTACTATACCCCTATCAGTAATACTACGAGTGAATATCTGTGTATACAGCATTTGTCTGTCAACCGTTTTGAAGATGGAGAGAGTCGAGCATCATTATTCGCTGCAGGCAACAACTTTCTGTTAGTTATTGCTATGTAGGAACCTCCTCTCGTCCCATCTCATCTTCTCTTCTCTACTATACCCCTATCAGTAATACTACGAGTGAATATCTGTGTATACAGCATTTGTCTGTCAACCGTTTTGAAGATGGAGAGAGTCGAGCATCATTATTCGCTGCAGGCAACAACTTTCTGTTAGTTATTGCTATGTAGGAACCTCCTCTCGTCCCATCTCATCTTCTCTTCTCTACTATACCCCTATCAGTAATACTAAGAGTGAAAATCTGTGTATACAGCATTTGTCTGTCAACCGTTTTGAAGATGGAGAGAGTCGAGCATCATTATTCGCTGCAGGCAACAACTTTCTGTTAGTTATTGCTATGTAGGAACCTGGTAATATAATTAAGGACCATTTCCATATTTAATTGTTTGGTCCCTTCTTGAGATCGATGAATACCTCTGACACAAGATCATGTAAAGTCGTCTAAGAGATAGATGGTATGATTGTCAGTCACACTGTGATGTTCAAACCGACAGTTCGTGTTTACCGTCTTAATTCTCGTTTATGAGACTAGCAAGACCGGTTACTATACCGGATATTGTGTAGAGTGTGGACAACGGACACTCCAGTCAATCATCTTAATTGATTGTCTGAACACAGAGATGATAACTGTGAGTTTACGGTACTAAAACTTCCGAACTCGACTGTTGCGAGTTCAGTGTTGTTGCTGGACTCTTGTAATGATGGTGGTGGAGACCTTGTCTATTGTGTCGAATGCCCTCACCGTGTTTAAGAAAAAGGTTTGATCTTATACTCGAATTCAAATTTATAATATTACTTACCTATAATTGTAATTTAGGATCAGTACATTGTAACAACAATAAAATACGTGTTATTTGCTAAAAGGTATGTATTAATAACTGAACAGTCAATAAAATGTGTTTCTATTTTCTAGAATCTTGCTTTGGTTAAGTACAGTGTAGCGTTTATTTTTGGTTTCCTAGTAGATCATGTGTTCTGATCTCTCATTTTTTTAAATTTTCAAACTTTTCTCCCAATAATCTGATAATAATTTCTGTTTTCTACCTCAATGCAATTTTTCTTTTCTTTTCCAGTATTAAAGTATTATACTATACATTAAATAGCAGTTACTCATCAACTCACAAACTTATGGTAGAAATATTAATATTTTATCATCAAGAAAACCAGTCTCATTATACACATTGTATTCCACTTCACTTTTGGTTAGAGTGTACTCTAATAGATTCTGCACTCCATAGCTCGTACTTTTAAAGATTTTTCTTCTTATGTGCTGTTTTCCATTTTCTCAATCCTTGATTTCACCTAGCTGAACACTATTGCACAGGTAATGTGGGATTTATGGAATATAAAACACTTATCTTTCCTTCTTAAACTTTATTTAAATGAAAAGGTCACTGTTTCCTCTTGATTACAACTTTATGTTTTTTTGTCCTTGGAAATAAAATTTGTTTCAGATGATTTCCAAAACTTTAGTAACATTACCAAAATCCTCACAAATCTAGCCATAAAGATTTTTGTACGTCATAAATACATTTATTAGCTTAGTAAGTGTTTTATAATGTGGGTAATGCATACTTTAGATTGTGATAGTGCCAGTTTTAACTAATCATATTCAAATAGGGAGTCCAGGAACTGATTTGCATTGAATAAGAACCCTTTTTTTTCGTGAGTTGATAGAGCAATTCCCCTAAGTGTTGGTGGAGGTAAAAATGGGAGGTATAGAAAGGATTAAAATTATCAAATACATTTTTTAGATCTCATTTATAAAGGTTTTTATTCTATTAGAATCAATCATCAGACACGAAAGTTATAGTTGAATTTTTGACTGAATGTGAATTGCTACTAACACTTATTGTTTTTACATCATAATGTGATGCTGACGTAACAATTATTTTGTGACGGTCATCAAACAGGATTTTTCACTACATGTTTGAAGAAGAGATTTTTCGTCCTCAACAATAAGAAAGATGGCTAAGGTAAAATTATGAACTACAGGCTAGCAGTGTGAATTGGAAAAAATGTTTTAAACCGTGCTTTTGGACCAACTCTACTTCTAGCTAGGTTTATTTTATCTTCTACAACCAGCAAGTATTCGTTTTGGACCACTCTGCAAATAGTCTCTAATATTTTACAGGAATATGAGTTCATCAATTAGATTTAGCCAAGTAGATTGTACATATCTGAATTAGTCTAAGGCTTTGGAGAAGTTGTACCATGGTTTACTTGTCACCAAGTCTTTGGATAAGGTGTGAAGAGTCAGTTCTTGAAGTTGCTGGACTTTAGAGACCGATTGCCTTCTGTCAAATGTGACGGTACTTTGACCACACCTGGTAAATCTAACATCCCTCAGGGTTTACACGTGGATCTTATGCTTTTTATCACTTTCATCAATTATGCAGTGTATATTCTTAGAACGTGGACTGTTGTAAAACCGTATTTTTGTGGAGGAATAAACTCATTATTTCAGATAACTCTGTTGAAACATTTTGGATTTATGAGCGTAGTATCAATGTTTTAAGTAATAAAATATTTTGAACTTGTAGTTAAACATTTTTAAATATATGTTATAAAACAGGCAAACTATTTGTTAGTTCTTGAAAGTTTGTGTGAAACAACCAACTATTCTACGCAACTTATGCTTGTCTATTCACACAACTATGGTTGTATTATGGTTACACTAACGATACAATAAAAGCCATTAAACATTTTTAAATATATGTTATAAAACTGGCAAACTATTTGTTAGTTCTTGATAGTTTGTGTGAGACAACCAACTATTCTACGCAACTTATGCTTGTCTATTCACACAACTATGGTTGTATTATGGTTACACTAACGATACAATAAAAGCCATTAAACATTTTTAAATATATGTTATAAAACAGGCAAACTATTTGTTAGTTCTTGAAAGTTTGTGTGAGACAACCAACTATTCTACGCAACTTATGCTTGTCTATTCACACAACTATGGTTGTATTATGGTTACACTAACGATACAATAAAAGCCATGACCTGAGTTTTTACTTTGAATTTATGATTGATATTTAAACAAAATTATATTTATTAAGAATAATTTGATGCACTGAAAGATAAAAACTAAGAAGATTGTAAAATGGGTGTAGTTGATAAGTTGGATTGGTTGTCCACGAGTGTCAGAATTAAATTCTCTGTCATAAATTGCAGAAATATGTCTAAACTGATCTTGTGTACAAGATATCATCTACCGTGGGTCACGATTGGCCAGGGAATGCAAAAGTTTTGTTGGAATTCTGTCATGAGGGTGATGTCTGTCAACAGACAGAGTTCTATGAAATTATGAACGTGAAGTTGAATGGTGAGGCTAATACTTTGAAAAATGTTCATAAAATGGGTTTCGTTCTATAATCAGAATTATCTATTGGCAAAGTTTTAAATATGTCACTTGCGAAATTATGGACTTTATCAACTTCAAAATAATACAATAGATTGCCTGAATATATTCATTGAAATTATATGTAAGTATAATATAAATTATTTAAAACACACACATGGAACACGTTGAATGCGGCGGACCCACATTACTACTTTACCTGCTGCTAAAGTTGGTACATGACTAGAGTTACAGTACATCATTGTGCTATAGAATAATTCTGCTCTCTAGTATAGTATATCTGCAAGTAAGTGGCAGATATATACATTTTTGTTCATCTAGTTGGAGTTTAACGGTTGTGTAAGCTGTGTAGCTCTGCAATATTCTTTATGCCAAGTATAAATGTTTATATCTGCTTTATATTATAATTTACTATGCTAAGGGAGTGTATTATGTATTGATTACCTGCAATTAATCTGTACCAACCTTTTGTTTTAAGTTTTGGTCATCATGTTTTTGATCATCGCAGCCAATAAGTGTTTTTAAGAATATGTTTTATTTATATTTTGTATTTCACAGTGAAAAATGTTTACCTGGAAGCTATATATATATAGACATTAGTATAAGATAAATTATTTTTTCTTTCATTACAGTTCATAGCTATTTCTATATATTAAACATTTCCATTTTGACATTTTTGATGTTTGCATTTTGTTGTTTTGGACTAATTTTGTTATGAGATTCTGCAAGTAACAATGTTGACATTGGGTTTCATGACTCCGCAGTGTTTGATGGTTTGGTATGACTTGTGTTTGCGTCTAACAGCTAGCCCAGTGTGTATGTGTTTGGGATGGACCCCCCACTGGTCCCACTGCCCCCCAGCCCCCGCCGGAGAGGGTTCTCCATGATCCATCTCAACATCCCGGTGGGGGGATGGACGTTCAACACGCCACCCGTGACCCCCACTCCCGGTGTGTCCGTCACCCCCGCCACACCACCAGGAGGCCCCCCGCGCAAGTTCAGCTTTGCCAATCTACGCAGATTGTCGGCTTCGGTCAGTCTACACTACGGTGTGATGGTTCAACCTAACCTTGCTGTTTGGTAGACTAATCCGTAGCGGGTGGCCACACTTCTCACTTCCCTCCCCACCGGAACATGTACAGTTGTAACAGTGTTTCTGAACATCATAAAGTATGTACGCACGTCACCTGTCACACGTACACATTCCGAAACAACTTCATCAGTTTAAGGCTCAATAGTTTTTAATAATCTAAAAAAATAATAAATATTAGAAGAATTTGAAAAAATACATTAAACGAGTAAAGAAATTTCAGAAGCTCTTTACTTATAGTTTAAGCTTTAACTTTTTAATAAAAAAAGTTATATTTTTTAACTATAAACTATTTGTAACTTTATTGATGGTTAATAATAAAAACAAAATCTGATTGAAATTTCTTAATTTTTCTCAATTTCTAAATTGTTATTATTAATGTTAATCAGATATTTTGAAATGAAAGTTTCATATTGGTTAAGCAATGGTTATAAAATATGAAAGCAAAATTAGGTCATGAGTTTAAAGCTTCTATTAAAAAAGTAAGAATATAAATTTTTGAAGATGTGTACGATGTAACTCCTATAGTGTACAGAAAATCATTAGTTAAGATATCTCAACATAAACTAGATTATAATAATAACTAATTTGCCTCATCATTTTAAAACAGCATTACATTTTTCCTTCTTTGATTGTTTGAATACAACATCAAGAGAGTGCAAAGTTAAATGTTCATTTTCTTCAATTGAGATTTAAGATTAGTTCTCTTGTCTGCCAGACCTGTGGTCACCTAATTCGAGTTCCCAGCGAGTTTGGTCAGCTGTAGAACTTAGAGTTACTCTGCTTTTTTGAGATTGCTGCTTTTTAATCTTAGCGATTTTGCTGGTTTACTCACATCGGATGCAGATATTCTTCTGTGGACGTTGGGCTGCCACCTTCACAGTTCACACCTCATCTTCATGTGCATAGTTTGTACAAAGTCATGTACATGTCATCATATACTTGAACTTCATGAATTATGTTTATACATATTTTACACGTTTGAGAACAATTTGTTTGGTTTTAACAGGAAATCTTACCTCATTAGCCAAAACATTGCAATATTTTCATTTAATTTTATAATCATTTTCTGTTTGCTAGAAACTCTGGTTTTTCATCGCTTTTTGAATGAGCTTAATTAATTATTGTACAAAGTATTCGTGTTAGCTGTCACAATCTGATTATGGGCAAAGCAACCAACAGAGCGCCATAGGTTCGGAACTTGATAGTTTTAAAGAGTAACGTTGATCACGTGTAGGCTTATTAAAATTTTAACATTCTGGTAGAGAAAATAACAAAATACCATAGTGACGTGGATAGAAAATATTCTTTATTTACGTATTCATGAACAGTTACAGGTGCCAATATAGTGAGTAGTAAGGGGAACTCATACAATGTAATGATTATTGTTTCATGGTTCTGCATAAACATAGAACAGATGAATGTTTATGAAAAATTCTAGATGTTCCTCAATATGATGGAAAACTAAACAATAACTATTTATAACTAATTAAAACTAGTTCAATTTATATTTTATAAAATTTAAAAGTTTTCAATTAAGGAAACAGGTGGTTTGTTTCCAAATAGTATTTCTCGCCAAATTGCTATGTTTAGAATAACCTTTAAAATGGTAATGTAATGATCCGTGTTTAAACTTTAAATATTCAATTTTCAACATTGAGAGTCCCAGTTTCTGGTGCATTAGACACTGACACGTACTTGTACTGCTTCTCTCAAGTCTAGTTCATTATGTTTGTCCGAGTATCGCTTTGTCCGTAATCAAGTTGTGATAACTTACGTGGAAGACCCACTTGTGTGTAACTCCTTCTGGACTGGGGTTACAACACATCCTAGAATAGAGTAGAACTAATCTCTATAATCTGCCTGACCTTGACTATGGAATATAGTGCACTTTATCATTGAAGGCAGTATCATTCATTGCACCTCCTTGCTTTCCATAGTTCATATGGAATGGCAGGTTATTATTAGGATAATATAATGTTAAATAACGTACTGTGTAAATGAAAAATGCCTTTCCAATGTATCAAGAAAAATATATTTATCTATTAATTAAACGCTTGAAAAGGTGAATAATTGGTCAACTTTACAACAAAGTTATTTTGTATTTCTGTATTTAATTTTGTTTACATTCTGAAATTTCCAGTTCCATGTTTAATTGTTAGTAAACTCTTTATGTAACATTGTTAAAGGAGTATGTTTTCTAAACCCAATGTACTCAATTAAAAAAAATGTATTTTCTCTCCACTGCCATATTTGACACTATATGTTTGACTCTTCTTGAACAGGATTAACTAAGTACTTTCCCAAAATTGCAATTTATCAGTATTTATACTACACATGTAATCATCATTGTTAAGATATTATTAATTTTTTAAATTATTACTTTTGTCATACATTTGTTTGATTGGCTCCTTTAAATTAGATTTGCACTCTTTATTTGATATGTTTTGCCTCTGATATTCATTAGAATATTACATATTTATCTAATAATGTAGTTCACTTAATCTAAAACAAATACTCCAATAATCATAGAATTTTATTTCTGTGATGTCTTTTGTGTTCAAGGAACACATAACATTTAAAAAATATATTGGAAAATTCAAAGAATAAAATATATGATGATGAAAGATCTGGAATTTATAAAATTCATTGTGACAAATATAATTTAAAATAAATTGGGCAAACAAAAAGGAAGATAAAAAAGAGAGTCAAGGAACATACATGTCTGAAATATCAACATTAAGAAAGATCGGCCATGATAAAACATGCACTGGACACTTTTCTCAAGTTAGAATTATTAAAAGAAATCCAAAATAAAAAATCCTCGATGCTTATGAAACAATTTTTACAAAGAATAACCAAAACTATTTAGTAAATAATGAACCTGAGCCTTTCTGAAATTAACTGTTACTGCCTTCAATCTAATTAAATATTTATTTTTACATATATAGTAGACGTACTTCCTGGTCTTTACAATTTCATTTCCTTGTGTTTTCAATAGACCATAATGACATGTGTTTTTATTTAAGTACTAAATTGTTTGTAGTATCACTTTGATCACTTTTATTGTAATTATGAGTGTCTGATGATGTGTTCCTTGAACACGAAAGGCCTCACAGAAATAACATTCAATGATTATTGGAGTGTTTGTTTTTAAATTAAGTAATCTATTCCAGTAAGAAAGAAGCTGGTACAATGTAATGTTGTTCAGTATGTTGGTGTTGGTATCATTGAAGTTTTGGCTGGTTGACTTTCTGAATGAACTTCAAAATGGCATATTAATAAGCTTACGTACACCGTACAAGACATGAGTAGATTGAGGCTTCTCGTATCTCCAAGGCTCGACATAAATAACACGATACAATTGTGATTTACCTATGTCAAAGCTAGGTAGTGTAATTATTTAAATTAGACAAGTGATAGGTATCGGTGTAGTGCGTTGTCAGAGTGTCACTTACTATCAGTACAACATGGTGGATCTTTCTGTTACACGAGGAGTACTGTTCGGACATTTTACAAAGGTACACTTCTTATTGAGTAAATACCGTCACTTAACTCATTTAGTATTTCTCGTAAAACTCATACTAATAAAGGGGATGAGTTATATAAAATTAGTTAATAAAAATACTTGTTACTGCCATAATATTACAATGATGAATATCTGATATTTATTAATTTAGAGTAAATATATAAACTTTGTAATTGACCATTATGATAAAACTGCTTTGGAACTGCAGCTCTGTATTAGTAGCTAATTACGAATATTCATCCTCAATGATGACAAAAAAAATTGTAATTCTTCTCTCATAAACGGTTGAGATAACAAAAATATTTGGGCTATGGTAGAGGTGCAGACAATAATGGATGTCAGCATAAAAAGGATTAAAGTATTTATTATTGCTTGAATTAATTTATATATGTACGTGATGCTTGCAATTGTTTTATGTTCTTCAATATACAGCTTCAAAAAGAAAGTAATATAGACATACTAATAAACTTTGACGTAAAAACACCATGGAATTAAAAATATGTATGGAAATTTCAGATAGTTTATTATTCATCTATTTCATTTCCTTTTCCTAAATCGGTATTATAACATCTTGCCTCTTTCTATTTCATTTGCATCTGAGCCTTTTTAAAATTAATGTCTGTGAATAAGTTAAAGTAATATTTAGAATCTTTGTCTACAACAAAATTGATGTTCCCATATGAACAAACACAATTGCCAAACACTTTCGGGGCAAACTGAAGAGATGAATGATTTATTTAGTTTGTGAAGTAATCATAATTGTGAATGTGACCATTCATGTATGTACAGGGCTGTACTCAGCTTAGGCGGGCCCTGTCATGTCCCGCCATCCATTTATATGGTTTCTTCAAATGTGTGGCAAGCCTGGCCCGAGCCCCGGTCTGAGTACGGGCCTGTGTCTGTGCCTGCAGTAGCTTGAAAACATTATAATTTCTCTAATCATTGCCAACATACTATAATTATGATAGCAAGTATTTATTTAATTAGTTAATAAGAAGAATATAGGAGTATGTGTATAAAAATAATAATGCAAGTTAGTAGATATGTATACAAACTGCTTACGGCATATCACTGGGTGAGATTCAGTTACTAATAACAAATTGTGTTATATCTGCATTCTGGGAAAACTCCAACACTCCAAGAACTGTGATTAAATCTATTACAATGTAAGCACCAACACTTCATTTTCCTCATAGTGTAGGCCAACTCGAGTCCTCATTTATATGCATATCAGTGCAACATTTATTTAAAGGTTGCTGCACATATTTGTTGACTTTTAAATAAGTTCATATTAAAGTAATTGATATTTTTGTCAAACTGTAGTTTGAATATAATCTCATACATTATCTTTCTGACCTGTGGGAAAGGACTGATGTATATGTTGTGTAAGATTGTACCAATCCATCGTAACAACATTGTACCATGTCCAACATATTCTCAATACTTGTTACTGTACTATCAGAGTATGCAGGTAATGTATTCAATGTTTGTACATTTCCTGAAAAGTACCGTACAAGATAAATTACTACACAGAGTTTGTACATTTTTTCAATTATGGGCAGTTGTGAAAATAACTTATTATAAAACAAAATGGATTTGTTATGCAATATATCTCACTTGTCTGTATAATTAATTAAACTCTTTTCGTGGTTATTATAAATTAGACTACTATTTGTGGAGGCAACTTTGTCATGGAAATCTACTATCTTTTCTCCCGTAGTAATGCAAATTAAAACTATTCAGTATTCAAATTAAATAAAACTGTGCAGTGATAATGCTGCTGTGAGATTTAAATAGACAAGTGTACTTGAAAAATAATATATTATCCAGTTATGAATGAAATTCTTGGTAGCAGAAAAGCTTAATCAGAAATTCAAATCTGTGTCATTCAAGCTTAATCAGGTATCAAATCAGAATCCCATAGGTTCAGATTTGATGTACTTTTATCATTTCATGACTGGGTATAGTCATTAAAGTATTCCATAATAACATTTAGATATAGTCAGTCTTAGTTAATACACTATATACCGCATCGTGGCAGCGATTTAGTTTTAGAATGTGGTTATGAAAAATAATGTTTATTTTATTTATTTATTATATTGTTGTTACATGGATCTTTGAGATTTGTACATTGTCAAGATAATAATAATATTACAAAGATAATTTGTAATTTCTTCTTCTTCTTCAAATTGTTCAGGAAAGTCAGACTAGAACAAGGAAGATCTTCAGCTCTTCTACTCGAGTTGTGTGTTTTCTCTCCAGTTTAGGAATTCTTCATTTGTGTAGAAGGGCCGCACAAGAAGCCAAGCAGAGAAATGTTTCCACATGTTTTCTTGGTTCACGTTCTTTATTGCTTCGGGCAGGGTGTTGTAAAGTTTGGCTCTAATGTTAAATGGCTGCTTTCAAAAGTTGTGAGCCTGTGTGGAGCGATGGTGAAGTTGTTGGCCAAGGTGCTGTGGGAGTGATAGTCCAGTCTCCTCCTTATGTTGTGATTTAATGCACACATTGTAGTTTCAATGATGTAGAAACAAGATGGTTAGTATTTTTTGACTGGTGAAGGCTGTTCCACATGATTCTTGGGTCCGTCCTGTAAATATGCAGATGGCTGTTTTTGCAGTTTAAGGACTCTGTGTACTTTAGACTTGGAGGAGCCTCCCCAGGCAACCAGTCCATACCGAGCATTAGACTTGAATAGTGGAAAGTATGCAGTTCTTACTGTGTCATTATTACTTATTTGTTTCAGTCTCCTCAGGACATATAGAGTGGAGTTTAGCTTTTTGCATAATTGGTCGATGTATTGTGTTTGTGTCCATGATAGTTTGTCGTCCAGGATAATGGAGAGGTACTTTCTTTCTTCAATTCTTTGAACCTCAGGTTTTTTTTTTTTTTTTTTTTTTTTTTTTTTTTTTTTTTAACAGAGGGCCAGGTTTTCCTAGGCCTGGTAGTTGCCTCTCAGCCATCCGGCTTATTGTGCACCCTCTCCCTCACCAGGTTTAAGCTGTATCAAATCCCAGGCCTTTACAAAACCATGAGATCTTCTGAACAATGCCTTCCTGTTCCAACCCCTCTTTACCGTATGCATAAGAACACCTAGGGATCTTGAGCGTTTGCTCTGTAATGCCGGACATTCAAATATGACGTGCTTGGCTGTTTCGTCAGCCTCGCCACATTTCCTGCACAGTGTTTTCCTGAACTGGAATACCTATTCTGTTCAGGTGACTTCGGAATATCCAATGACCTGTAATAAAACCAGTCACCTTTCTGATCTCCGTTCTACTCATTCTAAGGGCATCTGCTGCAATGTTCCTTGATGGTCCCTTGAGCATCCGCTTTGCCTGTACATTCCCCTCAGTGTTTCTCCAATGTTGTAGGTGTTTGTTAGCCATCCACTTGGTAACTGATTCTACGTGCTAAGTTATATGAGACCCCACACACGTTGGTTCAGGACCGGTAAGAAGACGGTTGGCTCCCAAGTTAGCGCAACCGTCTGCCCCTTCATTTCCTGTGATTCCTCTATGTCCAGGCACCCAAGTTAGAATAACTTTATTGGTTTTCGCCAGCAATTTCAAGACCTTATGGCATTCCCAGACTGCCTTCGAATTACAGTCATGGTTGGCCAAGGCCTGCAGAGCAGCCCTGCTGTCCGAGTTAATGTAGATGTTTTTGCCTTTGTAGCCCCTTTCCACATTAACTCTTGCACATTCTGCAAGGGCTGTAACTTCAGCCTGAAAGACAGTTGCCAGTTTTACCTAGGCTAAAGCTTAAGTTAACCCTCGGTCTGGCTCCCCAGACCCTGCCCCAGTACCCTTCAGAGTCTTTGACCCGTCCGTGTACCAGGTTAGAGCCTTCTTCATGTAGTCAGGCTCACCTTTTGACCATTCCTTCCTCTCAACAATGTTGACTTGAAATGGTTTTTCCCAGTCCGTAACTTTGCCATTCTGTCAGACATCATTTCTAGAATATCCAGTTTGAGAATGTCAACGATCTTGGAGTGCTTACTAGCATGGTGATAATGCCAGTTCCCATTGCACTTCAGTCTGTTGGCAGCCATCCTAGCCTCTCCTATGACGAATATGTCTAGGGGTGGGAGGTTTAGCACTACTTTCCATAGCAGCGGTTGGTGTTCCTCTCATGGCACCCGTTGTCCCCAAGCATGCCAACCGCTGTACCTTTGACAGGTTTTTTTGCGGCAGTCACCTGTTGGACTTTTGGCCACCATACCACTGAGCCATACACCATCATTGGCCTAATGACTCTGGTGTACAGCCAGTGTGACATGTCGGGTCTAAGCCCCCATGTGCATCCTACTGCACGTCTCCACCATCATCAATGTAGTCTGAGATCGTCTGATTATGTATTCCATATGAACAATTCCAGGTGAGTTTATCATCCAGTTTGACACCTAGATATTTGAACTCCCTGCTTAACTGTATCTGGCCCCCACATAGGACTGGCTGTGTGATTTCCAGTTTCCTTCTTCTTGTAAATGGTATCATGAACGGTCTTCGAAGGATTTACTACAAGTCCTTCTTCGTCACACCATCGCTCCACAATGGGCCAGTGCTCTCTGCATCATTTCCAGACACGTTACCATATGCTTACCTCTTATGAGTATAACAACATCATCTGCATAGCCTTGAGCATACATACCCTGTTCATTCAGAGTCCAGAGTAAGTCATCCACAACTATGTTCCACAGGCTTGGTGATAATACACCTCCTTGTGGACATCCTCGCTGCGTTTTGACCTCTCTTGTGATTCCGCACAGAGATGCCTGTGCTCTTCTGCTCTTAAGCATGTTACTTATCCACCTAACAACAGTTTCCTCCGTACCTACCCTGGATGTAAGCTTAGACACTATAGAGTGAGTACTCGTATTATCAAAAGCTCCTTCTATGTCCAGGAACACTGCTAAAGCTATTTCCTCCTTTTGTTCAATAGCTTTGCTCAATCTTGCCAACCAGACAGTGTAGGGCTGTTTCACAAGATTTACCTTTCTGATAGGCATGTTGATTTGGATGTAAGGGACGATTGATGAGGACTGTGTCCCTTAAATGCCTATCCAGAACCTTCTCCAATGGTCCTTGACAAAGAAGGATGTTAGGCTTATTGGTCTATAAGCCTTTGCAACCTCATAGGAGGGTTTGCCTGGCTTCGGATAAATAATAACCCTAGAGGTCCTCCAAGATGAGGGTATGACTCCTGTTCGCTAGACTAGTTCTAAACAGTCGTAGGAGCAGGGGTATCACCAAGTCCCCACTCTCCTGCAGTAAAGCGGGAAAAATGCCATCGGTACCTGGTGATTTGAACGGCTTAAAAGACTCCAAGGCCCGTTTTATCCCTAAGTAGTTGATGACAGTCTTTGCACAGTTCCCAGTCCACCTTAGACGAGCTATCTCTAGGTTCTCGCCGCCATTCACTAACAAACTGTTTCACTGGTTTGAAACGATCCTGGAAGTGTGTATTCAGTAAACACTGAAGAGTCTCCTCAGGATCCTTGGTGTGAGTCCCATCTTCCCTAAGTATAGTACCCACCGCATTTTGTGGGGCTTCGAGAGCTAGGACTTTTTTGGAGTTTTGCGCAGTCAGGAGCCTTATCAATACTCTGACAGAATTCTCTCCACGAGTTTCTCTTAGCTCTTCTCACCTCTTTATTGTACTCTGTTAGAGCAGCAGAGTACCTATCCCAGTTCCCTGCACGTTTGCATGTTATTATATGCTCTGCGAAGGTTTTTCCTCAAGGTTTCCAGCCCCTGGTTCCACCAACATGCTTTTTTCCTTGAGTTTTTCTCAATCACGGGGCAGGCTTTGTGGTACGATTCTATCATGGCGTTTTTCAAAGAGTTCGCCATGGTCCTCGACCCCTTGCCCCTGATACCCATTTTCCCTTACTAGATTGTTTTTTTAGCTCTGCATTGAAAGCTACCCAATCTGTTTTCTTTGGGTTTCTATAGGTCTCCTTTATTTTATACGACCTCATGTCAAAGGAGATATACTTATGATCTGAAGCAGATGCTTCATCAAGCACACTCCAGTTTAAAACTTTAGTTGCAATAAAAGTTGCTAGTCAGAGTTATATCTAAGACCTCTTCTCTTACCCCTGTACCTCTTCTTTGTACAAAAGTAGGTTTACAGCCTTGATTCATAATAACTAAGTTAGATTCTACTATGAAATTCAAGAGGCACTCACCCCCGATTGTTGATGTTGCTGCTCCCCCCAAGCGGTGTGGTGGGCATTCCGCGTCACAACCGACAATCAGGTGCCTCCGCGTAAGGGTTCCGAACTCCACAAACCGCCTCATCTCCGCAGTTGGCGGTGGTTCTGGAGAATCGTATGGGAGGTAAACTGATGCAAACAGGATTCTGATGTTGCCATCACCTGTCTGCAAGTGAACCTCTGTCACGGCTGTGTCTCTAGAACACATTTGTGGCCATTTTTTAGTGATTTTGATTTTGTTACTGACATATATACATGCTCTAGGGTTTGTTACTGCCAGAATCATATATCAAATTACCTTTAGCGGTGCTCATCCCCATCACACGGCTGCCAATGGTCCATGGTTCTTGGATCAGGACCACGCCTATGTCGTCAGCCAGGATCTTCTGGCAGAGTGTTGCCGTAGCTGCTCTGCTGTGGTGTAAGTTTATCTGGAGCACCGCTGTCATCCACTATTGATCATTACCTCCCTGCAGCTTGAAGGTGATCCTGTCACTAGCCCAAAAATGGGCGCATCGCCAGAGTCCTTCAGCTTCTTCAGGGAGTCTTCGTCCACATGAAGGACCAGGAATTCGCCGTTGGTACTAGATTTCCCTCCAACAGCAGTCCATTGATCCGTGTCAAGGTCATTCTGGTTTTTTGAGGGCTTCGAAAACAGCTCTTGCTTGCTGTCCACCTCGATGTCCTTAGGGATAAAAGTGGATACTTTAAAAAAACATCCTTACCAGACTTTTAGCTGGGCCCATTTTCAGCTGAACCCCTTCGAAAGGACTCAGCTCCTGGACCTGCTTCTCTAGCCACACCTTTGTTTCTGTGTTAACACAGCCGACCACTATCGCTCCACCTTCAACATGACAGCTGGACATCCTAACGTTTTTGTGCCCTTAAAGGCGCGTTTGCCCAGCACTTTCTTCAGGTTGTTGGCTTCTTCCGTCGATAGCTTCACTTCTGGGTGTTCGAGCCGGACAATAGCCAGCTTCTCCACAGAGATCCTTTCGGCATATGTTTCGGGTGTCTTCTTAGTGACACCTCCATCATGCCCCTTCCTTCTTTTCTCCCCTCCCTTTGCTTGTTCTTCAGGTGTCAGCTGCGATCGCTGCCTCTTCACACCTGAATAGCTTGGGGTTTGTTGTTTTTGGGCTGGTGCGGAATGAGTTTTCCCTTGCTCTGAGGCCCCAACAACAACCAAGTTCCCTTTTGAGGAACCGGCTTCGTTGTTTGGTTTCATCAGAGCTCGGTTTTTCTCTTTCCCACCTCTTCTGCCTTTCTTTCCCGGGGGATTATCGGCTCACCTCTAGCGATAGCCTCTTCTATCCTCCGCTTTCGTAGTTCGCCTCTCGAGAGCCGCTTCTTTTTGGCTCTTCCGGCCGAACTTCGCCTTCTGACAAGAGAAGTCTGTCTTCCTCCATTGGGGTCATCTCAGACACTCTTAGTTGTTCAATCGGTAGCTCTTCTGGTTGAGTTTCGCTTACCTCTTGAGTTTCAGTTTTGGTTTTTGTTTTGGTTTGGTTCATTCTCCATTCTGATCTCACGAGAACCGGGTTTTTGCGGTCCATCTTCCCAGTGACCGATTAGGAAGATAAGGGTAATTACGACTGGGTGTCCCCTGGTTCCCAGAAGGCTCCGTTGTAGACACTGAATATACCCCCAGTGCCACGAGACTCTCAGCACGGGTCGCATAACACCTTAGTCTGGGGTTGTTTGGTAAAGTAGGGGAGGGACCATCAGGAAAGGAAGGGATAGGTAGCTACTCTCAATTTCAGGGCCAAACTAAGAGGGGGAAAAGGTTTTCTACCCTTGTCACTGGAATAGTGACAAGGAAGGTGGCTTCCTCCCCTTGCCCTTGCCACTCCCTTAGAAGTTGCAGCACAAGACGAGGATGGTACATCACCCACGATCCCATCTGGGACAGTGGCTGATGCCGATGAGGATGCCATTCCCCCACGGGTAGAAACCTCAGGTTGCTGGAACACTTCAGCTTTTCAGCCAATTATCAGTTGTTGGCTGTTATTTGCATTCAAGACAAGATTGTTTTTTTTTTTAGCAGTGTTGTTTTGACATTTTAAGTGCTATGTATCTTTCTATTTCCAGTTGTTCGGGTGACTTATTTTTAAGCAGGAGTACTGTATCATCTGCATACACGAGTACTGTATCATCTGCATACACGAGTGATGTACTGTAGTCTCTCATGTAGGACGGGAAGTCACTGACAGATATTATGTAGAGGATAGGCTCAAGAATTGAACCCTGAGAGAGGGACTCCTCTCTGTACTGGCAGGTTGGTTGAGATGGTTGTTTGAGATATGCAATTGCTAGTGGAGTTTAGTGTTACATCTTCGTGTCTATCATTCAGATAACTTCTAAACCACTCTGAAGTGCTGTCTCTGGACCTCTTGCTTCCAGTTTCACTAGCAGCTCATTCCCATGACAGACACAGTTGAAGGCTTTACTATAGTCAAGAAGCACAGCTGTAGTTGTATCTCCTGCCTCAGCTGCCTGTATGAAATACTCAATGACAGTGATAATAGCAATGAAGTTGACCATCCAGCTATGAAGCCGTGTTGTTCCAGTGGTATTAAGTTTCTATGTCAATGGTCTAATAATCTAGTAAGCATAACTTTTTCAACTACTTTACTGTACATCAATCTCCACGACCAATCGTCTCGAGTCATGGGCAGGTGAGGAGGGCACATTCAGTATTTGGGGCATGGTCCAGTCAAAGCTGTCAGCAAGCAGTGATGAGCCATCTACGAGTGGAGTGCAGCCATTCGTACATTCTCTATAAAAATCAATGTATTTGTGGACAAAACTCGTTGTAACTTATATCTTTTGCTTTTTGATTTGTATGCACGGGAGATCCACAGCTAAGCTTAATTTTTACAATATATTTTGTGTTCTTGGTTAACATTATAATCTGGACTCCTGGGTGAGGGGTGTTTTGTTATGTACATATTGCTGCATTTTTTGCAACCGGTAGTGACACTATATATATATATTTTTTGAGTTCACATTTATTTTTGTTGTTGAGGTTTTTGTCTGTTGAGGAGTGTGAGTTTGTCCTCTGTCAGGAGTAAAATTTGGTTGGTACTTCGTTTGTCAGGTATCTTTTAGTGTCATTGATGAACGATGTTATGTAAGACTTATGTTGTCCCATTATGTGATGCTTGTCTCTAGTTCTTCCTTTCCCTTACTGTTGTTGTAATTGTTTTCTCTCTAGTCAGAAGCTCCTGTTGAAGTGTTTCAATACTACTGGAGAAATAAAAAATGTTATCTTGCATTTTGTTACAACAAGATTCCTTTACTCTTGGCCTCTTTTTTGAATTTGTTTAATCTCTGCTTTGTATTTAATTGTAGTTCGAGTATGTATTTGATTTGGGTGTTTTGGGTAGATTTTTCTCTTTCAGAATCCCTTATCAGCTTTTCTTTCAGCTTATTTTCTTCTTGCAATTTTTCATGTTGAAATTGTACCTCAAGTTCTAGCAACGTTGTTTTATTAGATATTTCTTTTCCAGTCTCTTCAAATACTAGCAAGTTATCTTCTAATTCAACCTCACTGTGATTTTTTAGCTTAAAGTTATGGAGTTCTTGTTTTAATATGGTGTTATCCAATAGAAAGGCTTGGCCAACTTCCACTGCAAGTGTGGGGGATGTTTCGAGATCCATTTCATCACTGTTTATCAGGTTATCAATTTTGTTTTCCAGTTCTCAATGTGACTTTACTGTATTCCTTTAGTTTGCTGTCTGGTATGTTTACACACGTTGCATGGTACCACTGTTTGCATGGGCCTGTGCAACAGATGCCTGTAAACCTGACCTCAAACTCACATTCCCCACACGGGTACGGTTACTTTGACATTTTCGTTAGTTCTTATATACTATTCTCTGTGTGTAATTCTTAAGTAAATTTTATATTACTGTACATCTTAAAATAATTGTTTTTTATTAACAATTGTGAGTGACTCCAGAATAATAGATTATTGATTTTTATAAAACTCAATCAAGTGATCCAATTTTATATATAATTATTAAAGATGCAAAAAGTATCTAAATTGTTTTGAACTCAGGAACTCTAGATTACAAGTCTGTCACTGAATAAGTGAGCTATCCAGGATTCTTGATAAACTTGTCAGTTTATACTGGTTATTAGTTTTGTTTGGTATACAAGATAGATAAAGGATTGTCTAATGATAATAGATATGATGAATTTGCAGCTCTATAACTGTTGTTATCAGCTACATCAGATAAGAAAGGTCTAAACAGTTGCAGTTATACATAATTATTATCCATATATCACATGCATTAATCGGACTGAACAATACTAAAAACACAACAACGGTCTAGTCTTAGGAATGACCATAGACCAAAATCTAAATTTTAATCCCCATTCAAAAATGCTTGTAAAGAAGTTTCTTCTGGAATTTATGCCCTGAGGAGATTTTTCAGTTACTAATTAATTTGGAAACTATTATTGTTTATTTTGACCATATTCAATCTAATACTATTCCTGGTATACCTGTATGCCTTTTTGGATCTACATCAAAGCAAAATCTAAAATATTTTTATTTTACGAAAAAGCAAGAAGGATTATGCTTGGATTATTAATATGAACTTGGTAAAAACTCATTTTCAAAAGTTAACAATTCTGAGAGTGATCATGAAAGTACTGAAATGACGTGTGTGTTTAAATTGAAATGCTAGAATTTAAAATGTAAACTGAAATGCTGAACTTATTCAATTTAAATGATGTAAAAGCCAGGTTTTGTGAACCCTCATTGAATTTGAAATTTAATTGACGGTTTGAATATACCTGTATTATTATTGTATTGTAGATTAAACAGTATAAAAATAATGCTTTAAACCTTAGAAGTTTATGATATATATTTACTCAACAATTAGTAGCCAAATATAAACACGTGTTTTTTACAGTAATGTTGGCAGCATGTGAAAACTCAATGCTGTTGTGATAAGCAACTATATATGTCTGATAAGCTAAACTGCTATGATGTCATTAAGTGACAGACAATATGAAGTAATGGTCAGTAGACTATCATTGCTTTATGGTGTCAAGCGTTTGTTCAAGGAAGATGTGGCTGATCTGGTATCGTCTCTTTGTTTGTTCAGGGTAAGAACTTGAATTGAACATCATTCAGCTACAAACTGATCTCGTGTGAGAATCCATCTCTTTAAATGTCACCGTTATTGATAACATTAATAACTTGTTAATACATTTTCGTGAGAGGTAGCGCTCAGTTAAATCTTAAGTTTGATAGAGTAAATGCAATATGATATAGGGATATGCTGACATTTTCAAAATTAGAAAAAAATCCTTTCTAAATACGAATGCAATTTTGTTTGATATATTTTTGATTAAATTCAGAACGATTCATTGGGTCCAATTCATACTTTGACCTAATAAACAAGACAAAAAACCCCAAATACCAACAGATACTGGTTTACTTTACACACTCAGGGTGAAGATTCCTGACACAGGAGAGTTCATATTTGAATATTTAGGGTTTGGCATGTAAACACTCAAATTTAAAATAAGTAAAAAAATATTCCTAGTAACATACTCAGGTGTAATTTTTCTAAAATTATATTGATAGAGAAAGGCTTTTTGGACACCCTTCGTAAAGCAGATAGGCCATAACATACTGGAAGAGTCTTTGCCAGTATCAAAAATTATAAATTTGGATTCTTGCCTGTACAGGACAGTTAATGATGATTTGGATAGAGGCCAATAAGAGTGTAACAGAGGCCTGTCTCATCAGTTTGTGGTTGCCTTGATCTTGCTGCACTGTCAGTACACTTAACTAGATGTATCGTGACCGAGTGATATTTATAATAAAGCGTATACATTAATCGTAACTAATAACTTATGTTTAGTTTTGTACACACCCTAGTTGTTTATTTAGTGTCACTGACTGTAACATATATTACTGAGTGAGCACAGTGCCCTGCAGTGGTCTGACAAAACATCAACTATTGACATCTACAGCACATCTGCACCAGACCTGAAGTTATGTGTAATATTGGGGCTGAGGTTGAAACTACAGAGTAAATTGAAAACTGCTAGACAGGTTTGATAGGTGAAGTACAAGGAGATTACTCGTGGTTTGTAAAATAGTGTTAGTATTTCGTGATCTGAATAACTAAACTAATATGTAGTTTGTGAGGGCAAATATTTGGAATGTTTTTGCTAATATCTTAACAATTTAACTGTTATGAAAGTACCAACCATGTCCTAGTCAGTAGACAGTTTACCAAGTGTGAGTGGTTATTTATGTAGTGGTATGTGTTCATAGAGTTTACGGATCATAGATTTCACAATGTATTTAAACCATTTTGAGTTAACTTTTTGTTTAAAAAGTTTGAGTTCAGTCACATTTAGAGCTGTTCTTCGGAACACAGAAGTGGTCAATTTGTCGGGTAAACAGTTGTTACTCGACATGACAAGCTATTCAGTCAGTTGCATTGTGGTGGCAGGCAGACATTTGTGCTGATGATGATTAGAGTCGTGTTTGTCCACAGACGTTACAGAGAAGTGACTCCATGGTATCGCTATGTTACCGCAGTCTCCTGCACTTCGTCACGGAGGACAACCTGCCAGGGCTACAGAACTTCCTGGAGAACAAGAGAGTCCTGGTCGACGACAAGGATGAGGTACTGATCATTAGCCAGCAGGCTTACCCTTACCGGATTCCTCTACTTCTTCATAGACACATGTGTTCATTTTAATATCTCTATGGAAAACAAGAGGAATATCCTTCTAATCTGGTAAAGGTAACCCTGCTCTTCTGTCCGATAAAAACTCTCATGCAAAAACTTATTATGCTATAAATATGAAGAGGGTTTATGATTTTCTTTTGAATCTGGCCAACGTTTTAAAATAAAAGTACCCACCAACATTTAGTCCTTTTTTTATTGCTACCAAATTAAGTAAAATATATCACTGCAGGGATAAAGAATAATAAAGTGGACTCTACAGATGTGAAGCCTAAACTTGCCCAGAACTCTGCACTGTAAATGAAACCAAAACCTCGTCAAGTGGTCACAGATGACCAGAATAGAATGGAAAACACTCAATACTCTGTACGTAGAAAAAGCCAACCACCACGATCGGTTAGACATAACATAGCTGTGGCGGAAAGGGTTTATTTAATACGAATTTCGAGTTTAGCTCCATTTCACCTTTCACGCTCAGTACAGTGTCCGAAACGTGACACTGTCGCAGGCTTGACTTCTGGAATTCTGAGTCCACATCTGTGCGAAGAGATCCAAAAGAGTCATCAACGTTAAAGGAAAGTCTTTTCATCGATTCTACATCAGAGACACCTAGGCCACAAAAGAGCTCAGTTTGCTTTTCCAGCAGCCACCCAATGTGAACTAGATGAATAGGTGTTGTCATTGTCTCATCAGCTCCACAATGGTGTGCACTACAATGTTTTAGACACAATCCCAAATAACTGAGCTTTTTAAACATAGCTATGGTGGGGAGAGTTGATTTAATACAAAATATTATTACCAAGTTTAACTGTATGAAGTAGTAAAAGTAGTGCCAAGCAATCGAGCATCAATTAATGCTTTGATCATTAGTTACGTTGAGTAGGGATCAGATATCTATAGTTATGTATTAATTATGCTTTATTTATCCTTTTTGTGCTACTCATTTAATAACCTCCCTAAGAATAATTGAAGCTTAGTTAACAACAACACCGTCAGGTCTAGTATTGTCTAAGAAGTTGATAGTAAAATACTCAATCAGTTATTCAAGATGCATTATGAAGTAACATTAACAACAACAATAGCAGTCATTCAATGATCCAATAATTCAATAGCTCAGTGTCAGCTGTAGATAAGATAACAAGGCCCAGTCAATTAGCTTGTAATTAGGACCATCTCTCTAGCTCAGTATGCAAATCATCTGTGTTTGTGCTTCAGGAAAAATATTGGATATTTTCTTTAATAAATTATTTTAATTGCATGTGTTCCTTAAAGATAATAGATAATACATTAAAAATGTTTTTACCTTTCACAATACTTTTCCTTTCCAGTTATTACATTTCATAAGTATTTTAAAATGTATCCAAGCTTTTGAACTTTTATTGACGTTGGTCTTAATCAAGTGTGTTTTTATAAAGTATTTTAATGGCAAAATAGTTTAAATCTTAAATTATACTATTTAAAGCGTTTTAAATGAGATAATCAGTTTGAACACAAACTTATAGTTTTTAATAATGTGTTTTAACAGAATGGAGGAACCGTACTACACTATGCTGCATCACGCGGTAAACTTTCGTTTGTGCGTGAACTGATCAACCATGGTGCGGATGTCAACATTGAGGACAATGTGAGTCAACAGCTGTACAACTACTGTATTAGTAAAACATAATTATTATTTTTTTTTTCTGTGTTTTACCTTTCATTCAATGTTTTTTTAATGTTCACCAAAATCGGTAGCATTGTTCTATTTATTGTGTTTTACATGTGTTTCAAGTCAGCATGTTTATAGGTATAATTGGCAGAGGACCAAAGAGTTACAACGTACATAGATGATTTCTAAGATGTAAGAAACTGGATATTGTTGAGAAATTTAAAAGAGGACGACAAACAAAACAAAATAAGAACATTTAAAGGAGAGAAGCGACAATAGGTAAAAAAACTGAATGAAAATATTAAAATTACAGAAAAGGTCCAATACTTTTTTTGTCCAAACAGAAAGTAGATCAGTCTGTTTGTATACCAGATATTAGATGGAGGGATTGAGTTTGCATAAGGTATGGAACAGAAGAGAGGAATTCCAGTCTTAGTCAGTTGTTGTCCTGGCTTAAACATGACCTCAAAGTTAATTATATGGTTTGTCATTAGATATGGCTGTACACTTTGTTCTTATAACTTTGAGAGGAATGGATATACAGGTAGAGAAAAAGTTGGCCTTGTATGTAACTTTTTTAATGATAGCAAATAGAAGGAAACCTGGGGAATATTTCATAATCAGTGGAATAACTTGTGGAGTGTTCAAAATGTGGAGATGTAACCTATACATATGAGGAGGGTGTGCTCCCAACTGATCATTTTCAAGTTGTAATTAAAAATAAGTAATTGGAAAAAATCTTGGTATAAATTAAGTTTTTTTTTTATACTTAGGTATTATCCAGAGGCCACTATTTTTAAGAAGTTTTTTTTTTTTTTTTTTTTTTTTTTCTGAGGGAAGAGGACACTTTGTCCCTGCACTTAGTCCTAAAAGGACCTTTGCGCCTCCCTTACTTTAATTTGTGCCCTCAAAAACCGAGGCTTTTGCAAAAACCAATCAGATTTAAGGGCTCCTGTTCTCTAATGTCCTTGGGGCTGAGGAGATATGCTCCCAAGTATCTTTTCCTAGTCTCTACGATGGCAGGACAATCCAACCAAATGTGCTCTGCTGACTCCTCTTCTTCTCCACAGAGTCTACATTCGCTGCTCCAACTAAGGCCCACCTTCAAAAGGTGCTTCCTCAGAGGGCCATGTCCTGTCAACATTCCTAATATCAGTCTTATATCCTCCTTATTCTGGTCTAGGAGAGCTGTCCACCCTTTTGCATAAGGAGAGATAAACATTTTGGATATTCTTAAACCCGAGGCTCTGCTCCAATTCTTGTATCTTGTCCTCTTTTCCCAATCTTTAACCAGAGCTTTAATGTTGGAGAAGGATATCCCACAACCTGGCTCAGGCCCCACCAATGTGGATTCTGCTCCCTTTTTGGCGAGGATGTCCGCTTTTTCGTTCCCATGAATTCCTTCATGACCCGGCACCCAACCGAGTGTTACTCTGTTATTTGTTGCTAGCTCTGCTAGAGCATTCCTGCATTCCCAGACCGCTTTCGAGTCAATCGAACAGGTATCCAGTGCCTTCAGTGCAGCCTGACTATCAGAGAGTATTAGGTATGATAATCCTTTTATCCCCAACTGTGTGAGTCTTCTAGAACATGAATCTATTGCCATGACCTCCGCCTGAAAAACTGAGGCATGTCTTCCTAGGGGCACAGCCATGTCAACTCCAGGTCCATGTATTCCATATCCTGCCCTAGAGTCTAGGAGTGAACCATCGGTGTAAAACTTCAGGACTCCTTTTTTAGGGTAGGCCTCCCTTTTAATCCATTCCTCCCTACTTCCGATAGAGACCGTATATGGTTTTTCAAAGGAGTATTTCTTAACCATAGTATCAGATACTTTGGTTAGCATTTCAGCCTCAGGAAAATTTTCCAATATCTTCATGTGGCCTTCTAGGGAGGTAGCATTTATTACCTTTGTTCCTAGTAGCTTCATTGCGCTCATCGTAGCTGTTCTCATCACTTCCTGGCCAAGAGGAGTATAACCCAGAACCGCTTCCATTGCTAGTGTTGGGCAGGAGCTCATTGCTCCCGTGATGCTTAAGCAAGCTAACCTCTGAAGACTCTGTAGCCTTCTTGCAGCTGTTGTTTGTTCGACCTTCGGCCACCACACTAGAGCAGCAGTTTTTCTTATTGGGAGACCAAAATTAGCACTTTCCTTGTTTCATAATGAATAGAAAAATACCCAATGAGTCATATAACCTGTTGCCATATCAGCTCCAAATAGACCTAAACCACGAATCACCTAACACCTTAGTTTATGTTTCCATTGATTCTAGTGTGCTTGATTAATTTAAAATTTCATCATGAATAATTATTTTCGCCTCTGAGATATACCTCGCACTGAAGAGAAAAGTTTTTATTGGCAGAATACATGTGGTGATCGGGAGAAGTGGCGACTGGTGGCGATGCATTCAACTCAATTATTGCTGACACCATTTCCTTTTGGGAGGAAGAATACGATAACTCTTCTTTGTAATGACTTGTACATCTATGATTTTTTAAGTAATGTAATTTATTTTGGTCCCTGATAAGGAAAACTCAAAAAAGTAAAAGTAAATAATGAAAGTCAAAATGTGAATTCAGTATTAATAAGAAAATCTGTTTGTATAATTAACATTAAGTTAAATTTATGGTGAACAATTTTTGATACTGTGGTAGGTTGCCTTCGTTTGCCCAGTGGTAGGCGAAAGATCTTATCTCGGGTTCGTGGCGAGGAAGGTTGTATAAACTTTTCAAAATAAAACAACCGAATCGAACTAATATATGATTTATTAAAATTAGCACACTCTTTGGATTAGACTAGTAAAAGAATTAGGTTTGATTAATACATAATTAAGAATTTAGAATTTGGCTTCCGAAAAGTTAAAATAGGGAGAGGGCCTAATTTAACGTCTGTCGCATTTCGCACAAGTTAGCCGACTCCCCGAGCATGACCTCAACATCGCCCGATCCTCCCACTGCCAAGGCTCCAGACCAATCAGAGCGCGTTTCGTCTTAGGATGGTACTCTGAGAGGTGCTGCCGCCTAGGCGATTCATTTAGTACTTAACAAAGTACATGGTGCTTTTAGACTGTTCAAGGCCTGCGTACAACACAACTATTGCTGATTTCAGCGCATTCCATACACGTGGCTGCGACAACACCGGCGTTGTCGCATCACCGCGGGCTTCAATTTAATGCATATACAGGCTGTGGCAGAACTCCTGTCTCTTTCTTCTGAAGTGGCCTTAACGCCTATATTTTCCTATATTAATCCGGATGGCACTTGATGTGTACGGCAGCATTGTTACATATTGTGGAGGTCTTACCAGTATAAAGGTGGTTAAAATAATCACTAAAGTAACAATAAGACATTTTCGTAGTATGAGGTTAAACTAATTTATTTGTTGAAATTTTGGGGTGTTAACACTGAGGTGTCACAATACTGCAAAATTCAAAAACACCAAAACCAGAACCACTCTGAGAGCAATTATATTTTGGAAGTACAGGAATGCAGTATGGATTGAACAAAAGCAACAAATAAACTATTAACTAATCCTGCTAGTAGGAAGATCACAGTACTTTTAGAGCTGACTGGGTCACTCTTATTACAACATGAGGTTAACCCTTTCACTGCCAGACAGTTTTTTGGAATGTTAGTCAGTAATGCCAAGACGTGTTATTCAAAAGTACCATGCCATTTTTAGCAATTTGCGTATGGTTATTCTAAAATGTCAACTTTGTTATTTATTGGCCAATTTTTATATTTATGTTGTTGTTTTGCACAAAAATGTTTGTATTAACACTACATTTACTAAAAAAGTAAAATAAAAAATAGTAACAATAAAATATTAACAATAATATTTTCGTTTTTAATTTTCAGGTTTGACACTCAAATAAGTTCAAGAAAACAAAAATCTTACACTCAATAAAGTCAAGCACGCTAAAAGAACACTATTTTAAACATATTCTGTAATTTGTATTAAATTATCAACAAAATAAAAATATTGAAGCATTTTTTAACACTGCTCACTTTTTATGAGGAACTAAAATGAACAGCTTGTTTAGAAAAATGTCCATGGCCTTTACTGACTTTACTACTTTTAGAATAGAGCAAAAAGGAATAGGCCTAACATGATTTTGGCTATTTACAAATATTTACGCAATAAAAGGAATATAATTTACAAAGTTTTCATTTAGGAGAGTATTTTGACTCAGTGAGGACCTTGAACGATTCATAATACTTCACTACACACCTAAATTACACACACGGTTTGGTTATATTATTATTATAAAGTAACATAAACATAACCACAACATTGTAACAGAGCACTCACCAAAGCAGCAGACTGACAATTATGAAAACAAAGCGTCTCGGCCCACATCATCATTGATGACTATGTGGATTGGGTCACACAGCTGTTTGCTTGGAACTGTTGTATCACGGAGCTGAGATGATTATTAGATTATGCTAGGAACATCGTAACTTTAAATTGTGTTGTTCAGGACAACTGGACTGCACTGCTCTGTGCCGCCAAGGAGGGTCACACAGCTGTTTGCTTGGAACTGTTGTATCACGGGGCTGACATGATTATTAGATTATGCTAGGAACATCGTAACTTTAAATTGTGTTGTTCAGGACAACTGGACTGCACTGCTCTGTGCCGCCAAGGAGGGTCACACAGCTGTTTGCTTGGAACTGTTGTATCACGGGGCTGACATGATTATTAGATTATGCTAGGAACATCATAACTTTAAATTGTGTTGTTCAGGACAACTGGACTGCACTGCTCTGTGCCGCCAAGGAGGGTCACACAGCTGTTTGCTTGGAACTGTTGTATCACGGGGCTGACATGATTATTAGATTATGCTAGGAACATCGTAACTTTAAATTGTGTTGTTCAGGACAACTGGACTGCACTGCTCTGTGCCGCCAAGGAGGGTCACACAGCTGTTTGCTTGGAACTGTTGTATCACGGGGCTGACATGATTATTAGATTATGCTAGGAACATCGTAACTTTAAATTGTGTTGTTCAGGACAACTGGACTGCACTGCTCTGTGCCGCCAAGGAGGGTCACACAGCTGTTTGCTTGGAACTGTTGTATCACGGGGCTGACATGATTATTAGATTATGCTAGGAACATCGTAACTTTAAATTGTGTTGTTCAGGACAACTGGACTGCACTGCTCTGTGCCGCCAAGGAGGGTCACACAGCTGTTTGCTTGGAACTGTTGGATCATGGAGCTGACATGATTATTAGATTATGCTAGGAACATCGTAACTTTAAATTGTGTTGTTCAGGATAACTGGACTGCACTGCTCTGTGCCGCCAAGGAGGGTCACACAGCTGTTTGCTTGGAACTGTTGGATCATGGAGCTGACATGATTATTAGATTATGCTAGGAACATCGTAACTTTAAATTGTGTTGTTCAGGACAACTGGACTGCACTGCTCTGTGCCGCCAAGGAGGGTCACACAGCTGTTTGCTTGGAACTGTTGGATCATGGAGCTGACATAGATCACAGAGACATGGTGAATATATTTTATTTCAGTAATTTTTATCGGAAATTTGTCAATAATTGTCATTTAATAAAAGTTTGTCTTATCCAAAGCATTATTTTTATATTCCAAAACTTCAAATATGAAAATTGCAATCATATTAATGTTGATTATCAGATCCTTGTAGAAATAATCGTTTAATGCCCTCTCTCCCAATACACACTCACATGTATTGAACTGTGGGCAACATGAACAAGTTAGTCCAGTCCAATCCCTCTGTCTTAGTATTACATTATTAATTATATTGGAGAATAATTTGGTTTTTTATCTTATAAACAGGTATGATATTTGTTGCATTATATTTTTTTGACGGGATGCATATTATGTAGTTAAGTATTTAGGCTCAGTAGGATAATAAAAAATTTTTCTCTGTCTGATCCTATTAGAATACATAACTGTACAATAAAAATTAGTGTGGTAGCCAGTGTAGTACAAGATGTACATTGTACAGTAGTGGTGAAAAGTGCTCAAGTCAAGTTTATAACTTATATTACAGTATATAATTGATACTTAAGTGTCGTGAGACATTGCATTGAAGTTCAAGACTAAGGAAGTAGCTTTCTCATGAAAGTCAACAACATTGTACTCGTATAACTTAATAGCATCTGTTTGTTTTGTTTAAACGATTTTTATATTCATAATGATGATTGCTTTGTGTGTAAAATAATTAAAGTTTTGTACCGGATTAATCTGAAATGTTAAGTGGAAATTTTAGATTCTGAGGTATTTGGAATATGAAGGGTGTGCCTCAAGGTTCTTTATTTAAATCAATGCTTTTTTTCGTGTATTATAATACAACATAGGTTAATAAAGCAGTTTGATATTGATATTGGCACAACAGTAAATATTCTTGTTGTTGGTGTTTAACATTTATAACTGGTTTTGTTCTATACGACGATAGATATTGTAATAACAGTTTTGAACAGGGAGGCTGGTCGTCGCTGATGTGGGCCACTTACAAGAATCATGTAGAGACTGTAAGTCTGCTGTTAGAGCACAACGCTGACGTGAATGCCCACGGCAACTACCACATCTCCTCCTTGATATGGGCTGTGGGTCGAGGTTATGTGGACATCACGAGGATGCTCGTTCAGCGTGGTGCCAAGGTGAACGTCGGCGATAAGTATGGCACATCAGCGCTGGTCTGGGCCTGCCGCAAGGGCAACCCGGAGATAGTGGAGTGTCTGCTGCGCGCTGGTGCTAACGTTGATACTGCTGGCATGGTAAGACATCACATAAACACCCAGAACTAGCCATACAGCGTTTCTTGTGTTCACATGAACGATCACTAGCTACCACAGTGTAGTCTCAACTAAGGTACATAACAACATTATGTTTGTAGTTCACAGTATGTTTTTATCATAAATATTATTTAGATGCTGCAATGTTTTGAATAATATTTTGGTGTAATAAATTGTTTTTAACTATGATAAATAAGTTGGTTTTGAGGTGAAAAGATTTATTAGATTGTATAAATAAAATGTTTATTATTTTCATCACACTCAGTGAACCTACTGCTGTAAAGTATGTTTCCCTTGCAGTACTCATGGACCCCTCTACTGGTGGCGACAATGGGCAATCACATGGAGGTAGTGAACCTGTTTCTGTAAAGTATGTTTCCCTTGCAGTACTCATGGACCCCTCTACTAGTGGCGACAATGGGCAATCACGTGGACGTAGTGAACCTGCTGCTGTAAAGTATGTTTCCCTTGCAGTACTCATGGACACCTCTACTGGTGGCGACAATGGGCAATCACGTGGAGGTAGTGAACCTGCTGCTGTAAAGTATGTTTCCCTTGCAGTACTCATGGACACCTCTACTGGTGGCGACAATGGGCAATCACGTGGAGGTAGTGAACCTGCTGCTGTAAAGTATGTTTCCCTTGCAGTACTCATGGACCCCTCTACTGGTGGCGACAATGGGCAATCACGTGGAGGTAGTGAACCTGCTGCTGTAAAGTATGTTTCCCTTGCAGTACTCATGGACACCTCTACTGGTGGCGACAATGGGCAATCACGTGGAGGTAGTGAACCTGCTGCTGTAAAGTATGTTTCCCTTGCAGTACTCATGGACCCCTCTACTGGTGGCGACAATGGGCAATCATGTAGAGGTAGTGAACCTGCTGCTGTAAAGTATGTTTCCCTTGCAGTACTCATGGACCCCTCTACTGGTGGCGACAATGGGCAATCACGTGGAGGTAGTGAACCTGCTGCTGTAAAGTATGTTTCCCTTGCAGTACTCATGGACACCTCTACTGGTGGCGACAATGGGCAATCACGTGGAGGTAGTGAACCTGCTGCTGTAAAGTATGTTTCCCTTGCAGTACTCATGGACCCCTCTACTGGTGGCGACAATGGGCAATCACGTGGAGGTAGTGAACCTGCTGCTGTAAAGTATGTTTCCCTTGCAGTACTCATGGACACCTCTACTGGTGGCGACAATGGGCAATCACGTGGAGGTAGTGAACCTGCTGCTGTAAAGTATGTTTCCCTTGCAGTACTCATGGACCCCTCTACTGGTGGCGACAATGGGCAATCATGTAGAGGTAGTGAACCTGCTGCTGTAAAGTATGTTTCCCTTGCAGTACTCATGGACCCCTCTACTGGTGGCGACAATGGGCAATCACGTGGAGGTAGTGAACCTGCTGCTGCTGTACTCATGGACACCTCTACTGGTGGCGACAATGGGCAATCACGTGGAGGTAGTGAACCTAAGTATGTTTCACCGTGGAGTATGGCCTGAAAGTTCATGTGGCGACAATGGGCAATCCCCTTCAGTACTCATGGTGGCGACAATGGGCAATCATGTGGAGGTAGTGAACCTGCTGCAAAGTATGTTTGCCTTGCTGTACTCATGGACCCTCTACTGACAATGGCAATCAACGTGAGGTAGTGAACAGTATGTTTGCCTTGCTGTACTCATGGATCCCTCTACTGTGGCGACAATGGGCAATCACGTGAGGTAGTGAACCTGCTGCTGTAAAGTATGTTTGCCTTGCTGTACTCATGGATCCCTCTACTGCTGGCAATCATGTGGAGGTAGTGAACCTGCTGCTGTAAAGTATGTTTGCCTTGCTGTACTCATGGATCCCTCTACTGGTGCGACAATGGCAATCATGTGGAGGTATTGAACCTGCTGCTGTAAAGTATGTTTGCCTTGCTGTACTCATGGATCCCTCTACTGGTGGCGACAATGGGCAATCATGTGGAGTGAACCTGCTGCTGTAAAGTATGTTTGCCTTGCTGTACTCATGCTGTGGCGACAATGGGCATGTGGAGTAAGTGAACCTGCTGCTGTAATGTTTGCCTTGCTGTACTCATGGATCCCCCTACTGGTGGCGACAATGGGCAATCATGCTCTGCTGTAAAGTATGTTTGCCTTGCAGTACTCATGGATCCCTCTACTGGTGGCGACAATGGCAATCATGTGGAGGTAGTGAACCTGCTGCTGCTGTAAAGTATGTTTGCCTTGCTGTACTCATGGATCCCTCTACTGGTGGCGACAATGGGGCAATCATGTGGAGGTAGTGAACCTGCTGCTGTAAAGTATGTTTGCCTTGCAGTACTCATGGATCCCTCTACTGGTGGCGACAATGGGCAATCATGTGGAGGTAGTGAACCTGCTGCTGTAAAGTATGTTTGCCTTGCTGTACTCATGGATCCCTCTACTGGTGGCGACAATGGGCAATCATGTGGAGGTAGTGAACCTGCTGCTGTAAAGTATGTTTGCCTTGCTGTACTCATGGATCCCTCTACTGGTGGCGACAATGGGCAATCACGTGGAGGTAGTGAACCTGCTGCTGTAAAGTATGTTTGCCTTGCTGTACTCATGGATCCCTCTACTGGTGGCGACAATGGGCAATCATGTGGAGGTAGTGAACCTGCTGCTGTAAAGTATGTTTGCCTTGCTGTACTCATGGATCCCTCTACTGGTGGCGACAATGGGCAATCACATGGAGGTAGTGAACCTGTTGCTGTAAAGTATGTTTGCCTTGCAGTACTCATGGATCCCCTCTACTGGTGGCGACAATGGGCAATCATGTGGAGGTAGTGAACCTGCTGCTGTAAAGTATGTTTGCCTTGCAGTACTCATGGATCCCCTCTACTGGTGGCGACAATGGGCAATCACATGGAGGTAGTGAACCTGTTGCTGTAAAGTATGTTTGCCTTGCAGTACTCATGGACCCCTCTACTGGTGGCGACAATGGGTAATCACGTGGAGGTAGTGAACCTGTTGCTGTAAAGTATGTTTCCCTTGCAGTACTCATGGACCCCTCTACTGGTGGCAACAATGGGCAATCACTTGGAGGTAGTGAACCTACTGCTGTAAAGTATGTTTGCCTTGCAGTACTCATGGACCCCTCTACTGGTGGCAACAATGGGCAATCATGTAGAGGTAGTGAACCTGCTGCTGGAGTCCAAGCCCAATGTAAACGCTCTGGACAAGGACGGGTGTACAGCACTCACGATAGCTTGCAAGGAGGGTTTCCACGACATAGCAGTGGCCCTGCTCAACGTGGGGGCTTACATCAACATCCAGGACAGGAGTGGGGACACCAACCTTATACATGCAGTGAAGGGAGGACATCGTAGCGTTGTTGAAGCCTTGCTGAAGAAGTACGCTGATGTGGACATCCCTGGAAAGGTATCTGGCTAGATATTTAACATTGCATTTGTTTTTTACTAGCTTATGAGATACTTGTTTCCAAATTTATTGGCTGAATTAATCACACAACTTAATTATAGTGGCTGTCAGTGTAGTTAAAATAACCCGATTTTTCAGATTGACTATTAACAACTATTGTTATAAATGCTTGATCCTAATATAAAAACAATTAAGTAAATTACCATTGGGATAATTATACACTACAAGAGTGAGTTTTCATAAAAACATACTGATGTCTCAAGTATCAAAATAAGTTTACTGTATAACATTTAAAATTATGTAAATGTATAGATTTTTAAAAATTGAATATTTCTATACTTGCATTAGATTCATTATCATTCAAATGTAAGGGAGAACTCTATTAAAAGGTAAAGGGTAGATTTAATTTTAAAAGAATTTTTTATTAAAAATATTTTACATTGGTATGAAAGCCAGTTTAAAAAGTTAGTTTTAAACTGAATGCATACTTTTAGTTTTTATTACATTTTCTAGAAATGCTGAATACATTAAACTTAAATACATTTGGAACTTTACATCAGTGTTGGCATTTTGTAGTTTTAGTTCTAACACAAATTTAACTTTTTTCCCAAGACTAACGTATAAATGTAATACAAATTTCTTAGATAATCATGACCCTTGGAGACGAAGAACAATGAAAAGTCTTTAGGGTCATATAGGTTCAATTCAGACCAAATAAGGATACAGGACCATTCATAAATCTTATTGGCTTTTTAGCCTCGTTTTTAATGGATAAAAATCTTACAGAAGTATTAGGAATATGTGAAAATTAGCCAAATTAAATGGGGCCCTTAGTAGCAAGATGGGGAATGAAATGAAATGAAATATGTTTATTGTCATTAATCAACAGTAGTTGC
Organism: Homalodisca vitripennis; assembly: GCF_021130785.1. NCBI lineage: Eukaryota > Metazoa > Arthropoda > Insecta > Hemiptera > Cicadellidae > Homalodisca > Homalodisca vitripennis. The sequence goes on along the minus strand of NC_060214.1, from coordinate 128,237,678 downwards.
AATAGACATAGTAAAATTTACACAGCCCTAGTGTAGCCTTAATCTTAGATATTAAAAGTTACATGTAAAATTAAATGGGTCAAATAGAATACATCTGTAGTCAACAAAAGTGAATAAGATATGGTAAATCTACATTTAAAATGTATAACAATAAGTGTAATAAGTTAAAAACATATAAATGAATAAAACCTATAAATAAATTAAACACAGAAATAAATATAAAGATTCAAGTAAAAAACACATATTTACATAATATCTTGGATTACAATTTTACAGAATAGAAATTCCCATTTTCAAATTCAGCTACACTATAAAATGCTTGACTAATCAGCCAATTTTTAATTTTTCTTTTAAAAGCGTTAATTGGAAGGTTTCTAATGTTCAAGGGCAATTTATTAAAAAGTTTTATACAAACAAAGCTAAAAGACTTTTGGGTTTTACTCAGTCTAGCATATCTTACATCCAATAGATCTTGACCTCTGGTATTGTAACAGTGGATTGAACCTCTTGAAATAAAACTATTTAAGTTTTCCTTGACATGGGTGAGACTGTAGAAGATAAATAGACTAGGTAATGTGAGTATTTTAAGCTCAGGAAATATAGTTCGACATGAATCTCTATCCCCCAGACCTTTTATACACCTGACCACTTTTTTTGCCACATGAAAACTTCTTGAGCTCCACTGGAATTACCCCAAAGAGTAAAACCATAAAGTAAACGTGAATGAAAAAATGCATAATAAGCTTGGGTCACTAAATCTAAATGAGTTCACATTTTTAATTTACGGATCAGGAATAAAACTCTAGAAAGGCAAGTACATAAATGCTTTGTATGAATGTCCCACATCAATTTAGAATCCAAATTAATTCCAAGAAGTTTAACTGTCTTATGCAAAGTAGATTTATTTAAGCTAAAGATGATTTCTTCAGTTTTATCATTATTTAAGATAAGCTTATTGGATGAAAACCAAAGATCACAACGCCCCTTCATGTAATTAATAATTACCGATTCATTACGTTCTCGATCAGGGTTAGATGTATAAAGTGTGGTGTCATCGGCATAAAGAAGGCACTTTTCTGGAAAAAAATTAGGTAAGTCATTAACAAAAATTATGAAAAGGAAGGGACCAAGGACAGAGCCCTGTGGAACCCCCCTCGTCACCATCCTCAGGTCCGATCTTTGGTCTCCAAGTTTTAAAAATTGTGACCTGTATACCAAATAAGATTTCATAAAAGATAATTCAACATTCTCCAAGCCATAGAAATTAAGCTTTTCTAGAAGTTCTTTATGCGGAACAAGGTCAAAAGCTTTACTAAGGTCTAAAAGTAATGTTCTAGTTTCTTCGTTGTGTTCAAAACCCTCCATAACATAGAAAACCAGATTTTCTACTGTATTAATGGTAGATAATCCTCTTCTAAATCCAAACTGAGCAGAAGTGAGAAAATGGTTTGTTTCAAAATAGGTTTCTAACTGATCCTTAACAATGGGCTCTATCAGCTCGGATATTACTGGCACAAGAGCAATTGGACGGTAATTATTTACACTGAGCCTATCACCTTTTTTGAAAATGGGACTTACAGCTGTTACCTTTAAACAATTGGGAAAAACACCTTCTGAAAAACTCCAGTTGATTAGAATTGTTAAAGGAATGAGCAAAACTAAACCTAGCTTCTTGAGAACGTAATTTGAAAGCCCATAAACATCTTCTGCCTTTGAATTACTTAGACTACTTATACATTTATTTACAGTTACACAATATACAAAGTTAAATTTAAAATACAGTTTAGGATCCTTTACAGGTTTACCAGACTGTAAAATTTCAAGTGGGGTTGCAATTGTATCAATAGGAAAACCTTGTTGGATGTTATTACCAACATTAACAAAATAATTGTTAAACTCAGTAGCACTGATGGGTAAATTTGGAGTGCTTTGTTTAATTAAACGACCAGTTTCCTTATTGATTATCTTCCAGGCTGCTTTACATTTATTTTGAGATTTCTGAATGAAATCTGCATTAGATTGTTTTTTGGCTTTTGCTATTTCTGATCTGTACAATTTTTTTAGCCTAGAATAATATTCCTTATATTTAGAACAGGGTCTAGCTTTGTATTTTTCATGACATATTACAAGAAAAGATTTAATTTTTCCTAAGTACGGAGTGTACCAGTTTTTTTGGGCTACTGAGGGTTTTTACTTATTTTTACAATTTTTTTTCCTTAAAGGACAACAGTCATTAAACTTAACCACTAAATCGTTAATAAAAAGTTCAAATGCTTAATTTGTATTCTTACAGTATGAGAAAAATGTTTCCCAATCAGAACTACCCACACCATTAAGTAGGGCAGATACAGCTTCTTCATTGAGCACCCTATAAGTGTAGCTAATATTTGATGTGGTAGGATCAATAAAATTTGGAAGGTCAGTAAGTAAAGACAATTTGTTTATGTATGTTGTGATGCATTGTTGTTGGGAGCAAGATCGCCACAGCTGTAGGAAATATAGAAGTAAAAAATCTGACCATTTTTCCATTGCGTGGGAACTACTCAAGTTTGATGGAAAACAATAATTTAATAAAAGAATAGCATAGGTCATTCTGTTCTCATTACACCTATGCCATTTAATTTCACCTATATTCTTTTTTTTCTTGCTTTTGTTTGTGGTGACATATGAAAGAAACTATACATAAACAAGGAAGTATTCTATTAGTTCTACAAACCGGTTATCCTTTCACATGATAAAATGTAATATGTACATGTGTATTGTGTGTGGTGTTCAGGAGAGAAAGACTGCCATGTACACATCTGTGGAGAAGGGGAACATTGCCGTCATGAAGTTGCTGATGTCTGCTAACCCTGACCTGGAGATAGCAACCAAGGTAGATTAACTAATATAATATACATTTTTACTACATGTACTGTAACAGTGATGTACTGTATACTTAAAATTCTGGTTATCATACAGAAATATACCTCATCATGGTTTGGTCACATTAGGTTTATTTACATGTGCCATGTGAGATACTGCATGTACTGTAACAGTGATGTACTGTGTGGTATACACAACTTAAATTCTGGTTATCATACAGATAAATATACCTCATCATGGTTTGGTCACATTAATTTACATCCAGTAAATGTGAGATACTGCATGTACTGTAACAGTGATGTAATACACAAATTCTGGTTATCATACAGATAAATATACCTCATCATGGTTTGGTCACATTAGGTTTATTTACATGTGCCAGTAAATGTGAGATACTGCATGTACTGTAACAGTGATGTACTGTGTGGTATACACAACTTAAATTCTGGTTATCATACAGATAAATATACCTCATCATGGTTTGGTCACATTAGGTTTATTTACATGTGCCAGTAAATGTGAGATACTGCATGTACTGTAACAGTGATGTACTGTGTGGTATACACAACTTAAATTCTGGTTATCATACAGATAAATATGCCTCATCATGGTTTGGTCACATTAGGTTTATTTACATGTGCCAGTAAATGTGAGATACTGCATGTACTGTAACAGTGATGTGCTGTGTGGTATACACAACTTAAATTCTGGTTATCATACAGATTAAATATACCTCATCATGGTTTGGTCACATTAGGTTTATTTACATGTGCCAGTAAATGTGAGATACTGCATGTACTGTAACAGTGATGTACTGTGTGGTATACACAACTTAAATTCTGGTTATCATACAGATTAAATATACCTCATCATGGTTTGGTCACATTAGGTTTATTTACATGTGCCAGTAAATGTGAGATACTGCATGTACTGTAACAGTGATGTGCTGTGTGGTATACACAACTTAAATTCTGGTTATCATACAGATTAAATATACCTCATCATGGTTTGGTCACATTAGGTTTATTTACATGTGCCAGTAAATGTGAGATACTGCATGTACTGTAACAGTGATGTGCTGTGTGGTATACACAACTTAAATTCTGGTTATCATACAGATTAAATATACCTCATCATGGTTTGGTCACATTAGGTTTATTTACATGTGCCAGTAAATGTGAGATACTGCATGTACTGTAACAGTGATGTACTGTGTGGTATACACAACTTAAATTCTGGTTATCATACAGATAAATATACCTCATCATGGTTTGGTCACATTAGGTTTATTTACATGTGCCAGTAAATGTGAGATACTGCATGTACTGTAACAGTGATGTGCTGTGTGGTATACACAACTTAAATTCTGGTTATCATACAGATTAAATATACCTCATCATGGTTTGGTCACATTAGGTTTATTTACATGTGCCAGTAAATGTGAGATACTGCATGTACTGTAACAGTGATGTACTGTGTGGTATACACAACTTAAATTCTGGTTATCATACAGATTAAATATACCTCATCATGGTTTGGTCACATTAGGTTTATTTACATGTGCCAGTAAATGTGAGATACTGCATGTACTGTAACAGTGATGTACTGTGTGGTATACACAACTTAAATTCTGGTTATCATACAGATAAATATACCTCATCATGGTTTGGTCACATTAGGTTTCTATGAATGGATGGGACTTTATCTTTGCAGTGAGATTACTCAATGTATAAATCAAATCCATAAAATTCATCTGACCTTTGTATGAATGAGAAACAGCTGCTAGATAGAAACTTCAACGGTGACTTAGGTGTGAATTATTAATCCATAAATTACGATCCTCCTTAATTAATTAAATCAAAATAGTTTGAGTAATAAATATTGACTAATTCATCAATTATTTAATGCAACCACTGAAATATAAGTAACTATTGTAACTATTTACATAATTTAAAATATTTCATAATTTTAATTAAAATCCAATATATATGAGTTTAAAACTAAACAAAAAATGTAATAAATATTTGTTATAGCATTACTAGATAACACCTTGTTAAAAAAATATTATTAATTCTGATCTAATTTCACCCAAATAGTGGATAAATTATTTGATTTTTCAACTGATAATTGAAAAATGAAATGTATGTATAGTGAATTGAAAAAAGTTTTTAGTCAATAAATTAATAGTGAATTTAATGATATTGAAAAATGAAATTTATGTATAGTGAAGTGAAAAAAGTTTTTAGTCAATAAATTAATAGTGAATTTAATGATATTGAAAAATGAAATTTATGTATAGTGAAGTGACAAAAAGTTTTTAGTCAATAAATTAATAGTGTATTTAATGATATCAGTTAAGTTCGACGAATTTAGTAAATTAAATTGCGTACTAAAAAAAGAAGAAAAAGAAACACGAATCTATGATTCACAAGCTTTTCCAAATTATTGTTATTACTAGCAGTTATCTGCAGCTTCACACACAATCTCCCTCTGAAAAGCAGGGATGCCATGGACATATTCTTTTTAAATGGCATTCTGATATAAGTGACAGCTATTGAAAGATATTCCAATCTTTTGATCCATTTTAGATTGTTTAAAGATAGGGCCCTGAAGTTGGGGAGTGAAAATGTTTTTTACAAGTACCTCTGAAATGTTTCAGATTTCTCTCCAATATTTCATAATATTTTATTGAATAACTGTAACAATTTCAGTAACAATTGTATTATATTAGGCCAGGCCAGAGGGAGACTAAAGTTGGTCCTTAACTTTTATTAGCAGTTAACACACTTATGATGTAATAAATTATGGAATTTTAGTGTACTTGATTAAAATCCCGATAGAAGATATTTGTTAATTGAAGATGGCTCTCCTCAGTGAGACCAAAATATCTCAATCAGTTAAATGTGTGAGCAATGAGTTGGCGTGGTGTGAACAGCAAGACTGATGTGTAGAGGTTTTGGTAGAGAATGGGAGGTGAGTATCAGATACTGAGGGTGGTGAAGTTGAAGAATTGTACAGTTAGTTCTGGATATAACCGTGAGAGACAAGTGGTGACTAAGAATTATGTACAGGATGGTGACACCTGCCTGTTGAGAGCTGTCAGGTCACGGAATGTGGAAGCTGTACAGCTGTTGCTGGAGAAGAAAGCCAGGGTGTCTGCCAGTGACAAGAGAGGGGACACAGCACTGCACATAGCCATGAGAGCCAGGTGAACACACACTTTGAACAAATATAACAAAGTTGTAACAGTAAGACACTAGCCGTATTCATGAAAAAATTACTATGACGTATTTGTATTAAATACATATTTAGATCTTTTTCACAATCCATTCAAGATATATCCTTGTCCTGCAGGTCGAAGGGCATCGTGGAGGTGTTGCTGAGGAACCCTAAGAATAGTCAGTTGCTGTACCGACCAAACAGGGCTGGTGAGACTCCCTACAACATCGACATGAACCACCAGAAGACCATTCTCGGCCAGATATTTGGTGCCAGTAAGTACATTATTGAGGAACCCTAAGAATAGTCAGTTGCTTTACCGACCAAACAGGGCTGGTGAGACTCCCTACAACATCGACATGAACCACCAGAAGACCATTCTCAGCCAGATATTTGGTGCCAGTAAGTACATTATTGAGGAAACCCTAAGAATAGTCAGTTGCTCTACCGACCAAACAGGGCTGGTGAGACTCCCTACAACATCGACATGAACCACCAGAAGACCATTCTCGGCCAGATATTTGGTGCCAGTAAGTACATTATTGAGAAACCCTAAGAATAGTCAGTTGCTTTACCGACCAAAACAGGACTGGTGAGACTCCCTACAACATCGACATGAACCACCAGAAGACCATTCTCAGCCAGATATTTGGTGCCAGTAAGTACATTATTGAGAAACCCTAAGAATAGTCAGTTGTTGTACCGACCAAACAGGGCTGGTGAGACTCCCTACAACATCGACATGAACCACCAGAAGACCATTCTCAGCCAGATATTTGGTGCCAGTAAGTACATTATTGAGAAACCCTAAGAATAGTCAGTTGTTGTACCGACCAAACAGGGCTGGTGAGTCTCCCTACAACATCGACATGAACCACCAGAAGACCATTCTCAGCCAGATATTTGGTGCCAGTAAGTACATTATTGAGAAACCCTAAGAATAGTCAGTTGTTGTACCGACCAAACAGGGCTGGTGAGTCTCCCTACAACATCGACATGAACCACCAGAAGACCATTCTCAGCCAGATATTTGGTGCCAGTAAGTACATTATTGAGGAACCCTAAGAATAGTCAGTTGCTGTACCGACCAAACAGGGCTGGTGAGACTCCCTACAACATCGACATGAACCACCAGAAGACCATTCTCAGCCAGATATTTGGTGCCAGTAAGTACATTATTGAGAAACCCTAAGAATAGTCAGTTGTTGTACCGACCAAACAGGACTGGTGAGACTCCCTACAACATCGACATGAACCACCAGAAGACCATTCTCAGCCAGATATTTGGTGCCAGTAAGTACATTATTGAGGAACCCTAAGAATAGTCAGTTGCTGTACCGACCAAACAGGGCTGGTGAGACTCCCTACAACATCGACATGAACCACCAGAAGACCATTCTCAGCCAGATATTTGGTGCCAGTAAGTACATTATTGAGAAACCCTAAGAATAGTCAGTTGCTGTACCGACCAAACAGGGCTGGTGAGACTCCCTACAACATCGACATGAACCACCAGAAGACCATTCTCAGCCAGATATTTGGTGCCAGTAAGTACATTATTGAGGAACCCTAAGAATAGTCAGTTGCTCTACCGACCAAACAGGGCTGGTGAGACTCCCTACAACATCGACATGAACCACCAGAAGACCATTCTCAGCCAGATATTTGGTGCCAGTAAGTACATTATTGAGATTTCCTATAGAACAGCAATGAAATAATATATCTGTGATAAATTGTTTGCATCTTTCCTTATTTGTATTTTAGGTGAATTATTAAGATTGTACAGCTGAAGATGCGTTGTTTGTACTCTTGCAGACATTTTGAATACGTGTTACATTGCCTGAACTGTGTGTTGTTTGCAGGGAGACTGAACACTAATGAAGACAACGAGAAGCTGCTGGGCTACGATCTGTACAGCAGCGCCCTGGCAGACATGGTCAGTGAGCCGTCTCTCTCCATGCCCATCACTGTGGGCCTCTACGCCAAGTGGGGCAGTGGGAAGTCCTTTCTGCTCAACAAACTCAGAGGTCAGTGTCTTCCATCAACTTTAACAGACTCAGTGTCACCAGTTTTATATGACAGGGAAGATCTCAACATAGTTTTAAAAGATGTTAAGAAAGTGACAAAGAACAGGATTGCAAATGAAAAGACTTTCATTGATGAAATATTGGATATATATGGATTGATGAAATATTGTATAGTATAATGAATTGGCGATTTTGTAACAATGATATAAAGTCTAATTATAGGTTTTAATAATTATTTGGTTTCCTGAGTACGTAGAATCTTTGGAAAGAGCTTCAAAATATCACTAACAATAGATGGAACAATGCATTTGCATTGCCTTAAAGTAATATTGTTTTCCCATATGACTTAACATTATTTTATGGAATTTATAGCATGATTTTTGAAGCAATTGTAAAATAACAGATTAAAGTTGCTTTGTATAATTACTTGTTACCAACCAATACTAATAATATGAAAAGTTAACAAAAAATAGCTCAATATTCTTAAGAGTTTCTACACATAAGAGTTCTACACCTGTGGTGAGATGGGTTGATTCAATGTGAATGTCGAGTTAAGCTCGATCTCACCTTCTACTTAGTGCAGCATCTGAAATATAACACTGCTACAGACTTGACTCCTGGAATCTGGGATGTGGATTTTACTCTTTTCTTACTGGTCTAAAGTGAGCAAATCCTACTAAATGGTAACTTCGTCTCATGTAGTTGACCATCAGGTTCTAAGATAAATATATTTTGCTTATTTCAATTCTTTAATATCATATGGCCTGATGTTCTCAGCCAACTCCAATGAAGTCTGTCAGAGTATTTTTACTGCAAAAAAAGGTAGTCAGGATTCTGGGTGGTGCAGGATTTAGAGAAACTTGCCGGCAGATTTTTCAATCTTTAAAAATTTACTACTCTCTTGTATTTTAGTCCCGCAATATGTGATGTTTGTGAGATTTAACTTTTACAGATTTAAGAGCAGAAATCATGAGTATTTCCATTTTACCTTCTTACTACAATACCCGATTCATAAAACCAACTTCTTTGAAACATATCCTCATTATGGCTGCATCACAAGCTTTAATTTACTATCACTGGTAAATAAACACAAATTTTCCAATATTAATTTTATTATTGTAAGGCCTTTCGGAATCAATGATTCCATCATCAGGCACTTTTATTGAAGTGGCCTTGCAATAATAAAATTAATATTGGAAGATTTGTGTTCATTTACCAGTGATAGTAAATTAAACTTTTTTCCAATGCTCCGAGATTCTGCAACCAGCTTTAATACTCATCAAACTGTAGACCAAACAACAGACATTGTGTGTGAGCCAAAAGTTGTAGTTGCGGCTACAGCTGATCTCTCAGCTGATATTTTGATTCATAATCAAGCACTGTGATCCTCTTGGACATCTCTTGAAGATTCCTCCTTCATCTACCACCAGCTTTGATTAATCATAATATTAAAAATGTACATAATACAAATAACAAAACAAATGGCTTAGTCCAAAGTGAAGATTATTTTAGAAAGGACAAGCTGAACAATTTATCAATTTATAGTAGCAGTATTTAATTTTGGTATGAATAATAAAAAAAGTATTTGATGACAATTTTTACATTATTCATTTAAATATTCAGGGACTTTAGGGTAAATTTCAAGTGTTAGAAACCTTTCTTATGAATTTAAAGAATCCATATGTACTATGTATATCTGAGCATTGGTTATCTGCAGATGAAATAGAGGTCTCATCCTCATGGTTATTGCTGCCCAAGTTTTTACTGTCACATTAGAGGTGCTTCATTAATATTTATTAATGATTTATTTAAGAGTAGGGCGTTTGATATAAGTTTTTTTAGGAAGTCCATTTTGCTTCTATTATTGATAAATTAAAAACTACAGTTCATAATGGTGCTGAGAGTAATCATATTAAGATAGTAAGAAAGTCCAAACCAAAGCATAACAAACATAAGAAACATGGTATGATCATGACTGTGCTATTATAAAAGGTAATTTACTTGGACTAAGCCATTGGTTTAAAGCAACTAATGACAATCTCGTAAAGCAACAATTTGACAGTCAGTAAAGCAGTATGAAAAGCCAAAATAAACAATCTATTAGAAATGCTAAGTTAAATTAAAATTTTAAGACTAATGAAGAAAGTACAAATAAATGTAAAGCAGTTATACTGACAATGCACCTGTACATTGTGCAATAAAGATGACTCGGTGCTATTATATTCTGATGTTTCAGAGGAGATGAAGAACTTTGCTCGCCAGTGGGTGGACCCAACATTCCAGTTCTCGTGGCTGTTGATGGCCATCATCGTCCACCTGGCAGCTCTCTCCGGCACTGTTGTCAGTCTGTCCCTCACTCATTGGCTGCCCGGCATCGTCGTCATCTTCACCCTCCTCATCCTCACCTACACGTTCCTGGCTGTCGTCTGGTATGGCAGCAACAGGTGCGCCACTGTTAGGCTGTTTTATGGCCAATTTTTCAGACTTAAAAAAATGTTAACAAAATCTTGGTTTACTGTAAATTTACATATATTCGGTATAATTTTGTTTACAATAAACTAGAGAAGACTATGATCTATAATATAAATCCTTTTTGAATGTTCAATTTAGCTCCAGTTCACCTTCCTCTTAAGATGCTGTTGCAGACTAGACTGCTGAAATCTGGAATCATGTTCGTCTGAAGGTATCCAAAAATAGTCAGTGACGAAGAACGAAGACGCTCAAAACAAAATCCTTGCATCGTTTCGACATCAGAGACACCCAGACTACAAAAAGTAGTGCAATCTTGGTGAAGAGGTATTCTTATTGTCTCATCAGGTGCTTAATTGTGTAGTCAAACACAATTGAGTTTGTAGTCTAGGTGTCTCTCATGTTGAAACGATGCAGGGGGTTCGTTTTGAGCGCTTTCGTTCTTCGTCACCAATTATTTATGTACCCCTTCAGAGAAACATGACTCCAGATTTCAAGAGTCAAGTCTGGAACAGCATCAGATTTATTTCAGATGCTTCACGTAAGAGGAAGGTGAACTAAATTCAACATTCACATCGTATCAGACCTTCCCACCGTAGCTACATTATATAAATGTCAACTTTTTGGTCATTCAAAGTTAAAAAAACCGGTTGTAAAAATTTTAAAGTGGGTGGCTTTATTCCTAGGAATGAAAGTTATTTAAGGAAATTCAAAATTTCAAAATAGCAAAAATGTTGTTTTGTATGAAAAGTATATGATTTAGATTACATAAACTGAAAATAGTACTTGAACATAATGTCAATAAACATTAAACTTTTTAATATAATTTGATTTTACTACAATAACATATGAAAATACGAGTATCATTAAGTATCATTGATTATTTAGTTAAGCTTATCCTTCATACAATGTCTAATTTTCATTTATTCATTTTAAACAGACTTCATAATATAGCTTGTGATGTAATAAAAATAAAGCCCCACATGTGACACACAGGGTTTGCCTCCACAGATGTATGAGTAGATTAGTTTTGACTCGAACACTGAAGCCACTCATCTCTACTATAAATATGTTTGAGTCAGCAACAGGAAACAAATAGAAAATAAAATTTTACCTTTTTATTGAGAAATGCTGGTGTCAAGAAGCAAGTGTTGTGATACTGTGACTGTGACCATAGGTATAGCTGGGACTGGCCGTACAACCTCAACGTCTATCTCACCCGCAAGATGAACGCCATCAAGGTGGTTCTCCAGGTGATCTTCTGCCACCCTCCGGGGGCGCAGTGGAGCGACTCCTTCACCGCTCAGCCTATCAGGTGATTAGCGGTCTGTCATCAATTTGCTCTCTTTCTTTTTTTTCTCTACTTTGCACTTTTTAATCTTGCTTTTCTTTTTCTTATCAATTTTAGCAAGTCTTCTTGTGGTTGTGTTCCTGTATTCTTCTGATATCTATAAATTGCCTTTTACTATATTTAAATTACTCTTGAATTTATTTTGCCTACTTATGAATTGAATTAGTTTCTATTTACTTCTAGTTTTACCTTTCAAGCTGGTGTATGCCATGGACGTACATTACACAAGTCAGACGGTTTGCCTACTATTCCTTCCTGTTTCTGGTGCTGGCATATAGTGTCCAAATTATGAACTATTTCCATCCTATACTGAAACGGAGTACATTGTATATTAGTGACTTTTTTCTGCGTAGTTATGAACCAAACATTAACGAACAAGTGTGCAGTTCTTTTTCTTTTTGTACTGACCGACTTAATGTCTGGTGTGTTGTGTTTCCTGCTTTATGAAAGTGTTTTATTTCCTCAGCTTATTGTTTGTTTTTACATGATTTGATGAAGAAGTAATAGTGCAATGACTTATTTAGTTTAGTTTTGTAACTTTAATGAGTGTGTTCAACAATTTACTCAAAAACGAATTGTATTAGTGATTAGGTGGTTGGAGCAGATTCCACCAGATAAAACTGACCAATATGTAGAGAAATAATATTATGTATTCTAATCTGTCACTTTTTAAATCTAAATATGTGTATATGGTAAAGTAAAGTAAAAAAGATGTCTTATATCACCAGGCGAAGTTAGGGTCTAAATATTTTCTTTGGCAATTAATATATGATAGTTTTTTTATGTTCTTATAGGTTGTTCATGTAATTATATTCATAGTTCAAGTTTTATTTTTGACGAGTATTATAGATCTAATTTTCTGTCATGGGATCGTACTGAAAATAGAAATTATGTGAAATTTAAAATATTTCAAAGACAAAGAAGCCAGACAAGATTTAATATACTCCTATTTCACTTTTAAGCAACATTTCCAAAATTTTAGCAATAGTTATGTTTTAGTTTGAGAAGCTATTTAGAATCAAACTTATTTCTTGTCACAAGTTTGGACTCAGAAGGTAATTTACTCTTAGACGTCATTGTGCATTATATAAACCAAGGATAAACCACAATACACTCAACTTCACCGATCAGACCAGAGTGAGCAGCTCTGCAGCAGGTTTTTAATATGGTAATGTAATACATGTATGTTGCAGGTTCTACTTCACCGATCAGACCAGAGTGAGCAACTCTGGAGTGTGTTGGTAATATGGTAATGTAATACATGTATGTTGCAGGTTCTACTTCACAGATCAGACCAGAGTGAACAGCTCTGTAGCAGGTTTTTAATATGGTAATGTAATACATGTATGTTGTAGGTTCTACTTCACAGATCAGACCAGAGTGAACAGCTCTGTAGCAGGTTTTTAATATGGTAATGTAATACATGTATGTTGCAGGTTCTACTTCACAGATCAGACCAGAGTGAACAGCTCTGTAGCAGGTTTTTAATATGGTAATGTAATACATGTATGTTGCAGGTTCTACTTCACAGATCAGACCAGAGTGAACAGCTCTGTAGCAGGTTTTTAATATGGTAATGTAATACATGTATGTTGCAGGTTCTACTTCACAGATCAGACCAGAGTGAGCAGCTCTGTAGCAGGTGTTGGTAATATGGTAATGTAATACATGTATGTTGCAGGTTCTACTTCACAGATCAGACCAGAGTGAGCAGCTCTGTAGCAGGTTGGTAATATGGTAATGTAATACATGTATGTTGCAGGTTCTACTTCACAGATCAGACCAGAGTGAACAGCTCTGTAGCAGGTTTTTAATATGGTAATGTAATACATGTATGTTGCAGGTTCTACTTCACAGATCAGACCAGAGTGAACAGCTCTGTAGCAGGTTTTTAATATGGTAATGTAATACATGTATGTTGTAGGTTCTACTTCACAGATCAGACCAGAGTGAACAGCTCTGTAGCAGGTTTTTAATATGGTAATGTAATACATGTATGTTGTAGGTTCTACTTCACAGATCAGACCAGAGTGAACAGCTCTGTAGCAGGTTTTTAATATGGTAATGTAATACATGTATGTTGCAGGTTCTACTTCACAGATCAGACCAGAGTGAACAGCTCTGTAGCAGGTTTTTAATATGGTAATGTAATACATGTATGTTGTAGGTTCTACTTCACAGATCAGACCAGAGTGAACAGCTCTGTAGCAGGTTGTTTAATATGGTAATGTAATACATGTATGTTGCAGGTTCTACTTCACAGATCAGACCAGAGTGAACAGCTCTGTAGCAGGTTTGTTTAATATGGTAATGTAATACATGTATGTTGCAGGTTCTACTTCACAGATCAGACCAGAGTGAACAGCTCTGTAGCAGGTTTGTTGGTAATATGGTAATGTAATACATGTATGTTGCAGGTTCTACTTCACAGATCAGACCAGAGTGAACAGCTCTGTAGCAGGTTTTTAATATGGTAATGTAATACATGTATGTTGCAGGTTCTACTTCACAGATCAGACCAGAGTGAACAGCTCTGTAGCAGGTTTTTAATATGGTAATGTAATACATGTATGTTGTAGGTTCTACTTCACCGATCAGACCAGAGTGAGCAGCTCTGCAGCAGGTTGGTAATGTGTTAATGTAATACATGTATGTCGCAGGTTCTACTTCACCGATCAGACCAGAGTGAGCAGCTCTGCAGCAGGTTGGTAATGTGTTAATGTAATACATGTATGTCGCAGGTTCTACTTCACCGATCAGACCAGAGTGAGCAGCTCTGCAGCAGGTTGGTATTGTGTTAATGTAATACATGTATGTCGCAGGTTCTACTTCACAGATCAGACCAGAGTGAGCAACTCTGCAGCAGGTTGGTAATGTGGTAATGTAATACATGTATGTTGCAGGTTCTACTTCACCGATCAGACCAGAGTGAGCAGCTCTGCAGCAGGTTGGTAATGTGTTAATGTAATACATGTATGTCGCAGGTTCTACTTCACCGATCAGACCAGAGTGAGCAGTTCTGCAGCAGGTTGGTAATGTGGTAATGTAATACATGTATGTCGCAGGTTCTACTTCACAGATCAGACCAGAGTGAGCAGCTCTGCAGCAGGTTGGTAATGTGGTAATGTAATACATGTATGTTGCAGGTTCTACTTCACCGATCAGACCAGAGTGAGCAGCTCTGCAGCAGGTTGGTAATGTGTTAATGTAATACATGTATGTCGCAGGTTCTACTTCACCGATCAGACCAGAGTAAGCAGCTCTGCAGCAGGTTGGTAATGTGGTAATGTAATACATGTATGTCGCAGGTTCTACTTCACCGATCAGACCAGAGTAAGCAGCTCTGCAGCAGGTTGGTAATGTGGTAATGTAATACATGTATGTTGCAGGTTCTACTTCACCGATCAGACCAGAGTAAGCAGCTCTGCAGCAGGTTGGTAATATGGTAATGTAATACATGTATGTCGCAGGTTCTACTTCACCGATCAGACCAGAGTAAGCAGCTCTGCAGCAGGTTGGTAATGTGGTAATGTAATACATGTATGTTGCAGGTTCTACTTCACCGATCAGACCAGAGTGAGCAGTTCTGCAGCAGGAGAGAATTCTGTGGTGCAAATGATCGGGTCTCTTTATGACTCTATCGAGAATGACTATGGAGCCCTTTCTACTCGACTGTATAGGGCCCTCAGACCCAAGGCCTGTGAGTTATCTTATTGACAGAAATTATAACTGTTCGGAAAGTAAGTTCTGATAAGGTTTGATAACATCAGTGAGGTTAGTTGAGGATGGGGTTAGCCATCTCACATAAAGTTGGACTTTGCAATGAGAGTTTATTTAACAATTGAAAGAAAATGGTACTGTCAATTAAAATAGCTACTTTTTAACAGGAAATTCAAAAGATTGTTGATTACATGTAGCATGCATTGTCTGTGTGCAGAAGATACGAAATCTGTAGATATGTGTTGTGAACTTGTGCGATGTTTGAGGAAGAGTGTGAGTGACATGTTGTCTATCTGAACATGAACAATGTGGGTCTCAGAAGCTCAAGTCATAAACTTTTGAGGACTGAGTCTAAAACATTTTTCCGTGCTAAAAGTGCTGTGATTAATCTATATAATCTTATTCTCTATTACCTTCAGTATAATCCATTGCAAAACAATATTTCCAGTTTTTTTTACCTTTTTTAACTTATTAGACTGGCCTATGTTTGACTGTAGTAATACATAGGCAATAATACAAACTCAATTGTCTTACTACAACTTTTGAAATCTCTCTCTGCATAGTGAAGACATAACGTGGTGAGACAGGTACATTTTGGTAATAAACATAACAGGTTCAAGTGTGTAACTGGTGGTGAAAGATGGATTTATATAATGTAAAGAATTTAATTTTTAACCAACAAAACAATAGCTGAATGAACTAGATTTTTATTATTAGTTGTTAGGAATTTACATTTAACTTATTCATCTTGTTGTTATAGTGAAATCAACATCATCCTGGAGGTGGCGCAAGCTCTGCTGTCTGCCCAACATCATATTCTTTGAGTTGTGTTACGCCGCAGCGCTGGTGGGGGGAGTGGTGCTCACTATTTACATCGCAGAGTACGGCAGGCCGAGGTAATTATTCAAGTAGGAATCAAGTTCAAGTTTTTATCTTATTCAGAACCAACTCCATTTAACCATTGAGTTGATGGTCTTTCGGCTCTAAATGGCACAGATTTTCTGGGCTTATGTAGACCTGTGTTCTGTGTGTACCATATTACAAGTATATAGTTCCGTTTAATGTATCAAGTTATGTATTAAATGTCTTTCCAGAAATAAAAATATTTACAGGAGCCAAATTCAGACAACCGTTGCTCTGTGGAGACAGTCAACAAAGCTGTTATGTATTTGTAGTTCTGGTAGATGAAACCTTCCCACAACTTTAGTTTTTCCTGCAGTAATACCAACTATCGGAAGATAAACTGTTTGAATGAAGTGTTTTAAATTTTAAGATTGAAAGCAGAGAAGTCTTTTTGGCAGGTGTATACAGAACACTTGGCTTTAAGAATAACAAATTTCTGAACAGACAAAGTAATTTGAACTTCTACAATCTAAAAAGAATAGTTTAATCATTGCAGATGACTTCAAAATCAACATATTGAAAAGTTTTTCCACTTTAAATGAACTCAAAACATTGTAACATGCCGTGGGATGCTACAGCCAACCAGAGGGACAGCTAACCCTGCCTTCAACACGAGACAGCAATTTAACAAATATAAACAGGGTTTAACAAACAACAAATGTATTAACAAACTATTTAGCAGGTTTTGTTGATTTATTGCGGCCGGCACCTGCTCGTATAAACGTGCAGAACTGCCAGACTGCTCAGGGTGGTGTTGCCTTAGAAGTCTGGCAGTTTGCATGTTCAAATGAGCACGAACTGGCCGCGGTAAATTACAAACCTTGTTCAATTAAATCTGTGTTAATAATTAAACTTTTTAAGTAATGCTTTACAAAATTTTATGTCCAAGATAATGACTTTAAGGAGTCGGTAACGAAGCCAGTGCTGACATTTTTGGAGCGCTCAATGAAGAATAAAAGTTAAGATGTTAATTTAATAACAAACAAATTATAATAATCCTAAAAGTCTAACATTGCATACTCAAAAACAATAAACTTGGACCTAACTTGCAGTTTTCGAATTACGAATGTTCAAAGTTGTAGTTTGGTTGAAAAGTGCCAAAAAGCGGAACCATTTTTTGTAAATTACTTGTTTCATATGTTTTTATGCAAAAATAAATAATCAAAACTTTATGTAACACAACACAGTTTTACTAGGTAGCTTTTGGTTAACTTTCAAACTCAATTATCTATACTTTTTTATAGAAGAGTAAGTATATTTTCTTTTTAATTTATAAATCCTGCCAAAATTCAGATATTGGAGAGAATTTGGAAGTAATGTAGTAAAATAGTACTGGAACTGGTAACAAAACCATAGATGACCATAATTGTAAATAGTCTTTTTAGCTTGTAAGTCTAATTTTTGGATAGTCTTCTAATACAATAAAAAGAATGCTTTCAAACCAAAATAATGAAAAAATCAACCAACATATGTAAGACAACATAAATATTGTTATTAGTAGTGGGCAGACTTCCTACCTTATTGACGTCAGTAATGCTTTTAAGAATTACTTTGTGAATGTTGGTGACATGGTTAATAAGCAACATGTAAGACATTCACTGAGTTGTAACTCTTCAGTAATGTTCAAGGTTCAGGATAGTCCTGGTCAAACAATGTTCTGATGTCCTCCTGGTTCTAAAATAGAAATTTGAGAAATCATTGATTCTCTTAATTTAGTCTTCCAGTGGTTATGTTGAAGTTCCAATAAAACACAGTATTGAATTTACAATGATTTTGTTTTCTTGATGTGATTCAGTTATGAACACAAGTTGGAGGAGATGACCTGCCAGATCGTGCTGGGAATGTGTCTTCTGGTGGTAGTACTGCTTGTGGTGGCCAACCTGTACACTATCAGTCGAGTGATCAAGTCTCTCCTGTTCTCTCAGCGCCGCCAACTGCAAAGAGCCATCGCTAAACTGGATACTCTCAAATCTGAGGGCTTCCTGCAAGCTCTGCGCTCCGAAGTCAATCTCATGACGGATATGGTAAATACAGGACATACAGTAGAAAATCGTTTATTCAGATATTGGCAGATATTTTAATTTAAATTCTTTTCAGTAATATTTAGAAATCAAACTATATTTCTAAAGTCATTTATAACAATATAAGTACAAATTTTATGGTTCATTGATTGAATAATTCAAGTCAATCTGAGAGAGAAATGACAAAGATCCTAAAATGAACTCTTGTGGAATACCAGCAATGATACCAATTGATAAAAGCACCTACTTGTATTATTCTTCATTTTCCAGGGATTTCACTCATCGGTTTTGTAGTTTTTGGAAGACAATAGTGGTTAGTTGCAATTTTCTGAATGAACACATTTCTGCATTCTTGGACACACATTTGCAACAATAAAGACAATAAAGACATTTATTTATCCTTCGGCAAGTCACATAACAAGCAATAGACATCGTCAATACTAGAAACTATTAGTTGACTAATTTGTCACAATAGTGTTTTAAAAACTTAATCCTATTAAGCAATAGTACTCACTAGCCTATACACAATCCAGACTGTGTTAAAATTAAATTTAAAATATTCTTCTAGGTTGTACAGTGGATTATTTACAAGCCATTCATGTAATCTCTCTGAAAATTTACGATGGTTTAAATTTTTCCAAGAAACTGGTAACTTATTGAAAAGCCTTATTCCCATGTTTTTATGGTAATTCATTGATTTTGAAAGTCTTAATCTAGGCAGCTCAATTCTTTCTTGGTTTCGTGTATTATGAGAGTGTATGGCATTTCTTTGTGTATAAAGATGCAGATTTTTCTTTATTACCATTAATACATAAAAAATATACAAATTTACAACAGTTAAAATGTTTAATTGCCTAAAAAGAGGTCGACAGTGATCACGCGGATTAGAGCCAGTTATGATTCGTATAGCTTTTTTTGTACAATAAGAACCTTTTGAATGCCTATTCCATTACCCCACACAATTAAACAATATCTTATAATACTTTCAAAAAATGAAAAATAGGCCATTCTTAAATATCTTGGAGACACTTTATTTTTAAGGTTTGCAAGTAAATAAATTACTCTAGACAATCTCTTACAAATATAGGCTATATGAGTTTTCCATGACAGATTAGAATCAATATTTACACCTAAAAGCTTCACTGTACTTAATGAATCTAAGAGATCTTCTGTTTTTAAGGTTACCAACAGATGCTGTGTTTTTTCTTTATTTTGGAATAGTCCATTAGTTTCAAACCAATAAGTTGCCTCTAACAGTGTGTTTTCTGAAATTATTTTTAGCTGATCCACATCATTATGATAAGATAACAATGTTGTATCATCTGCATATATTGTAGAGTAATAGGCCAAATTATTACTTAGGTCATTAATTAAAACTAGAAAGAGTATAGGCCCTAAAACAGACCCCTGAGGTACTCCTAACTTAAATTCTAAAACTTCAGACAAACTGCCATTGTGGTCGACCAATTGCTTACGCTCTGAAAGATATGACTTCAAAATTTCCAAATCTTTGCCATAGAAACCATAATACTCCAACTTACTCAATAAAATTACATGGTTGACTGTGTCAAATGCTTTACTTAGGTCACATAAGGTGACCTGGGCAGCATTTTTACTCTCTAAGGTCAGTAAAAGTTGATTAATTAAGCCATCAATGGCATGTGTAGTTGATCTACCAGGACGATAACCATACTGACTATCATTAAACAACCCTTGATTGATAAACTGCACTCACAAATTAAGGATGAACCACTTCCTGAACAGTGTATTATTAGCAAGTGACATTCTGCTTTCCCCAGATATTATTTTAGTCCATCAATGTCACACCCTTGTATAATGTAAATCCCTCTTGGGTTAATATTTGTATTGTAGAACTCCTCAATTAAATAGTTAGGAGACTTAATTGTCTTTTTTATTTTCTAAATTTAATGGATGAAGCTTTGTTCTGATTTTTTTTGAATTGGTTTATATAAGTATACAGTATATAATTTCAATAAAAATAAATGAAAAAAAAAAAAATATGTATATACCTTCTGTTCACGAGTTGCCATTTTTGCTACTAGGCTTTCTAATGGATGGCAGAGGAAACATTGCGTCCGTATACGGACAGGTGACATAACTGTTTGATGTTTTGCTGTTTTGATTTGATGTATGAATTCTAATTATAAGTTATATGCAATTAAACTGTAAAGTGTTACAACGCAGATATTCATTTATTAACAGCTGGTATAACTGTCCAGGTGAAGTGTCTGGACGCGTTCACTCAGCAGCAGACTCGACTGGTGATCATCGTGGATGGACTGGACAGCTGCGAGCAGGACAAGGTGCTCATGGTTCTGGACGCTGTTCATGTGCTCTTCTCGGAGCCGAACACACCCTTCATCATTATTCTGGCCATCGATCCTCACGTCATATCCAAGGTATCGAGGGGGAAACTCACTGATGTGTCGAGTTTGAAGTATTTTCTTCATGTTTAATGATGATGTAATGTATCCCCAGGCAGTGGAGGTGAACAGCCGTAGATTGCTCAGCGAGTCTAACATCGGTGGCCATGACTATCTGCGGAACATGGTTCACCTTCCGTTCTTTCTGCAGAACTCGGGTCTGCGCAAGGTCAAGACGGCGCAGAAGTCCGCACACAGTCATCGCAAGAGCGTGGTGCAAGCTTACGACCAGCCGGAGTCCAATCTGGTCACCTCGGTAAGTTATTGTCATCTCTCTTGTAGCCAAAGGGTGAGTCATCCAGCAAAGTTAAAGTGAATTCTCAATATATTCAAGAGGTGTATTGGCCAGTTTTTGTAAGCTGTGAGACGGAACAGCTGTTTAAACTAATGAAGTTAATAGTTTGCTTTTACAACAGCTTTTTTTATTCAAACTGGGACCAATGCCCAGAAGTACCTTAGCTTGGAATTATGTCACAATGACTTTAACAGTTTAAATTCAATTTTTGAAAGATGTTCAAGGGATTCTTTATTAAGAGATTTTGGTAACTGAATAGAAGTTCCCAAAATGTCAGTTAAAAAACAATATAAATAATTGAAGCCCTGTTACTACAATAACAGCCAAAATTGAAGCCAAAATAATATTCCTGTAGCTATTTAACTGTTCTGTTAATCGACAAGTACTGTACTCCAAACCAGCAGTAGGCATTAGGGACTAAAAATAATTTTATATTTATACTTTGTAGATATTTTGAACATTTCTTTAATTCTCAGATTATAATAAAACTAACACGAATATGAATGTATTAAAAAAGTACATGCCTTCCATCACTAATTATTAACGTACCATAAAGTTGTTATGTTTATTTGACACGTGTAGGCATCGGCGCGGCGGCTCTCCACCGAGTCGGGAGGGCTGAGCTCGCAGGAGAAACTGAAACTGCCGGGAAGTTCATTGAACGTCGCACGCAAGGGCTCTCGCAAACTGAAGCTCAGTGACAGCATAGCCAGCTCTCTGGGCTCCAACCTGAACAGGGCCGGGGGAGCCCAGGACCTCACCAAGATGCTGCTCACTGACGACTACTTCAGCGACGTCAACCCTCGCAGCATGCGCAGGCTCATGAATGTCGTCTACATCACAGGTGTGTCACTATTAGATAGATACCCGGTACTGATCTTAACACGACTGTTACAGTAGAATTAATAATTTCAACTAGTGTTTGTTATAAACATGACACTACAGCTGGCGATGGTGGATCACTGAACAAAGTCCACCTGATGATGCACTGACACTTAATAGTTTCAACTAGTGTTTGTTATAAACATGACACTACAGCTGGCGATGGTGGATCACTGAACAAAGTCCACCTGATGAACATGTGGCACTGAATAGTAGTGATCACTTATTAATTTTCAACTAGTGTTTGTTATAAACATGACACTACAGCTGGCGATGGTGGATCACTGAACAAAGTCCACCTATGATGAACATGTGGCACTGAATAGTAGTGATCACTTATTAATAATTTCAACTAGTGTTTGTTATAAACATGGCACTACAGCTGGCGATGGTGGATCACTGAACAAAGTCCACCTATGATGAACATGTGGCACTGAATAGTAGTGATCACTTATTAATAATTTCAACTAGTGTTTGTTATAAACATGACACTACAGCTGGCGATGATGGATCACTGAACAAAGTCCACTATGATGAACATGTGGCACTGAATGGTAGTGATCACTTATTAATAATTTCAACTAGTGTTTGTTATAAACATGACACTACAGCTGGCGATGATGGATCACTGAACAAAGTCCACCTATGATGAACATGTGGCACTGAATGGTAGTGATCACTTATTAATAATTTCAACTAGTGTTTGTTATAAACATGACACTACAGCTGGCGATGATGGATCACTGAACAAAGTCCACCTATGATGAACATGTGGCACTGAATAGGTAGTGATCACTTATTAATAATTTCAACTAGTGTTTGTTATAAACATGACACTACAGCTGGCGATGATGGATCACTGAACAAAGTCCACCTATGATGAACATGTGGCACTGAATGGTAGTGATCACTTATTAATAATTTCAACTAGTGTTTGTTATAAACATGACACTACAGCTGGCGATGATGGATCACTGAACAAAGTCCACCTATGATGAACATGTGGCACTGAATGGTAGTGATCACTTATTAATAATTTCAACTAGTGTTTGTTATAAACATGACACTACAGCTGGCGATGATGGATCACTGAACAAAGTCCACCTATGATGAACATGTGGCACTGAATAGTAGTGATCACTTATTAATAATTTCAACTAGTGTTTGTTATAAACATGACACTACAGCTGGCGATGATGGATCACTGAACAAAGTCCACCTATGATGAACATGTGGCACTGAATGGTAGTGATCACTTATTAATAATTTCAACTAGTGTTTGTTATAAACATGACACTACAGCTGGCGATGATGGATCACTGAACAAAGTCCACCTATGATGAACATGTGGCACTGAATAGTAGTGATCACTTATTAATAATTTCAACTAGTGTTTGTTATAAACATGACACTACAGCTGGCGATGATGGATCACTGAACAAAGTCCACCTATGATGAACATGTGGCACTGAATGGTAGTGATCACTTATTAATAATTTCAACTAGTGTTTGTTATAAACATGACACTACAGCTGGCGATGATGGATCACTGAACAAAGTCCACCTATGATGAACATGTGGCACTGAATGGTAGTGATCACTTATTAATAATTTCAACTAGTGTTTGTTATAAACATGACACTACAGCTGGCGATGATGGATCACTGAACAAAGTCCACCTATGATGAACATGTGGCACTGAATGGTAGTGATCACTTATTAATAATTTCAACTAGTGTTTGTTATAAACATGACACTACAGCTGGCGATGATGGATCACTGAACAAAGTCCACCTATGATGAACATGTGGCACTGAATGGTAGTGATCACTTATTAATAATTTCAACTAGTGTTTGTTATAAACATGACACTACAGCTGGCAATGATGGATCACTGAACAAAGTCCACCTATGATGAACATGTGGCACTGAATGGTAGTGATCACTTATTAATAATTTCAACTAGTGTTTGTTATAAACATGACACTACAGCTGGCGATGATGGATCACTGAACAAAGTCCACCTATGATGAACATGTGGCACTGAATAGTAGTGATCACTTATTAATAATTTCAACTAGTGTTTGTTATAAACATGACACTACAGCTGGCGATGATGGATCACTGAACAAAGTCCACCTATGATGAACATGTGGCACTGAATAGTAGTGATCACTTATTAATAATTTCAACTAGTGTTTGTTATAAACATGACACTACAGCTGGCAATGATGGATCACTGAACAAAGTCCACCTTATGATGAACATGTGGCACTGAATAATAGTAGTGATCACTTATTAATAATTTCAACTAGTGTTTGTTATAAACATGACACTACAGCTGGCGATGATGGATCACTGAACAAAGTCCACCTATGATGAACATGTGGCACTGAATAGTAGTGATCACTTATTAATAATTTTTCATTGTGTCTTGTACTGTTTTTAATTTTTGCCTGTAACAAAACACTAATGTGTGAATACCTGATAATGATACAGTGTTGAAAAAACACGTAACATCACAAAACAACTGGAGCTGCCAGTTGGTACCGTATGGTACCGACTCATGTTTTTATTCCGCTGTCTATGACCTGAGTTTTGTGTTTACATGTTCCATATTTGATCAGCTGTGCTGCCACGTACAGGAGTCTAATGTTGATGCCATGATTTGGGGTTATTAGTGCCTAAATAAGCCAAATGTGCACATTGTCTTTCTATTGTAGTAAATATGTGTTTTATATCTCCATAACCCAAAATTAAGTGTATTAAAATTCGTAGTTCTTACTTTTTATATTATTTTTTAAAGTGAGTCTAAATATCAATTTTGCTAGTAAGGAATGAAAACATATTTCCTTATTTGTGTAAAAAAGTAGAATTTTAATTTATTGCTAATCCAAAAAGGTAAGCACTACATTTTGGCTATCTTTGATTTTTTATTTTCAAATTTTGTATATCGTTGACGTAAAAGAATTATAAAAAAATTACATTATCCTTTTTTGAGCAAAAACACTTTTTTGTTTGAGATCACACACCATTAGAATTTAGTCTCTAGCTGGAAAATACTATATACTATAAACTATTTTAATATCAAATAAATTTTTGAACATTCATATTAAATTTGTGATGAATTTTTTTGAAAAAAAGTTGCAGTTGTAGAGAAAATCTCTGGTCTTTAACCGGGAGACTGCATGAGAGTTTTATAAAATTCGTAAAAAATATTTTTTTAGTGATGACCAATCTTTATGGGGAATTATTTTGTTCACAATGAACTATAGAATACTCTTATATAGAAACTTAAATCAAAATATAAGAGTAAAAAATGCTTATGTTAACTTAGTTACATAAATACTTTAAAAATTATGAGATAGCCGAAACATCCCAAATGTAGTCTAGTTGTAGAAAATGTAGTTTTGTATTGGTTTTGTGAAAAATAAATTCGTTTCAATGCATAAACTGGAAATAGTACCATAAAGTTAATTTTTAGTAATCTTGGTTACATAAACATATATATAAATATGTACTATATCATTATTTTTATGGTCATTAGACTTGTCAAAATAATTATCTGCCACTGTTAGTAGCCTATAAATAGATTTTGATAAGTATTTTACTTATTCATAGTCATGAAATATAACTAAAAACAGTAAATGTCTAATAAATGTACTAATACTGGTCCTAATATAAATTTATTTATGATTTAAAACATGTTTGTATTATACAATGTAATATTAACATTTTCAGTAAAATGGTGTTAAAACATAAACAATTACTGCTCAATGAAGGATTCAGGATCAAATGATTGGTTTATTTGTGTTTTTAAAGGGTATTTTACAGAAATGAATCCAGAAACAAATTATTTAAAATTGAATATTTTATATTTTGCCCAAGTCTTCAGAATCATTGCAAACATGAGTTTCAAACAAGAAATATTTGTTTGGAACACAAGCTGGTATCCAACCCTGCCAGTAAGCTCACTGTAAGACAGAAACTGAACTTACATTTGTATTTAGTGAGTACAGTGTAGATATTATTGATGGGGTTAAAGGTGAAACTGACGAAACTTTATTGCTTGTGTAGGGCGACTATTGAAGGCATTCCAGATAGACTTTAACTGGTATCATCTGGCGAGTTGGGTGAACATCACGGAACAGTGGCCTTTCCGCACCTCTTGGCTAATCATGGCCCACGACTCGGCAGAGGACTCTCTAGATGACAACACTTCGCTCAAGACTCTCTACGACAAGTGAGTTTCTACTCTACAGCAAATCAAAACATAGAATGTACATAGGATATGGTCGATTCAATCTACCTGTAAAAAGTGACATCTCTAGTTTAAAAACAAATTATGTTATAACCTGCCTATTGCAAAAGTGCAACTAATCTGAGAGTAATGTACATAAAAAAAATTGTCAATGTATTTTCACTTTTATTAGTGTTCAGAAATTAATTATTGTGAAAGTAACATGTCATTGTATTGAAAAATGTGTTGGGGTTATCGAAAATTTGTATCTGCATTGGTAGATTTTAAAATTTATAATTAGTTTTCTTTTAAAAAAATTGTAGTTTGACAAATTCTTAGTTTGACAAATTCGTTTGACAAATCTTTGTGATTTTATATTGTAATTTGTGAATTTTTCCAATTGTTATATTTTTGTTCTGAGAATGTTAATTTTATAGTTTCATAAAATAATGTATAAGCTATATACTGAATTTTATGTTCTTGTTGTGGCTCCATAAATACTATTGCTGTAGCTGTATGGGATTGTATTAAAGTTTAATAAATAGCTCTGAAAGAATGTTTTAATATTACATGATTTTACCAATCGTCTTGCAGCGTACAAGCCACTTGAAGTTTTACATATTGCAAGATCCTTATGTTTGTCCCATGTTACATTCTCATCAATGAGCAAGCTCAGAAACTATGTATCTTGCTCCTGGTTCAATATCTCGTCTTCTACAATTTATATTTCACCTGTCCAGTTGAGAAGAAAACTAAGTTTTTTTATTGATAGAAGGTTTGTACTGTTTAACCCTGACCGCTGCTTATTGTGCAGTCGGCTGAGTCAGTTATGCTGAGTTTTTTTCTGAAAAAAGCTCTTGTATATGCAGACTGCACAGCAATCATTCTATTCATTTGTGGTAGTGAATCAAGAATCAAGAATCAAGAACTTTATTTTCCATTAAGTAAACAAGTCACAATAGGCATCGTCAAGAAGTTATAAACAAAATTAAGGTGTCAAGTCCAACATATCACAGTTCATATACTCTTCTGCAGTATAAAATGCTTTCTTCTTAAGCCACTTAGCAATAGTACAACTAAATTTATTACAAGGAAGTGACCTGATGGACATCGGCAGTTTATTGTATAACAAGATTTGTTGATACTTAAAACTATCTAAACACTTATTAAGCCTAACATTAGGTTTAACAAGATCTTTCTTTTGTCTAGTATTGTAATCATGTATTGAATTTGCTTGATTAAAATTACTAATGTTTTTCTTAACATAAATCAGGTTACAGCTAATGTAGATACATGCAAGAGTCATAATATTAAGTTGTTGAAAAGTGTTTCTACATGAAGCCGACATGGCTAGTCCGTTTATTATTCTAAGAGCCTTCTTCTGCCAAATAAAGGCTCTTTTTGCTGAACTAGAACCACCCCAAAGACGTATACCATAGCTCAGATGTGCATGAAAAAGGCCAAAGTATATCATGACAAGAACATCCAGATTCACGCAATCCTTCAACTTTCTTAAAAGATAAGTAACTCTGGACAGTTTTTTACAGAGATGATTAACATGTTCGTCCCAACAGAGTTTGCTGTCTAAATGAATACCAAGCAATTTTACAGGTTTGAACAAGTCATAGTCTACATCCGATAAATGGTTCTTTAAAGTAAATATTATTTGTTCAGTCTTAGTATCATTTATTAACAGATCATTAGCAAGAAACCATTGTTTTGCTTGTTTTAATGAATGTTTAAGTTGAATTTTCACATCTAAAATATCCAAACCAGAGTTAGTAATGGTTGTATCATCTGCATATAGAACAGAAAAAGATGAGACATTATAACTAAAATCATTAACAAAAATTAAAAAAAGAAAGGGTCCCAGTACTGAACCTTGTGGTACCCCTGCTGAAACATTTAAAAATTGAGAATCTTTGTCTTGCATACAAACTATTTGTTTTCTATCTGTAAGGTAACTACTCAACAATTGCAGCTCTTTGTCCAAAATTCCATAATATTTTAGCTTTTTTGACAATAAGCCATGTGAAACCGTATCAAACGCCTTACTTAAATCAATCATACTTGCTCCTACTACCAGTTTATTTTCAAAACCATTGAGAACAAAGTTTACTATTGCTTCTACTGCATCACTAGTTGAATGGTTAGGTCTAAACCCAAATTGATAGATGTATAGCAAATTATTATTTACAAAATATTCATAGAGTTGAGCTACAAGACATGACTCAATAATTTTACTTATAATGGGTACAATTGTAATGGGACGATAATTGTCTGGATTTTTTACATCTCCTTTCTTATGAATAGGTGTAATTTTAGATACTTTAAGACAATTTGGGTAAACTCCTTGAGATAAAATTAAATAATTACATAGGTAAGTGGTACTACAATTACATCAATAATATTTTTTAAAACATAATTTGAAAGGCCATACACATCCTCACAACGGAAATTACTCATTTTATTTACAACAGATTTCACAAAAGTTTCATCAATCAGTTTCCATTGAAAACTGCTAGTTGGTTGTGGCTGAGGGAAGTTTGCTAAAAAATCAGAGCAGAGGTTATTATTTGTATTTACTGCCACATTCACAAAAAAATCATTTAAAATATCAGGGCTAATAGGTATTGGTGGCTGTGACATCGGATTCAGATTACATTCAGTTTTTGCAAACTTTCCATGCAGCTTTACAACGATTTTTTGAGTTTGAAATCATCTTGCTATTGGCTGCAATTTTGGCCTGTGAAAATTAACAATGTTGTGATTACTATCTTTTTTCTAATTTGTGAATTATTTTATTTTGTATTTTGATTTCACCTCTGGAAACAAATCTTTGAAAGTGTGTTATGTTAGCATGTTTTGATTAGGATATAAATAAAAGTCTATTCTGCAGATGTTTATTCCAAGATGATATTGTTATGCATACAGTTTTATAACTTCTGTACACTATTATGTTTAGAAAGTAATACTAGAAGTTTTTTAGTTCATAGTGTTATACAATACACAACACTACATATAAAATAACGTTGCATTTCTCAAACATGTAGCGGGGTTCACATCTCATTTTTTCTCACCTTATGAACTTCACACCTATCTATTAAAGGGTTAAAAAATCCTTAATTAATGACAAATTGATGTGTAATGACACTTTAATGGTTTATTTAGTTTTCCCAGAAACAATACTGTTTTGTTATCTGCGTGAATATAAACTGTATTGTTTTCTTCTTGTGCCATTCCTGGAAAACCCTTCAGACAGTAAAAGATCAGTAATGGACCCATAAGGGATTCCTGAGAGGGGTTCTATATTGCACTTGTAACAGTCATGATGCAAATGTCTGTTTATACGAAATAATTTTTTAATGTTGGTGTAACTGTTTGCTTTGTTTTCTTTCTTCTAGATATTATTTAAACTGTGTTAACTCTGTATTCTTCACCCCTAGAGCACAGAGTCTATGAATTAATTAATAGTGTACTACACTGTCAAAAGCTCTGGATAAATATATAAAACTTCCAAAAATATTTTCCTTCCGATCAGTGCAATTAAAGTTTTAGTAGTAGGGTCGTGTAGAGAACTTCTGTGGAAGGAAGTAACAGTAGGCCTACTTGTATTTAAATGATTACTTCTGTTGTCTTGAATATTATATTACTCCTAAAATAGAATATAATTAATGTGTATGTAGTCGATATATAAATTTATATCGCAATATTCTATAGTACCACTTTTTAGTGCTATTTATATTACATCCAAACATGTTTACTTGACTTTCCATACATCTGCATGCAGGCACACATTCAGATATACCGAAATTTTATGACATTAATCCCCAACACTGCAACACTGCCTGTAATATCAATCATATGTGTGTTCTACATACTCACCAACTGAGACAAAAGCGCAGGACACCAGATAGCGTTGTAATGGGCTTTAATGGGATTTTTCGAATTGGTTTAGAATTTTATTGTTTCAGGGAGACTGTTGATGAGCTTCATCTGAGTCAGAACGTTAATAATCTTTATTCAACAATTTGACAGGGAACATATAACAGCAAGTTATAACACTTCCAATAACAATGTTTCAGAATTCGGCCACAGATACCCACCTCCAAGGAGGTAGAGCCACTGCTGGAGCTGGACAGAGACGAGCGTAAGTTTGACATCTTCCTGTCCTTCCACCGGTCCAGTCTCCTCGTGAGTGACCTGCGAGTGTTCCTGCCCTTCACCATCAACTTGGACCCTTACATCAAGAAGGTCATCAAGGGTGAGTAGTGACGGTAGCATTGGACATCATTAAGTGAGAAAACTGATTTCTGTATTGCTGTTCGTGTAACAAAACCTTTCTGCACCTTCAATATGAGTGTTGTAACCTGAAGGCAAAAGCAGATTCCAGTTCTTGAATGCCGTGATGTGTTAAAAATAATGATTAACTTAAAATAACCACCGAAATATTCATGTTATCATTGGTATTATGTATTTTTTTTCCTTCCTGAGGGAAAAGGACAGTTTGTCCCCGCGCTTAGTCCTAAAAGGACCTTTGCGCCTCTCTTACTTTATTTTATGGGTTAAACAGAGTATATTTTGATGGTATTTTAATAATATGACATGTTCTATAAACTTATCAACATATGATGAAGTTACTGTGTTGCATTTGTTATTTCTTAAACAGTTAAACTTCATTGCATGCTGAACAGTAAAGTTTTTTTTCTGTGTTTTAACTGGAATGACTGATGAAAAATGGTATGGATGGAGCATGTATTTGGAAGTTTAAAAGTTTATATCCAGTCACATTCTTCTTTGTTCATTAAGTACACATGTTATATTGATTTTAAACTAAATTTGCAAAGACCTTTTGTAGTTATTCAGCAGAAAATTTGTCCACGAAGCCGCAGATAAATGCTATTTAATAAATAAAGAGCAGTCAAAATGTGGGTACAACAAAGCTGCAGGATCTGAATATAACATGTTGTGTTGACAGAGGATATCCAGAGCCTGGAAGAGTCAGGACTGATGATGACTCCAGCTCCTGGAGCTGCTCAGACGTGGCAATCCTCAGCACTAGGGGATAACCCTGCGAACCTCAGGCGCACTGGACTCATGCGGCGTCAGGTCAGTAACTCTACCAGATGATTTTTGTACCCAGCTATGCCCATTAGTTAAATTCAAATTGATTTTTATAAAATCGTTATGCTAGTAACCATAAGATGTGTGGATTTCTGTTACAGAAGTCGCTGCAGAAGATGCAGTCTCAGCCCACTCCGATAGCCCCGGGTGTGATGTTTCCTGGTCCTGCAGTGTTCCCGACTCCATGGGCACCCGTGGTACCGGGACCCAGGGTGCCTCCCTTCCATCTACCTGTCGCCGTTGCGACATCTCTGCCCGTGAGTGTTCTCTTACAGTCGTAGTTCATGGCTGAGTATACTTGATGTCAATGTCTATTATTGAAACAATGATATATAACCAACAGTAGTTTTACTCTAATGGTTGCTATATAAATGCACATATCCTAAAATAGCATGTAACAAAAATCATGTTCCACAGCTTTACCAAACAAATAAAGAGGTATCCTTAGCAAATATCAGTCTCCTGTCATTTTCAATCCTTGTTGGTGAGTACATCAAGTTTTAAACTATTATAGTTCATCATCAGACCTTTTAAAATCACAAAAAACACACATAAAATTTAGAAAACAAGATGGATATTTAAAATATGTACTATTTGCAGTTTTTTTGTGTTTAATACTTTTATGTCTTATGTAAATAATTGGAATAATATTAGACTGTAAGACCTGATGTTGAAAACATAATGTTGAAAAATGTTGTTATCTAACAACAACGATACAGATGAATAGAAATCAGACTCTCCACACTCAGCACAGAAGGGGTCTGCCAACTGTGGTCCAAGGTGGACGAGACTCAAGGCTCTCAGGTTGCCATGTGACAATGAATGTTCTGTTTTAACAGGCTGAAGAAGGGGTCTGCCAACTGCGGTCCAAGGTGGACGAGACTCAAGGCTCTCAGGTTGCCATGTGACAATGAATGTTCTGTTTTAACAGGCTGAAGAAGGGGTCTGCCAACTGCGGTCCAAGGTGGACGAGACTCAAGGCTCTCAGGTTGCCATGTGACAATGAATGTTCTGTTTTAACAGGCTGAGCTGTTAGACGTGAGACTCTCCACACTCAGCACAGAAGGGGTCTGCCAACTGCGGTCCAAGGTGGACGAGACTCAAGGCTCTCAGGTTGCCATGTGACAATGAATGTTCTGTTTTAACAGGCTGAAGAAGAGGTCTGCCAACTGCGGTCCAAGGTGGACGAGACTCAAGGCTCTCAGGTTGCCATGTGACAATGAATGTTCTGTTTTAACAGGCTGAGCTGTTAGACGTGAGACTCTCCACACTCAGCACAGAAGGGGTCTGCCAACTGCGGTCCAAGGTGGACGAGACTCAAGGCTCTCAGGTTGCCATGTGACAATGAATGTTCTGTTTTAACAGGCTGAAGAAGGGGTCTGCCAACTGCGGTCCAAGGTGGACGAGACTCAAGGCTCTCAGGTTGCCATGTGACAATGAATGTTCTGTTTTAACAGGCTGAGCTGTTAGACGTGAGACTCTCCACACTCAGCACAGAAGGGGTCTGCCAACTGCGGTCCAAGGTGGACGAGACTCAAGGCTCTCAGGTTGCCATGTGACAATGAATGTTCTGTTTTAACAGGCTGAAGAAGGGGTCTGCCAACTGCGGTCCAAGGTGGACGAGACTCAAGGCTCTCAGGTTGCCATGTGACAATGAATGTTCTGTTTTAACAGGCTGAGCTGTTAGACGTGAGACTCTCCACACTCAGCACAGAAGGGGTCTGCCAACTGCGGTCCAAGGTGGACGAGACTCAAGGCTCTCAGGTTGCCATGTGACAATGAATGTTCTGTTTTAACAGGCTGAAGAAGAAGGGGTCTGCCAACTGCGGTCCAAGGTGGACGAGACTCAAGGCTCTCAGGTTGCCATGTGACAATGAATGTTCTGTTTTAACAGGCTGAGCTGTTAGACGTGAGACTCTCCACACTCATCACAGAAGGGGTCTGCCAACTGCGGTCCAAGGTGGACGAGACTCAAGGCTCTCAGGTTGCCATGTGACAATGAATGTTCTGTTTTAAACAGGCTGAAGAAGGGGTCTGCCAACTGCGGTCCAAGGTGGACGAGACTCAAGGCTCTCAGGTTGCCATGTGACAATGAATGTTCTGTTTTAACAGGCTGAAGAAGGGGTCTGCCAACTGCGGTCCAAGGTGGACGAGACTCAAGGCTCTCAGGTTGCCATGTGACAATGAATGTTCTGTTTTAACAGGCTGAAGAAGGGGTCTGCCAACTGCGGTCCAAGGTGGACGAGACTCAAGGCTCTCAGGTTGCCATGTGACAATGAATGTTCTGTTTTAACAGGCTGAAGAAGGGGTCTGCCAACTGCGGTCCAAGGTGGACGAGACTCAAGGCTCTCAGGTTGCCATGTGACAATGAATGTTCTGTTTTAACAGGCTGAGCTGTTAGACGTGAGACTCTCCACACTCAGCACAGAAGGGGTCTGCCAACTGCTGTCCAAGGTGGATGAGACTCAAGGCTCTCAGGTTGCCATGTGACAATGAATGTTATGTTTTAACAGGCTGAGCTGTTAGACGTGAGACTCTCCACACTCAGCACAGAAGGGGTCTGCCAACTGCTGTCCAAGGTGGATGAGACTCAAGGCTCTCAGGTTGCCAAGTACACCAAAGTTTTCCAGACCAACAACATCAGTGGCAAGGTGTTGCTCTATTGTGATATGGATGACCTGAAACCTGTGAGTGTTTACAAATGTTATGCTAACTACACAGTTTATAAAAATTTTCTCCTCATTTGCTCAGTTTGATTTTGAAATCACAGTGTACAGGATACTCAGTCTTAAGTAATACTCTTCATTGAGAATTTTTGGAATTTACAACATTTTTGAATTAGATATAAGATAATTATTGGCCTAGCGTTAGGAAAGGCTATCATTTAAAGGGTTGAAAAATGAATTTCTGTTTGTCTTCACGATAACTTAAAAACGAACTAAACCTTAGACTTGAAATTTTGCATGGAGCTTCATTTCTATGTAGATAACACAGAGTTCGATGATGGTACTGGTCACTCTATGGGCTTAGGCTGAGCGTTAGCAAATATTTCTGATTAGGCTGAGCGTCAGCGAATATTTCTGATTAGGCTAAGTGTTAACGAACATTTCTACATTGGTCTTACGGGTATCAATGAAGGGAATGAGAAAATAAAAGAAAAATACATTTGTAAACACACTGAGTACATGTTCCTGAGCAGACTTTTTTATAAAGTTGGGCAATATGAGTTTGCCAGGTCAGGTCCTCATCTATCACTATTCTGACGTACTTTGGGCTTTCTTCTTTCTTCAGTGAGGTTGTCTGTTTCAATTTAATTTTTCCAAATGCTGTAAATTATCTTCATAGTTTATTTTCTCATTCGACATAAGGTCATTTGAGTTTGCAATATTGTTTCGTCACATTAAAGGCTATATAGGTATTGATTTCAAGTTATTCATTTCATTTTTCTGCTACTGTAATGACAATGTTGTCTGCAAATAATCTGGCAAACATCTTTAAGCCGGTCTGGTAGGTTGTTAGCTGGCAGCAGGAATAAGATCGGACCCATCACTGATTCTTGAGGCACACATCTCTACATTGAGGTTTGAGTTGATTGAGCTTTCTTCAGAGTATTATTAGAGAGGCTTTCTGCTTTCACCATTTTGTTGTTTGCTGTTTAAATAGCTGTCAATCCAGGCTAGTGCTGTTCCCGTTACTATAAGAGCATTCAATTTACCAAGTAAGCAGTCAAAAGCCTTGCTGAAATCTAAGCGTAGGCTAGTCACCATAGGTTCTTCCAGGTTGTCAGTTATATTCTCATTCATCTGTATAAGTCCTAGTAGTTGATCTGCCTTTCAAAAAGCCATGTAGGTAGTTTCTTAGTGGATAGTTTTGTTGTAGGTGTAGTAGTAGTCTGGATAAGTCAATTTTAAGTTTTTGAGAATGTGACTCATCTCTGTGGTTGGTCCATTTTAAAATTTTGGATAGACTTTAGTGGTTTTTTAAATTTTGATGGAATTTTGATTTCGTCACTGGTGCAAACTTTCTATGCAGAAGAAATTGAAAAGCTGGTCACCCACTGGGACAAGTGTTTGAACATTTGAGTAAACTATGTAGTAAACTAGTTTATAGTATGTTCTTTCATGTAACAATGCAGTGCTTACTTTATGAATACACGTTGTACACAGACAAGGATGAGTTCTATGATGGTACATGTCCAACGATGGAATTTGGCTGAGCGTTATTGAATCCTATCTCACAGTAGGCTGAACAATCTCTTTTGTCTGACAGGGAATGTAAACATTTCTTTCTGCATATTGTCTGTCTGTCTATCTGTCTGCAGGACATCTCAAAAATGAAATGAGCTATAGATTTGAAATGTTGCATGCAATTTCAGCAAAGTCTGTTACACAACACAAGACTACTAGCTGATATCAGTTAATGTTGGGGACTAAAATGTTGCATGCAATTTCAGCAAAACCTGTTACACAACACAAGACCACTAGCTGATATCAGTTAATGTTGGGGACTAAAATTTTGCTACAAGAATAGGTTTGATGACAATATTTGAGTTGTCCAAGTGCCATACCTGATGTGACAAAGAGATTCTGGAACAGATCTACAAGTGAGGTGCACACGTAGTGGGTGAACACGAACCAAGACTCAGTTCCTTAATATCTGAATCTTCAATAACGTAACTTCTGCAAAGTCTCAAGTTCCATGCTAAAAAAATGAGTTTTGAATTCTATGAATTTGTCAATTTTAATTCTATTGCAAAATATTTCAACATACTAATTTAATAATATAAAGTAAAGATTTTTATCGTCATATTATTCAGCTCTGCTTGTGTACACTCATCCAAGTCAAAAGTACACATTTCTCAACAAGAAAGTAGGAAAAAAAAGTATCATGTTTTATAATGTCAAAGTAATTTTTGAAATCTAATATTTATGTACAATAAAAAAAAATCATTCGTTAAATTTTACTTGTTCAACCAAAAGAATTTTCATTTCATGTTTTTAAATCTATACTGACTCAGTATGAACGATATAATATTTCCTATCCAACAGAGATAAGGATGTGTGATCAACATGGGCTTGAACCAGAATGTAATTGAATCAGTTGTATATATATATATATATATATATATATACTAGCTGTTTCCCGCGGCTTCGCACGCTTTTCGTAAGTTTTGCCCGCGTATGAGCATTTCTGGTTGAAGTAAATTATATTTCCAACCCCGATGTAGATTTTACCTTGATGTCACGATCAAGAAAATATGTCAAAAATGTATTGTACATGCATAATGTATTTTATTACAAAGTGGTCTACCACTCAACCTTTAAGTTCAACCAAAAATTTAGTTTAGACAATTATACATCATAACTTAGCGCCTTCAAATAGTGTTTCACTGTTTAATATACGTATCTATCTCGTAAT
Source organism: Homalodisca vitripennis (assembly GCF_021130785.1). Taxonomy (NCBI): domain Eukaryota; kingdom Metazoa; phylum Arthropoda; class Insecta; order Hemiptera; family Cicadellidae; genus Homalodisca; species Homalodisca vitripennis. The sequence goes on along the minus strand of NC_060214.1, from coordinate 128,200,700 downwards.
TGCAGGTTATAATGTGCAGGCGCTTTGAAAACTTTTCTTCATTTTATTCGTTTATATTCACGACATAAGCGAATAATTCAGATAATAACTATCCTATCTTCTAAGTTAGACTAAATTACGGATACATGTGAAATTTGATTGAAATTGGTTCAGTCGTTTTGGAGTTTATTGGCAACATACATCGTGACTCAAGATTTTTATATATATAAGATATATATAAAATCAGAGCATATACCTTTAGTACAGGTAAAATTTTGTTTTTTGTTTGGATATATATATATTAAATAGGTACATTAAAAACATTTTGATAAATATTCCTCTTGTATTAATTGTACCTAAATACTAAGATGATATGTACTGAGATAGTGATGGAACTGCACAGGTGGTCCAGATGGGGTTCGGGGACTGGGAGATATTCCGTATGGTGATAGTGTCGCTGAGAGAACAGGAGCTGACCGCAGTGAGCCAGCTGGAAGAGACGGTCAGTAGCCGCAACGTGAGGTTCGCTCACAGCCAGGAGAGAGCCCGCAGTGAGTATAGTCATGGGCTTGTGTGATAGACATTGTGTGCTTCTACTTTAGAGCTAGAGTCAAACGGTTCCAACAACTTTACTGTATTCAAGCAGTAATCTGTTAAATGTGAAATTTCTATTCCTGCGGTTGGCAGCACTTCTAGTTAGTGCAAAACTGTCACTGTATTTGTTGAGATTTGGAATGTTATCTGTAGAGCAGTGTGGTGTACCGCACATCTGAGGTTCCGTTTCTAACATGGTACTAAAGTTTAAAACTGCGTTATGAATAGAAATTTTATTCCTCTTCTCAAATTTACAAGAATCTTAGATTTTGTGTTTTACTGTATAAGCTTAGATTTTAGGTTCTAATACTATTAAATTTTCAAAAATACGATTATCTGTTAATACTAATTCTTAAATTTATATTCTGCATAGATTTTCCCATAAAGAACTCTTTATTGAATATCAATTGTAAACAGTTAATCACATATTTAACTACTCATTAACATTGAAACTCTAATATCTAAACTTCTATAGTGAAACATTTGTAGATTTGAGATGAGTTCCTATTCTTGACACAGTTTTAAACTTTAGTCCCATGTTAAAAGTGGAGCCTCAGAGGCATGGCCGGCAGGTGACTCGCGTTCCCTTGGAGGGGCTGTGATAATAAGAGCAGTGCAGCTCATAAACGGTGAAGATTCACCTTCAGGTGAATGCCTCTCTGATTCCATTGCCGATGACATTATTGATTGCTTTTGAAAAATTTCAGATAGAAGCAAAAGAATTATTGATGATATTGTCTCAGTATTTTAATATAATTAATTATGAACTTATCCCATAACTTAACGGAAGTCAGTACAAAGCTTTGCAGTTTTACCAACAGTACAGCAATGACTGCAGTAATGAACAGCTATTTGAATACAGGTAACAATGCCAGTAATGTTTTGACTCTACCTCCTAAGTTATAAACATCATCAGTTGACCTGAAAGGTTTCTTGTTAAGTTTTTAAGTATATTATGGCTTCCAAGGGTGACGGACATAGGACTGAAAATGTATTAATACCAGTAAATATTTTGTGATAAAGATGTACAATTATTTTAGATTGACCATTAAAATGTTCCAGCCTCTTCCACGCAACAAAATGCTCTTGGCATACAGTTTTAAACTTTGTACATATTTTGGCTCAAAAAGTTACAAATAAAATATACAACTTAGAGAAGATATAATTTTAAAATACATAATAACTAACCCTTCTACTGCCAGCATCTGGTTTGTCCAAACCTACAGATCAACTATGTTGCTTTGGAGGTTTATAAAAAATTAAAAATTACATTAACCGTGATGTGAAGTGACCATCATGTTTAGAACTAGACAGTCTAGACATGTGTAGATAATTAATACCTGTACAGTAATATTCTATGAGCAACAAGTTATTTCTGCACACCACAATCCTACCCTCTTCACTCCTGCTAAGTATTTGAAATTCTGTCTCTTGTAAATAGGTTAATAATATTTTAAAATAAACTATATTTTCTAATGTTTTGTTCTGTTCAAGTTTGAAAATAATACAAGTGTATTTTAAATTTATAAAAATCCAAGAAAGAATTAGCTTTGTGAAAATAATTTCTTATGTGCATGTGATTTTTGAATTTTTACTGTTGAATTTGAGAATTTGCATTACTCCATTTACACATCCATATAATTATTGCATATCATGTCGTTTTCATTACTTTAGAAATCTTTTGTGTACCAGAAAATTAATTTGGAAGAAACATAAGTTAAATATTCAATATTCTGTATTAGTCAAAGTAAAAATAAACCCAAACAAAATTATCTAAAACTTTATTTTTACTATATAATGTAGAACGTTTTAATACTGTCTCTAACACTAATTTCCATTAGGAAAAAACCAAAGCTAATTGTAGCTGTCTGAGATTGTAAATAAAAATGATATGAATTGTTATCTAAAACTACAAATTTCTAAAATTGGGATGGAAATTTGAAGACATGTCTCTGGTGAGAACTTGGAATAAGCAAATTACTTGGTAGTCAAAGGTTTAAAAACTTCATAATAAAATTGTATAAAAGGCTGTGTTAGTTGTTCATGTATACAGAGTGTTTACAAAACAGTATCACAAACTTGGGTCGGTAATAGATTATCATTCAGAAAATTTGGTGTTAATTGGAGGGAGAACAACACGAATGTTGTATGAAAATGGATAAAGATTAACAGATGAAGAAATGTGGTAGTAAACACACCAACATCTTTGAATGGATAACAGTTGCTTGGCCTATTACCACTAATATGTGTTTAAAAATAGTGAAAGAGTAACAGATGAAGAAACGTGGTAGTAAACACACCAACATCTTTGAATGGATAAGAATTGCTTGGCCTATTACCACTAATATGTGTTTAAAAATAGTGAAAGATTAACAGATGAAGAAACGTGGTAGTAAACACACCAACATCTTTGAATGGATAAGAATTGCTTGGCCTATCACCACTAATATGTGTTTAAAAATGGAGAAAGATTAATATATGAAGAAACGTGGTAGTAAACACACCAACATCTTTGAATGGATAACAGTTGCTTGGCCTATTACCACTAATATGTGTTTAAAAATAGTGAAAGATTAACAGATGAAGAAACGTGGTAGTAAACACACCAACATCTTTGAATGGATAAGAATTGCTTGGCCTATCACCACTAATATGTGTTTAAAAATGGAGAAAGATTAATATATGAAGAAACGTGGTAGTAAACACACCAACATCTTTGAATGGATAACAGTTGCTTGGCCTATTACCACTAATATGTGTTTAAAAATAGTGAAAGATTAACAGATGAAGAAACGTGGTAGTAAACACACACCAACATCTTTGAATGGATAAGAATTGCTTGGCCTATCACCACTAATATGTGTTTAAAAATGGAGAAAGATTAATATATGAAGAAACGTGGTAGTAAACACACCAACATCTTTGAATGGATAAGAATTGCTTGGCCTATTACCACTAATATGTGTTTAAAAATAGTGAAAGATTAACAGATGAAGAAACGTGGTAGTAAACACACCAACATCTTTGAATGGATAACAGTTGCTTGGCCTATCACCACTAATATGTGTTTAAAAATGGAGAAATATTAATATATGAAGAAACGTGGTAGTAAACACACCAACATCTTTGAATGGATAACAGTTGCTTGGCCTATTACCATTAATATGTTTTAAAAAATGGAGAAAGATTAATATATGAAGAAACGTGGTAGTAAACACACCAACATCTTTGAATGGATAACAGTTGCTTGGCCTATTACCATTAATATGTGTTTAAAAATGGAGAAAGATTAACAGATGAAGAAACATGGTATTACATACTTCAACGTTTTTGAATGGATAACATTTTCTTGGCCTATTACCATTAATATGTTTTTAAAAATGGAGAAAGATGAAGAAACATGGTAGTAAAGACCCCAATATCGTTGAATTGATAATCGTTGCTCGGATTGTTACCATTAATATGTGTTTAAAAATGGGAAAAAGATTAACAGATGAAGAAACATGGTAGTAATCACCAACATCATTTTAATGTTGCTCATATACTTTCACCTATAATATATATTTAAAAAAGAGGAAAATTCATGTTGAGTTTTGGAATTTACTTTTTTTTAGTTTTTACACTATGTTATGTGTAATATTAAGGATTAATTATTTGAAGTCTCTGAAGTTTAGTGGTAGAGTGGGTTAATAAATAAAGATAGATTAATTTTCATTAGACTAACAGAATAGAATAGATTTTTACTTGAAATTTAGTTTTTAATTTTTAATGCATAACGATGCCATGTGTCTAAAAATATTTTATCCTTTCTCAATATTCACTGCTAATAATTAACTTTAACATTATAAAACAGAGAAGTTGTGTATCAAATTTATTACCGATTGAAATACATAAAACATGAACAAAATCAATAATGACTTGAAATTTAGGTAAATATTTTAAATTTTATTAAATATAAATAAAACAAGAAGAAATTAACAAAAATATGTAGAAAAAGCGGTAGAATGCATTATTTATAGAATTGATATTTTTTTAATAATTCATAATTGATAAGTGTTTTCGCAGTTACTGAAAAGTTGATATTATTTTTTCATCTACTCTAATTTAAAAATTTAAAAATAACTTTCTCGCTTTTCCATCTTCAAGGAAAATTTTTCTCTCCCCCTCCCCACCCCTACAAAATTCATGTTTAAATATTATATATTGAACATACTATCAGTAATAAAACTCAACAAGCTCGTATAGCAATATTTATTTTTGTTTATTTGTTTTCAGTTTGAAATATTTACTATGTTCTTTCCATGTTGTAAATTTGTAGACACAACAAGGGTTTAGGTATCATACAAATTTAGTTATTTATATAATATATATATATATATATATATATATATATATATATATATATATATATATTGTGATCAAATACAGATGTATGTAAAACAATGAACAATGATTTATTGATGGTGGGTTTTGTGTCAAGGGTTGAGACAATGACAACAGGCTGGTGGGGTGGTGGCAGTCAGTTTGTATCTGCTTTCATTTTGTCATATTTAATACAGATGTATGTACAACAATGAACAATGATTTATTGATGGTGGGTTTTGTGTCAAGGGTTGAGACAATGACAACAGGCTGGTGGGGTGGTGGCAGTCAGTATGTATCTGCTTTCATTTTGTCATATTTAATACAGATGTATGTACAACAATGAACAATGATTTATTGATGGTGGGTTTTGTGTCAAGGGTTGAGACAATGACAACAGGCTGGTGGGGTGGTGGCAGTCAGTATGTATCTGCTTTCATTTTGTCATATTTAACCTTGCTTCTGTCTCACTCTCTCTCTATCTTCACACCTCTCCTCTTCACCTGTCCTCTGCTTTATATTTAGACCACTGAGAACATGAGCAGTAATACAAGTAACTGCTGGACCTCAGTACAGTGGTAGAGAAGATGTTTTTAATACTAATTTTGCCCTTGTAACTTTTTAATCTCAAAGACATTTTTTATTTAAGTCTATTCCAGTTTCTCGCTCAATACCAGTGTTGTTTTGTCTTAGCCAGTTTAAGTGAGGAAAATTAATGACTAAAACACATCAATTATCGAAAATCGTGCCATTTAAAAAAAAATTGTATTGAACTTGAATGAATTTGATTTAAAATTGTAACATTAATATTTGTGTAAACATATGTAGATTAAACTATACATCCTGTTTTATTCCTTAACGATTTGTTATTTTTAAATTCATGTATTTTACAATTGTGAATTCATATTTCCGTTAAAAAACATATATATAGTCTTTCGAATCATACAGGATGGTAACAAAATAATGTTCACCTTACCAGTTTGGAAAATCAACACTTGACTGTAAAGTTTTATGATTTTTACTATTGACACTCTTAACTATAGACTCAGTAAACACTTATAGAGAATCTCATGGGAGGGGATGAGATGAGGTATGATAACTAATTAACACAAGTACAACGAAATGAAGTTCAAATTCATTAATTGTAAAGCCCTTGAAACAACCAACATTCAATAATGTTGTCATTTATTTTTGTTTAGTAAAAATGTTAGGGTTAATAAGGTTCCTAGAACTCTGCAGAAGTCTGTTGTACTAGTTATCCTTGATCTTAAGGATGTTTTTTATACTTTGTTCAGCTTTTTAAACTTATAGTTCAGAACAAAATATTATTAAGCTTTTCCAAGATGATTTTATATATACCACTCACTCATACATTAATAAATATATAATTTGTGATCAAACATTTGGAGAATTTAACAGTATTATCTAAGTTTTATTTTGTTTGTTTAAGAATAAGAATGTTTATTGATAATTTAATATGCAATAAAGTAATTCTTATTCTTAATAAATGTTGTTGACACTGAAATACTATATAGAATTTATAAATAGAAAATACAATTTTGAAAATGCAACAATGTAGCAATAACATTTTATACAATATAGATTATTTTGTGATATAAAATAATATAAATAAAAAATAAAATAGTGTAAGGTAATTAATTATCTTTGAACAACATAAAATAACACAGCTGGTGAGAATGTTAGGTTTGGCTCCAGCTTAGATAAAGACAGAAAGAACCAATCGTGAACAAAGTTTATCATAAACAAGTCTTCTGTAATTAGAAAATGCTTAGTGTAATGAAAACGGAATAGTTAATTACCATAAATACATTATGTTTTAAACACTTTCTCAAGATTTTTATTAATAATTTTAGAAAGTGTGTTGAAACTGTTTAAAATGACTGAATGACTTATTTTACACTTTTTATTTTAATTAGCAGTGTTATTTTGACAGTTTTGATTTTCAATTGTAAAACTACTTTATCATAAATATAGCTAATATTAAATATTGTTACTTTCTTTTATAATAACAATATTTAATCTGAAAGAAACAGGATTTTTCCGGACATTTGCCATTGTTCAGTGAAACAAGAAATCAGTAACACTACGTTTCGAGATCTGCAATCTGATCTCTTCTTCAGGTAAAGAACTAACCTAATACATAATTATGTTACATTAGAATTATGTATTAGGTTAGTTATTTACCTGAAGAGATCAGATTGCAGATCTCGAAACGTAGTGTTACTGATTTCTTGTTTCACTGAACGATGGCAAATGTCCGGAAAAATCCTGTTTCCTTCACAATCCTTCCATCGTCAAAAATAACCTTCAAACAAAGAATATTTAATCTATTTGGCTTTTATCTAAATGTATATAGATCTAAATACAATCTAAATCTAAAAATAGATGAATAAATGCAAACAAATTTTTGGTGTGATGGGGGAGAGAAAGATTTTATTTTCCACATGTAAAATCGTTTAGAATCTGATACAAAATTTTTTTTGAAAGATAAACACTTAAAATTTATATGATAATTAATTTAAATTAGTGGTCTGATGGAGATGATACTAAAAGGATGTGTGAAGATTTTTTAGAGCTTTTACGGACGCAATTATCAGAAGTTCATGGATCCAATCCTATTTCGGATAATGCTGACCATAAAACTTGCTTCTGGTTGTTATTAACATCTAAAAACTGAGCAGCAACATCTCGCGCTCACGTGCGCGCACACACTCACACACACACAATCGAGCACGTACAGCGAGGGTTCCAACGGAGAGCAAACTAATAGTATTATAATATATACACCACTGAGGATTACTTACTTATGGAGCAAAGTTACAAAATAAGAGATATTTATTTGTTAAAATGTAACATTATCCCGGTGCACGTACAGACACAGTGCTACAGTGTACAACACATAGTAACACTTGGCAAGGACGTTTTGTTGTCAGACAGTATGATTTTCAAACTGAAGTGTTGTATAAAATAATTCATAACAAGTTTTAGTTGAGTAATTTTGGATAACCTGAGATAATTGTATCCCTACTCTACCGAACACAACATTTAGTGTTAAGTATACACATCATTTTTGGAATTAGACTTTTTCTCCTGCTCCCTGTTCTGTTGTATTCTTTTAAACACTGTACGATGTTGCTTTTAATGCCTGATATAAATCTTAATAATAATACAGTTTCTGCGGAAGTGAATGCATATATAATATGTGGAAAGCATGAGTGTGCATTGCATGACTAATATTTATGTATAAATTCCTCATTAGTTAATAAGCAGTATTATGATAATTTAAAACTTAGTTATTACCTTTATTGTTCAGTTTGTATTTGTGTGAGTTCATTGGAGGAAACTTTTTCTCCCTTTGGTTTGCAGTGCTGCTTATGAAAGCACTTCCTGTCAATATATACAGTGGAAGTGTGGGGCACTTCATCTAAAGGTTATCTTTTTTAAGTGACCTCCAAAAAAATCTTTATCAGTCTTACACTTCCAATTTTGATCACATACTCTCTGTGTGCTCTCTTCAGCATTTCAAGAGTCTCAACAAGATTTATCAAGCAAAATGCAGAATTTGATAGTGTTGGTAGTGGTACGTTGCTCACTTGACATCATTAACAGTAGGAAGTGGAAGATAGATTGGCACAATCACCAGCAGTAATGCAAGTTGTTGACTCTGTTCGAGAGTAGGTAACATTCACGATAATGTTTGACTCTGCAACTTGTAACAGTAAATTTCTGCTAGTGAACTGTTTTACATCTACAAATACTCTATAATTTATGTGGAGTCTAAAGTGTAGGCATGCATTTCTAAAATTGCAAGACATTATTAGAAACATAATGGTATTATATTATTATTAATTTTTATTTTCTCATAGAAAAACAATGGACACCAAATTTACAAAACATTTACAACATTTTGGTTTCTTAAAAGGTAGAATTGTTCTAAGGTTACTCAGGTTGGTCTATCAGTCACTTTGCCAGATTGATGTTTAGACGCTTGTGTGTAGATGGTCTGGAAGACTGTTGTGTAATTTGTTGCCAATGTAGTCAGTGGTCTACTCTTAAACGTTGTGATTCGATGCCGGGGTATCAGTCTTTTGTGTTATTTATGGATATTTTTTTCTTTTTTGGAATTTTGCTACCAGTGTTTACAATAACAACTCATGTTAACAACAGTCATGTATGATCTTTATTTCCTTGAAGGCACTCTGGCGTACTTCCACGGACTTACTTTAGTCTGAGTTTCTCAATGTGATGGTAATAGTCTTATATTGTGCCCGATGTTACGTTTTCCCAGTTTATTTACTGTTTAATTCTGTTTTCTATACCTGTTAGTGTTAAATACCTATTTATAAATATGTGATGTTTAAAACAAGTGTGAGTGACCTGTCTAGTCTTGTTACTCTAGAATTTTTTGAGCGACAGTTGTGATTCAGAATCAGAATATTCTTTATTTACAATTTTTCTTCAAGAAATGTAATACTGTCATATGTAAAAAATTATGTTTTATAAAATATATAACATTAAGTCCAGATCATTTGAAAAAAATTGATCCATAGAGTAAATTGGATTGTCCATTAGGAGATTTTTCAGTTTCCTCTTTAATGTAGCACCAGTTTCTTCCCTGAGATCTTGAGGTAGGTGGTTGAAAACTTTACCGGCATATATTGGTTTTCTTGCAAATAGAGAAGTTCGGTAAGCTGGTAGGTTGAAAAGGTTGGCATGTCTCGTATTATAGTTGTGCAGGGCAGTTCCTCGGGCAGGTTGTTGTGTCCCACCTCACAGATGTATAAAGCATAAACAGTCAATATGTGAAGGTTTTTAATTGCTCACGGCAGCTCTGCATATGATTTATGCCTGCTGATTATGAGGTGTGCAAGTACTATTTACAACTAAAGAAAATGTAATGTTTAATTAACAATTTCGTTTTAATATGAAAGCATGTTATATAATGTTCAGTAAAAGTTCTAAAGTACTAATTATAAACCGACTTTTGATCCCACTCTTAGTTTTTTTTTTCTCTTAGGACAAGAAGCTTATAAATTGCACTTAGTCCTGTAAGACTCCCTAGCGCTGATTTCAAAGGGACAGGATATTCAGGATGGGTAAGGTTAGGGGGTAGGGGCCTCCTACTATCGAGATCCATGAGGAAGAATTAGGGCACTACATCTCAAAGTCTCCCCAGAAGGAAGGGAGGCCAGCTCTGAGCAGGCTCTCCAGTCAAAGCAGGCAGGGGGTGGCACACCCTTGTTGAGGCTAGCAAGAACCTCTGAGGTTAGGGAACGAACCCCACCAAACTCCAACAGTTATCTCCTGTAGTAGACTAGACCCTTGCACCCCAGAATCTCGACATTAGTGATGTTTCGCTCCTGGACATCCATAGAGTTGCCCAGATTTAAGTGGCACATCAGTTTTTGCTGTGCCCAGTGGTGGGTTCAACTGGAAGATATAAACCAGCCAAAAGTGATCCTTGCTGGGTTAATCCCATCATCCGTTGTCATTTGCTTGAATTAACAATATTTTCCAGATGTTTCAAATTGTTTTGGTCTAAATGTTTCCTTTAGTGAACAAAATCCAAACTCACTGTAGGGGCCTAAAACTGATAATAGTGATTATTGAAATGTTTTTGTCACAGACCCAAGTAACAAGGGACAGACCTCGAGCAACCCACCACCCGAGAAGGAGAGAGTCACAGCCAAACAAACTGTCATGGAGAAACAGGTAAGTTGATATTTAATATATACCCCAACGAATTGGGTTTTGTCCAAAAGGATTTATATAAATTACATTTAAGAAGAGTGAGGAAACCAAATCTATAATCCATCTAAGCTCTGAAACATATGAGCTCAAGCTGAATTTGTATATAATACAGAGACACGGTGAGTGTTCATAGTAAAATATATCACTCTAAGAAAACCTCTTTTATTACTTTAGAATTTTTGAGACAAAATGGATATACATCATGCTCTAAGCATAAACTGATGTCAATGGTAAGTGACTTAATCTATTTCCTTCAGCATATAGCAGATAGATTCAGCATGGATAGATAGGCAATAGAACTCCTTACTATATGTTTATGAGACTGACCATTGCTTCCTGTGTCTGGCTTGGTAAAAGTTGGACACGTCAGAAGCCAGTAATGAGCTGTGTATTTATATGTAATCTGATGTAACTGTGGAATCAATAAAGTAATTTTCAAACGTATCAGACTCTATATCCTAGTTAGGGTTATCTTGTTTCACTAGAACCTGCACCAATATTGGTTTTCTGTACTTCACTTTCTATTTTATAATGGTGTATTCAAGCAAGACATATGTCCAGTGTTTCAAATTATCTTTCTACAGAACATTTTAGTTGATGAAATACTTTAAAAATTTAATATCTCATTTTAATATTTGGATTTGTATATTGTCAATTTTCTTATTACTCCTATTGTTTCTATTTCCTGCTGCTGGGATAGTACCAGGTAAGGGATTTTATTAGTTCAAAATATTCTATTTTGTTATTCAAGTGTAACTAACATTGAGCTGATAGTATGGCCCTCCAATCTAGTTATCTGGGTTAGAATTTGAGGCTTTGCTGTGTTTGAGTTGGCCATCTATTTTTAATTTTTATCTGAACAGAGTTTGGTTCGTTTCCCATAGCACTTTGACCATGCATCTTTTGTGCTCCTACAGACTATAGTAGCTAATGTTCAGTTACATTTCAGTAGCTAGTCCCTCTGATATCGAGGGTTCAGGAACAGATTTTTCACTGTATACCATTGGCGTAACTTTAAGATGTTTTGAAATTTCAACTGGAGGTTTACTGACATTCCTTCATTGCAAAGTCTACAGACCTCTGAGACAGTCATGGTCTTCTAAGATGTTCTCAGAGACATTAGAAATAAAAACTTTCACATTAATTGCCTCTAAGAGGATTTATGTACAGCTCTGAATATCTTAGACCTTGGGCGTGACAACTTTATTTCCAAAACTTATGAGGAATACAAAATCAAGAATCCGGACCTATCAGTAGGGACTTTTGTCCTCTTTAGCCAAGTGAGACTGCCTCCTTGTTTTCATTGATGCCTTCATGGTTCAACATCCATTCTAGATCTAAACTGAAAAAGTGTTGTCATCTTCTTCAGTATTTGATGGTACTGTAGTGTCAGCCTCAAATCTAATTCTTAGACTAACAAATTAAATGCATATTTATGTTGGCTGCTCGGTTGTGTTAAAAGATGAAGTTTAGCCCCCAAATCTCTCTGAGTATGGGCACAACCCATTCTGTTTGTTTCTGAGGGTCCTGTTAAAGTTTAATTTTAATAATCAATTCAATATTGACTTTCTTCTTGCCACGTTTCCAAATTTAGTGTCTGAAACTTTGCACCACCAGAAACTTCCAAAGGTTCACTTGAACTCTTTCTTTATTGAACTGCAATTGATCATCTTTGCTTTACCTCAATATGTATTTAAAAATATTGATAAGTATTAATTTTTTCTTTATATTATGTATTATTGATATGTATTTTATCAAATGTGTGTAAACAAGTTTATGTAAAAATGAGTATAATTTTCCGTTACTAAATTATAGTTTTCCTGCTTAAAAGAATGCATATAACAAAACCTCAGTTTCTGGTGCATGACCACTGTGAAAATACTCACCGGTGAAAGGGTTGAACACTAAACGTTTGAAACTAACACTACATCTGTCCCTCCTCATTATAGCTCAGGAAAAACTCTTTTCTGTTTCGAGGGTCTTGAATGGCATAACAGAATTGATGGCTAATGGCATTCTGTTTTTGGTGACAATTTCCCCACTTGTCTCCTGACCCCTGACTGCCCAATGTGTACTTCCCTCTCCAAGGATAGTTGTTCCAGAAAGTAGGTGTCCAACAGCAGGTCTAATCTTCTCTATCGTGCTGTGTTGGTATGTTCTCTCTGCAGGAATTCTTGTCTAGGGATGGCTCTTCACATCTCAACAGAACAACCTTCATTATGATCAGTTTGAGAGTATTTCCTGTATTTACATTGCCCCTGTCCATAACCTGAGGGGGGGGGGAGACTGACGGTCTAGTATCCATTACATTGCTAAGAGCTACATAGTTGATAGTACCTAGTAATATAAATATTACAACATTTACCCAGTACACTCCCTCTTCATTGATATCACTCAGAAATATTTATTTAGCTTTCATCATATCAGTATAGTACTTGCTACTAAATTATAAAAAATCCATTGTAATAATAAAGTGTTGTATACATTAACTTCAACCTTATTAAAATGAACATTATTTGTCAGTAAGGATGTCCCTTATTCTAATAACCCCAAATCTGTTTATTTTTTCAATTTATTGATGCTATATTTTCTAGTATTGTTGTAACATGTAAATTATTGGCAGACTTCCATTGGCTTAAATACGTGAATTGAACAACGGTGGGACTTCTGTTAATATTTTATTTAGCTTACAGAAGTAATATTGAGAGAAAAGTCGAACATCAGTAAAATTGATTACGGGTTTCAATGTATGTAAAAACACAAAAATGGTTTTGTCTTGATGAACAGAATTAGTAACTTTACAACAGTTGATTACCTATTAGAAGAATTCAATAATATCAAGAGGCAACTAAACAACGGCCCATACACCAACCTGTGTTATAACGAGAAGTTATTATTCATTTCTCCGCTATCAACCTTTTGAGTACCAGACCGTTTTTACCCAGGGGTTGTTGAAGAGCAGCGGAATATTTTTAGGCTGTTGTGTACTACTTTACATTTTGCCTGTAACTTTCTTATAGGTATTTAAAAAAAAAATATATATATATATTTTTAAACATTTTTACCTAAATAATTTCCTTAATAGCAAATATCTTTTTAAAAAAACTAATGTCAATATTGAAACATATAACAATAAAAAATGTACTTGCCAAAAATAACAATATTTTTTATTTCTGTGAGTGGGAATAGCATTCTTGACCAAACTTCCAGATCAAAACCTTTCATTTTCCTGAACAGTACAGGTAAAGCAGTACACAATCACATATTTATATTTATTTTACAACATAAATACAATTTTTATAACCTAAAATAATTAAGTTTGATTTAAAACATTTTTTAGTTGATAATTCGTAGTATATTTTACAATCACAGTTTTCAGTGGAAATCATATATTACAAGTGCAAATTAGACATATAAAATAAATACAATGAATATTATTGAAAAGCAAAATATGTCAAGAAAAATTGGAATATACTAATATCCGGGTGTTATTATTTTTAAACAGTTACAGGCACGTCCAGTAACAGGACTTGAGTATTTCTCACATTTCTTCACAGGTTGTAATATTTAGACATTGTAACCAAAGAGTTAATACATGTTGGATCCAGTGCTACAGATCCATATCACTGATCTGACTGTTGATGTCCAGGTATCACTAGAGGAGCAGATGATCTGTGGAGCCCTCCAGTCTTTGAATGAGGAGGCTGTGGAGGATGTGTTGGAGGAAGTGGGCGACACCTCCACCTACCTGCAGGTCCCAGACCATTGCTAGTGCTACACATCCATATGGTACATTTCACTGATCTGACTGTTGATGTCCAGGTATCACTAGAGGAGCAGATGATCTGTGGAGCGCTCCAGACTCTGAATGAGGAGGCTATGGAGGATGTGTTGGAGGAAGTGGGCGACACCTCCACCTGTCTGCAGGTCCCAGACCATTGCTAGTGCTACACATCCATATGGTACATTTCACTGATCTGACTGTTGATGTCCAGGTATCACTAGAGGAGCAGATGATCTGTGGAGCGCTCCAGACTCTGAATGAGGAGGCTATGGAGGATGTGTTGGAGGAAGTGGGCGACACCTCCACCTGCCTGCAGGTCCCAGACCATTGCTAGTGCTACACATCCATATGGTACATTTCACTGATCTGACTGTTGATGTCCAGGTATCACTAGAGGAGCAGATGATCTGTGGAGCGCTCCAGACTCTGAATGAGGAGGCTGTGGAGGATGTGTTGGAGGAAGTGGGCGACACCTCCACCTGCCTGCAGGTCCCAGACCATTGCTAGTGCTACACATCCATATGGTACATTTCACTGATCTGACTGTTGATGTCCAGGTATCACTAGAGGAGCAGATGATCTGTGGAGCCCTCCAGTCTCTGAATGAGGAGGCTGTGGAGGATGTGTTGGAGGAAGTGGGCGACACCTCCACCTGCCTGCAGGTCCCAGACCATTGCTAGTGCTACACATCCATATGGTACATTTCACTGATCTGACTGTTGATGTCCAGGTATCACTAGAGTAGCAGATGATCTGTGGAGCGCTCCAGACTCTGAATGAGGAGGCTATGGAGGATGTGTTGGAGGAAGTCGATGACACCTCCACCTGCCTGCAGGTCCCAGACCATTGCTAGTGCTACACATCCATATGGTACATTTCACTGATCTGACTGTTGATGTCCAGGTATCACTAGAGGAGCAGATGATCTGTGGAGCCCTCCAGTCTCTGAATGAGGAGGCTATGGAGGATGTGTTGGAGGAAGTGGGCGACACCTCCACCTGTCTGCAGGTCCCAGACCATTGCTAGTGCTACACATCCATATGGTACATTTCACTGATCTGACTGTTGATGTCCAGGTATCACTGGAGGAGCAGATGATCTGTGGAGCCCTCCAGTCTCTGAATGAGGAGGCTATGGAGGACGTGTTGGAGGAAGTGGGCGACACCTCCACCTGCCTGCAGGTCCTAGACCATGGCTAGTGCTACACATCCATATGGTACATTTCACTGATCTGACTGTTGATGTCCAGGTATCACTGGAGGAGTGTGGAGCCCTCCAGTCTCTGAATGAGGAGGCTATGGAGGACGTGTTGGAGGAAGTGGGCGACACCTCCACCTGCCTGCAGAGCCTAGACCATGGCTAGTGCTACACATCCATATGGTACATTTCACTGATCTGACTGTTGATGTCCAGGTATCACTGGAGGAGCAGATGATCTGTGGAGCCCTCCAGTCTCTGAATGAGGAGGCTATGGAGGATGTGTTGGAGGAAGTGGGCGACACCTCCACCTGTCTGCAGGTCCCAGACCATTGCTAGTGCTACACATCCATATGGTACATTTCACTGATCTGACTGTTGATGTCCAGGTATCACTGGAGGAGCAGATGATCTGTGGAGCCCTCCAGTCTCTGAATGAGGAGGCTATGGAGGATGTGTTGGAGGAAGTGGGTGACACCTCCACCTGTCTGCAGGTCCCAGACCATTGCTAGTGCTACACATCCATATGGTACATTTCACTGATCTGACTGTTGATGTCCAGGTATCACTGGAGGAGCAGATGATCTGTGGAGCGCTGCAGACTCTGAATGAGGAGGCTATGGAGGACGTGTTGGAGGAAGTGGGCGACACCTCCACCTGCCTGCAGGTCCCAGACCATGGCTAGTGCTACACATCCATATGGTACATTTCACTGATCTGACTGTTGATGTCCAGGTATCACTGGAGGAGCAGATGATCTGTGGAGCGCTGCAGACTCTGAATGAGGAGGCTATGGAGGACGTGTTGGAGGAAGTGGGCGACACCTCCACCTGCCTGCAGGTCCCAGACCATGGCTAGTGCTACACATCCATATGGTACATTTCACTGATCTGACTGTTGATGTCCAGGTATCACTGGAGGAGCAGATGATCTGTGGAGCGCTCCAGACTCTGAATGAGGAGGCTATGGAGGATGTGTTGGAGGAAGTCGATGACCCATCCACCTGTCTGCAGGTCCCAGACCATGGCTAGTGCTACACATCCATATGGTACGTTTCACTGATCTGACTGTTGATGTCCAGGTATCACTGGAGGAGCAGATGATCTGTGGAGCGCTCCAGACTCTGAATGAGGAGGCTATGGAGGATGTGTTGGAGGAAGTCGATGACCCATCCACCTGCCTGCAGGTCCCAGACCATGGCTAGTGCTACACATCCATATGGTACGTTTCACTGATCTGACTGTTGATGTCCAGGTATCACTGGAGGAGCAGATGATCTGTGGAGCGCTGCAGACTCTGAATGAGGAGGCTATGGAGGACGTGTTGGAGGAAGTCGATGACCCCTCCACCTGCCTGCAGGTCCCAGACCAAGGTCAGTGTATTGTAGACTTCTCCTCCGATAATTCAGACTCCTGACTTGTGTGATTTGTCATTATTGTGATCGGTTACAAGTGTATGTCAACAATGTATTCAGTTCTCTCATGCGATGACAGAACTTTTTCTATAACTGTAATTTCTTAGGTTCTAATAAGATCTGTTCCATTAGTATTTACTGAGTGAGATATTTCATTTGTGAAAATCAAATGGGTTTTAAATATTAGTATTAGTATAAATTGTAAAATTTGTGATAATGAAGATTTGTGACACTAAAAAAAAGAGCCATATTAAGCATGGATTTGTACGCTGTGTCCCAGAACCCATGGAATGCAAAACAATATTGGAAGGCATAATATTACCAGTCGATATAATTTTCTTGTCTGCAAATGTTTCCCCAAAAATCTTTTGTTTTCAAGGAAAAATTTACATCACATTTAGTGAAGAAGTACAATGTTTTATATTTTTATCATATGCTTAACATTTGCCAGATAAGGAATATTATAAGGAATTCGTATTGCTAGTACTTATATTGTGATAGATGTTTAATACAACTTTGCAATGATTATTGTTATACTTTATTAGCTTAGTCTTGTCACTGAGATAAGATATTCAGTAAACTATTATGTTTAATATTAATGTACTTTAATATTTTACATTCAATACGTTTAAATTAAGGTATTAATTTGAAGTAAAGGTTTTCGTAGCTAATAGTCCAACACACTTATTAAAGTTAAGTAGCAAGTTTAGGTATAAAAGCAATATTGTCTGTATTGTGTCAGTTAATATAGTGTATTACAAAACACAATTTCGCTTAATGAATTTAGTCTTTTTTATATTACTATGTTGTAGGTAAATTAATTTTGTATTTTAATTTTTGTGTTTCATTTTCGTATGTCTATAGTCTCCTTTAATAGAAGATTGTTTCACTGTTATGTTCTAAAATGTTACATAATTATTAAAAAAGGTAAATACTCTTCTGAAAATGTTAAAGTGTTACCATTGTTGATTCATCGTGGAGCATTAATCGTGGTAGCTGCCAGGACAGTTCCAATTTCCTTGTTACATAACAGTTTCAAGAAATTACAGGTATCTGCTATTTTGTTTTGACCTAATTAGAAATTTGTTCAATATTATCAATGTATCAAAAGAAACAAAAATAAATGTACTGTCAATAGATCTACTTTGTTCTTTTGTCATCTCATTAGATACCAATATGCAAGTGATAGGCTGATGGCCCTTACCTCCTAGTGCAATACAATCTTGTACTTAGTACAGACTGTAGTCAGTCAAATAAATAGTACTTACTACTAGATTAAATGTGCACATACACAAAATTACACTTCTGAGAAGTGCAAAAATCAAAGAATAATGGAAAGAATGTACGATATTTTAAAATTTAAATAAAAACAGCAGTTTTAGGATTCAATTTGAATAAAAACTATTATCTGGTAGTTTTGGGTTACTTCAGTGGAAAAATTGCCAAATTATTAAGTGTAGGAATAATAAAAATGTGAGTATTTAGGAAACGAAAGAAATTACACCAACAAGTTTGTTTTATCATCAATAGGGAAAATAAAGACACTCAATCTTGTTTCGTAGATTTGTTATAGATTGAAGTTAAAAGAGAACAGGAAATAATATTCTCTTTTTGTGTAAATCTCATGGCCTCACTACTCATCTTCTTCATTCATTAAACATTTTTTAGTTGGAGTTAATCAATGAATTTCAAAGAAACCAATTGTAGGTAAGAGTTGTATAGGTGAATAAATATCAAAGTTCATGTGCTTACATCTGTAGCAGCCATACTGTGTGAGATAATAGAAATGTTTGCTATCTCCACATAAGAAAATTCTATTCATTATTATCCAGGTAGCATTATTCTCGAGCCAAACAGTATCAGTTGTACCCGACCACTAGATGAGATTTAGAGAAGAAAAAAATACTGCATCTTTATTATGAGTCTTGTCATTAATTTTACACTCAATATTACATTATTACTTACACCCACTTTCCGAAGTGAAGGCCTGGATTACTTAATTAATAACAGTCAGAATTTGTTTGTAGAAATGTTAACTATTATAGTACGAGGTATATCATTGCATAGTCGGGCAGTCACCGCACCCCACTTCCCCCCTCACCTTGCGGTGATGCCACATGGTCATGTCAGCTGATTCTCAGTGCGAGGCGAGACACAACGTCTCGCTTCGTTCCGGTTGTTTACATCCGTTTTGTTCTTCAAAGTTAGATTATTCTGAATGTTTTTATTTTATTATTATTTTGTACTCACGTTCTGTGTTGTGTGTGTTAATTTACATTGTGAAGGTAAAAGATTCAGGAAGATAGATGAGAAGTAAAGATGAACAGTAACGATCACTCGACTGTTGAAATCAGTCGATTATCCCATCACCAGTTATTCTTCTGTTACAGCTGGCACACTGCGCCACAACCACAACCCAGGCTTGCATTGATATGTCTCGCACTGTAGCGGACAATATTTACATACTCTTTTTTTATTTTCTGATAGAGTTTTTGTGTCTTCACTCCATATACAGTAGTTTTAAAAAGGAATTTGTTGACAGAAAATTTTTATCTCAGTCAGAAAGATAAACCTTTCCAAACCAAAATATTCTAATGTCCTAAAATAGTAAAATATTTGTTAATTAGTTCTTCCTTTATCGTATAAAACGTATTGGTTGTGTTTTACCTCTTAGAGGTCACAGTTAGAGTCCACTCTCTCGACACATGCAATTCACTCTAAAACTGAAAGGATTAAATACAAGACTTGTGATTCTGTAAGTACAGAACAGAATAGTTGTATTATATTGGTTGTTATTAATATTTCACTCAGGTATTCATAATGTAAGCTAAGTTGTATATATGTAGTATTTGATGTAAATACTTGTGTTTTATACAGCAATTACATTTTAAATGGCATTTATGTACTATACTATGTAATAAATAAAATTTGTTACTAATTGTTTACTATGATATTTAAACCTCTTCATATTTGTTGTATTATAATTAAAAGATATGTAATATTTAAAACATTTTTTGTCAGTTAACAAATACTTGATATATGTTGATTCATATTTGTGCTACAATTGCTGTTGAGATTTGTAATGTATTCCATATATTCATATATAAGATGTTTGGAAAATGAGATGACAGTGAGAGTATATAGACAAAGTTTTTACACCTTCAGTTTAAGTAGTTGGAAGCTTGCCAGACCATAATAAATCACTTCAGCATTGATTTTTAAACAAACAAAAATGTTTAATCATCTGCAATTTTTTGTTGAAAAAATATTATATATTTAGTGCTCTGTATTTAGATTTTAGTGCTATTTTCATCAAAGAGGTGAAGCGTGGAAGTTGCTATTTCAAATGTTGCATTAAAAAAATCTAATAAATAAGGTAAGGTAAAATATATTCATTTTACTTAAAAAATGTAACACACCCAATATTATAATTGGGAATATATTTTTAGAAAATAATAATTGTTTGGAAATGGTATTTTTATGCTTGAATCACACCATGGATAACCCTACCTCCAATTTTAAGAATTATAATTGAAATAAACAACAGTTGTCTATTAAACATCTCCTAAGTTTAAAGGGATCATTTTATACTTTCTAATGACCTTTCAAATGCTAAAGGTTCTCTCCTCCCACACTTGTTACATTATACTGGTGAGAGTGGCCAAGTCCACTTCAGGTTATTTTAGATGGTAATTCTTATTAAATGTGAGTAAATTCTTTATTTGTAAATATTCTTGTGTGATGAGTGACAAATTAATAATACGACAAGTCTTTAAAGTGGATCTTTACAATGTATTAAAGAAGTAGTATGACATCGGATTAAATCAAATCAAATTCTTTATTGTCTCAGCACATAAGTGCATAACAATGTCAAATATAAAAACATTTAGTTAATTAAATTTACTGTGAACTTAAAACTATTCATTGACAAATTTTTAACATATTCTTATCTGTGTTCTGCATTCAAATCAACTATCAATAATTTACACAACATTTACATAATGAAAACTAGAGTTTGATAATGAATTAGAAGTTATTAAATATATTGCCCAAAATAATAGATAAAAGCCAAGCATGATTGATGTATTGTTAAAAAACCATGAAAAGCAAAAGAATAAGAAGAAAGAAGAAAGATATATTAAATACATTCTATCAGACTATATTGTTAAACATACCACAACATTATTAAATCATTGTTTAAACAAGGATACCAACTAGTACTCAAACCTTTTAATAACCTCAATAAAAAAGAAACTTAGTTCAAGAAACCAAAATCTAAGTTAAATTTAACAATAGTGGAAATTCAACGAGTTTCAAAATCACTATACAGGTCATACAGACTGATTCTTCAAAATTAGTTAATAAACATATGCAAAAGCATTGAAAACATCATCAAATTTTAAATATTACTGGCTGTACATACACAAATATCAAAAACAATCGTGAAATTTTACATACATGCAAGAGAAGTAACCTAATGTCAATTGTAAAACTTTTTGAAATTTATAAAAGGCCAAAATTAATCCTGACTATATTGTTAAATAATAAAGCTGTTTTAATAAGACATTGATTATTTTATATAATTTAAACAGTATAAATTAATCACATATATTTTGTACTTAATTCATTCAGAACTAAATTTAGCCACAAAGGTAGTTATACATGTTTATTTAATTCAATTTGTTTTGTTTTATTATATTTACCTTAACCTAGTACCTGATAGTGAATTTGAAATTTACATACAAGTAGGAATAAAAAACAAAACATAATATTAATATTTCACACTTAATTATATTACACACTCTTGGTTGCTACACTACTAATAGCAATATATTCTGGTACAAAGCCTTAAGATAACTTTACAAACAATATTAATTGTTGTTTAAGAAATTAGGATTTGTAAGACAAATCTGAATTATAAATTTTCAATCTTGAGGCAGAATATAATTTTTGAAAAACTCTTCCTATAATTGGTGGCATTTCTGGTGAAACTGCTGAGTTGTCTGAGGCACTTTACTGAGTGCTGTTTAAAGATGTAAATTCTTTCTAGTAAAGTGTTGGATATACACATAATGTAGCTAAAGTGGGAAGTGTTTACACAATCGTGCAGCTTATGAGGCAATGAGAATATCTCTTCATCTAAATTACACTTAGATTTCTGATGTTGAAACGATGCAAAGAGCTGGATGTTTTTGATTTCTTCATACATACATGGACTCCAGATTCCAGGAGTTAATGCTGATACAGTGTCAGATTTCAGACTCTGCACTAAGCGGATGTTGAAATGGAGTTAAACTTATATTCAAACTGTTGGATAAGTGATTCTGCACTTGGTTTCCATTCAGGTGATTGATACTTTGTCTGAGAATAAAAACAAAAGTATCAAATATTATTACCAGTTCCTATTTCTTTAAGAAACTATAATAAAAAATGCCAAACATCTTCATGGATATGTGTATACTCCTCTTTGTTCAGGGAATCGTGCTCAACAACCATGATTTATGTTAAAATCTTCATCCTGCTTTTTTAAATTGTGGGGAATACTAATTTTTGAAACTCCAATATGAAATTTTCACATCAGAAGTAATAGCATCAATAGTTATTCAAACCTCTGTATGCCAGTTTTCTCAAACAAGATCTAGATTGTCACTTGCACGTAGCCACCACTTCCAGGTTTGTTCTGCGTTACCTTCATGAAAACACTTTTGTTGACTGCCGTTATCTTAATTGAAATCTATCTGTACGCTTTCTTCTGGATCTCAAGAGAACATTACAGATGTAATGTTCCTAGCAAAATCCAGAAAACTATATTGGCATGCTGATCTAAACATGGCATTTCCAAATCCGATGAATAAACATGAACCTGGATCAGAAACATCATGCAGATCTCGACAGGAGTAGTGAAATGTACTGGCTGACTCAGTACACTTTCCACCAGTATTGCAATTAGCAACCAGTTGTAATCCTTTCCCCTTCAGTAGATCTCTACATCAGAAACATCATGCAGATCTCGACAGGAGTAGTGGAATGTACTGGCTGACTCAGTACACTTTCCACCAGTATTGCAATTAGCAACCAGTTGTAATCCTTTCCCCTTCAGTAGATCTCTACATCAGAAACATCATGCAGATCTCGACAGGAGTAGTGGAATGTACTGGCTGACTCAGTACACTTTCCACCAGTATTGCAATTAGCAACCAGTTGTAATCCTTTCCCCTTCAGTAGATCTCTACATCAGAAACATCATGCAGATCTCGACAGGAGTAGTGAAATGTACTGGCTGACTCAGTACACTTTCCACCAGTATTGCAATTAGCAACCAGTTGTAATCCTTTCCCCTTCAGTAGATCTCTACATCAGAAACATCATGCAGATCTCGACAGGAGTAGTGAAATGTACTGGCTGACTCAGTACACTTTCCACCAGTATTGCAATTAGCAACCAGTTGTAATCCTTTCCCCTTCAGTAGATCTCTACATCAGAAACATCATGCAGATCTCGACAGGAGTAGTGGAATGTACTGGCTGACTCAGTACACTTTCCACCAGTATTGCAATTAGCAACCAGTTGTAATCCTTTCCCCTTCAGTAGATCTCTACATCAGAAACATCATGCAGATCTCGACAGGAGTAGTGGAATGTACTGGCTGACTCAGTACACTTTCCACCAGTATTGCAATTAGCAACCAGTTGTAATCCTTTCCCCTTCAGTAGATCCCTACATCAGAAACATCATGCAGATCTCGACAGGAGTAGTGGAATGTACTGGCTGACTCAGTACACTTTCCACCAGTATTGCAATTAGCAACCAGTTGTAATCCTTTCCCCTTCAGTAGATCCCTACATCAGAAACATCATGCAGATCTCGACAGGAGTAGTGGAATGTACTGGCTGACTCAGTACACTTTCCACCAGTATTGCAATTAGCAACCAGTTGTAATCCTTTCCCCTTCAGTAGATCTCTACTTGAAAGTAATGGCTGACTCAGTACACTTTCCACCATATTGCAATTAGCAGCCAGTTGTAATCATTTCCCCTTCAGTAGATCTCTACTTGAAAGTAATGGAATGTACTGGCTGACTCAGTACACTTTCCACCAGTATTGCAATTAGCAGCCAGTTGTAATCATTTCCCCTTCAGTAGATCCCTACATGAAAGCAATAATTATATAATCTTTTTGACTCTGTCTTATAAGTAGCATTATAATGTATCTTAGCACCATGTTAACAACAGTAACTGTTTATTAATACTTTGGACTCTTCACTTTATTATTCTGTTTTATAATATTTCACACAAGTTAATAGTGATACGCCTGATGACAGGCAGAATGAGTAGTAGGCCACAAAGAAGATCCTCTTCTTTTAAAGAAATCAGTAAACCAAAAAGTAATAAAAATACATACTATAAATAGGTTCACTGTCATTTACTTGTGGTTGTACCTCAGGGTAAGTTTAAATTCCCACTATAATTTTGTAGGGTGAGTTTAAATTCCCACTATACTTTTGTAGGGTGAGTTTAAATTCCCACTATACTTTTGTAGGGTGAGTTTAAATTCCCACTATACTTTTGTAGGGTGAGTTTAAATTCCCACTATACTTTTGTAGGGTGAGTTTAAATTCCCACTATACTTTTGTAGGGTGAGTTTAAATTCCCACTATACTTTTGTAGGTTAAGTTTAAATTCCCACTATACTTTTGTAGGGTGAGTTTAAATTCCCACTATACTTTTGTAGGGTGAGTTTAAATTCCCACTATACTTTTGTAGGGTGAGTTTAAATTCGCACTATACTTTTGTAGGGTGAGTTTAAATTCCCACTATACTTTTGTAGGGTGAGTTTAAATTCCCACTATACTTTTGTAGGGTGAGTTTTAAACTCTCACTATACTTTTGTTTAAAGTTCTTTGAGTATTGGTACAGAACCACTGTCTGTGGTTATTGAATATGACTTTCAACAATAATCTCAATGTTGGCTCTACCATATTGGAAATATCTTATTATTAGTATGTAACTGTGACTAACATAATTATGATAATGGATGAACATTCTGCTTTATACTTAATGTATTATGAAAACAGTTTTTATTTATTTTAAATTGTCTACAAAATAATTAAAAACCAACTATTGTGTGTATTATGACTCATCAGTTAACTTTTATTACATTTTATTATTTCATAAAGAAACATGGAATATGTTTATTAAGTAAATTTTTCTGATATTTTCGAGTTCTTACCAACCTTAAAGATGTCCAGAAAATTGTTGTGCTTTGTCAATCACTACCCCAAAACTATCTCGTGTTCAAAAATGTATAAGATTGTGTAGTGTTACATGTACTTGATGCAATGATATCAAATCTCAAATCAAATCAAATCTCCCTTTATTTTGACAACGTCAAAATTATCTACCAACAGGTTTTGTCAATCACAAACTAGTAGCAGTCAAACTTGGCATAAGTCCTAGTTTGGGTTACAAACTAATTGAAAATTCAAACATTTTAGCAATAATAAAATTATAAAATAGCCTAACAAAAAAAATGTAACATTTTTTTAAGGTTTACGTTAAAAACAATATATGTAACACACAACATATTAAAATTAAATAACAATAAAAAATAACAAGTTTCATTAAAAAATTTAGAGAAATTAACAAGTTTTATAAAAGTTTTATATAGATAACAAGATAACAAATAAAATTTTTAAATAAACAAATAGGGCTAGTTAAAAATATTTGACATTACAATTTATTGTATAGGTTAAAAATACCCTACTGTACAAAATTAAAAATATATACTTTGACATGTAAAGAATTCGTTCAAAGAATAAAATGAGTTCCTCAACAACCACACTACTATAAATAGCTTAGTTTATAATTGGTACCAAACTTGCACCGATTGGATGAGTTTGTAAATGTTAGCCAGTCACATTCAGCAAAAATGTTCAACATTGAGATGCTCACATTCGTAACTCTGTTATAAAAAAGACTAAAGATATAAAGCTTTTTTACAAATTTCAATAAAAAAAGAGCTGTGACGGTTACTTATTTTCATATCTTAAAATATCAAAGTATAATATTATTTTTCAGTTATTGTGTACCATTGGGTAAAACTGAAAAGGTTTGCATTCTCAATTCGCAATATGTCTTTTTAATATATTTTTTGATATCTCATAAAGATTAAAAAAGACAGTAATATAAAGATTTGAGTAGTACATGCCTACAATAAGATTGCAGCAATGAAAGTGACGCAGTATGAGGGAGTACCCAAAAAACCGGAGTAGCATTGATGTGAGTGCAGCTTGTGTAGCATACATTTCTGCTGCTAGGCGTGTATAGCACAACTCACAGCCTGTTCAGTGACGCCTGTATTGTCAATCTGGCTAATTCCATTCATCTGCAGTGCTAATGCTGTTGTTTTTGCTGTGAAAATTTGTTTTATACTCTGTAAAAATGTTACTGAAACTGTTTAATGTTAAAATAATACATGATCTTTGATGGAAAATCCAGATTAGTTTTATGCTGTTGTTTTAAAATATTATATGTTTCAACTCATTTTCCTTTTGATTGTCAGTCATAACCCGAACAAACTTGGCAGTAACCCTTTTCATTCCCAAATCTTTCGTTAAAATTCATTGAACGGAGCTTCAAGATAACCCACTAATCTCTGAAAGTTCCCCAGGAGGTTTAATTTCTGGCTGGTTTATACCTTCCAGTTGAACCCACAGTGGGTACAGCAAAAACCGACATGTCACTTAAATGTGGGCAACCTTATGGATGTCCAGGAGTGGCACATCACTAACAAGGAATGTTGAGATTCTGGGGTGGAAGGGTAATTCAATAGGTCTAGGCTACTGTGGGAGATGACTGTTGGAGTTGGTGGGGTTTGTTCCCAAAGAGTGAAAGGTTCTTGCCAGCTTAGATGTAAGCTTGTGCTACTATCTGCCTGCTTTGACTGGAGAGGCTGGTTTAGAGCTGGTTTCTCGTTCTTCCTAGGGGACATGACTTGAGAGTAGTGCCCTAAACATTTCCTCATGAATCTCAACAGGATCTACTCCCAACCTTAGCCATCCAAAGTATCCTGTCACTCCGGAAGCAGCACAAAGGTCCTTATAGGACTAGGTTCAATTTTCTAAGCTTCATGTCCTAAGAGAACAAAATAAATCTCTGTCAGTTGATTAATTGTCTGTCAATGGTTTTTGAGCACAAGCTATCAAGTTTTTTCAATATTTTCATCGATTTGAGCAGTTGATGGATGTCCAGAATGAGGTTTGTCATCAATCGACATGTTGCCATTTTTAAATCGAGCAAACCACTCGTACACTTGAGTTTTTTCCATAGCGCCATCTTAGTAAGCTGTTTTCAACGTTAAAACAATTTCAGAAGCTTTTTTATTGAGTAGAAAACAAAATTTAAAAAATATTTTGTTTCACTGAATGATGGGAAATGTCTGGAAAAATCCTGTTTCTTTCAAAATTTCACAGCTGCACGCCATTCACTTAAAGTTGCCATCATAAAAAACGAAACAAGAACATCGCGTAGCACTAGCAAGAACAATCACTGCAGATGAACGGAACAAACCAGATTGCCAATACAGGCGTCACTGAACTTGCTGTGAGTTGTGCTATACACGCCTAGCAGCAGAAATGTATGCTACACAAGCTGCGCCCATGGCAATACTATTCCGGTTTTTTGTGTGTACCTCCTCGTAAATAAAGTATTACAATCCATGTCTGTATGGAAATAGTACCTTACTCATGTCTGGTGCAGGTCTGTAAGCTATATCCATCCAATTAAAGGTTTAAGTGTAGTGGGGCTTGTACTTATTTATAATAGACCGTTTTTAGTTATTTCTTGTTCAAAAAATAAATTTAACTATTATAAATTATAGGAATTTACAACATTTTTGAATAGGCTATGGTCCCTTTTAAAGAAAAAAAAATGTAGCAGAAGCTAAAAAATGTTAGTATTAATTTCTATACTCTCTAACTATTTAAATATGCTGTAAGGTTTTGAGATCACAGAACTTCAAAATGTTGTAGATGATATAACATGTCAGCCACTATAGTTACTACGGTGTACGCTTAAACCTTCAAAACTATTAATACGTCTTCCAAATAAATTTACCTTTCGTATAACTATGCCGGAGAGTATATTTCTATTTATGAATATAATTTTTGTTACTTATTTTTTATAAACCCGTTGAAGTTGATGAAAATTAGCAGTCTATGTGTGTTTAAACAATGCGATGGCATTTAACAGTGTTACTTTTACTTATTGATAATAAATTAAGACAGTGAATATCTAAAGTGTGTGGGTAGGCACACCGCCATTAGAGGCTTGCTTCCAGTTGATTCATAAAACTGTGTTCTTAAAATGGTTGACACTTAGGTAAATAGGAAATTGGGGGTTGGGTATCCTTAAATAAAAAACACGAACATGGAAGTTTTTATTAAAAAATCTTGGTGATAAGTTACAAATACATATTATAAATATAAATACAATAGTTAGTATAAATATCACAATCCACCCAACGATTTCACTGTATTCTCAAATATATGATCCTACTAGTTCCAAACTGTATGAGTTAATAGTAATGTGTTGTATAAAAGTTATTTGTAGAATAGTTGTTACTTGTATTTGAAAATATTCTGCTGTTGATTTATTTACTAAATATATTCTATATAAATTACCCTTCTCCTAAATCTTAAAATAGAAATATGAAGCATTCATCCTAATTTTTTGTCTTGAATATGTCTAAAAACCAATAAAGATATACAGCTCCTGTTTTCTCCAAAGTTAAGTTTTTCAGTTTTGTCAAACATTTCTCCACAATGTATTATGAAAAAGTCGTGGTTGCTGTTTGAAAATGTTGAGTCAGGTTGCACTAGTCTCTTTGGAGTGCAATCTCAAATTTCAATTACAATTAAAGATAGTGACTGTTAAGACATAAAAATATACCTAGTAGAACTAGACTTATTGGCTCATTCGGAAGAAGTTTGTGGATTTTGTGACAAATGAAATATTAATATGGTTTATGGAGGGTAGGGGGAAAGGTCAGGGCTTGGGCACTATCTATAAGGTCAAATGGGCAGTGAACAGAGTAAAGCTTTGACTGCGGGCAGATGCCTTATGCCACAAAATCAGATTGAGAGTACTGAAGGTCACTCGCTATAGAGCCGCAGAGAATGTGTTGAGGATGGCATCATCTCAGGCTTCTTCCAACGAGGTCCTGAAACAGTTCACTATTCTGTCTGCTTCTTTAAAAGTATTATTTTTTCCTCAGTTTTTTTAACAACACTTCATAAAAATTCATTTAGGGAAAAATGGAGTGAAATATCTGTTGTATAGATGGATATAAGAAGGGTGATAAAATGAAAATTCCAAGGAGATTTCCTGAATCAGCAGCAGACATTTCCAATCACAATTTGCAGATAATTTATGGCTGTGTCAGAGGAAAGGTATTAGATCTGTGAAAATTGCTATAGTAGTACTCATCAAAAAGAAATGGGCAGTTTGTCTCATCTCAGGTTTGACTATGCACGTCCAAAGAAATAAAGTATAAGGTTACTATTGATCAAAAGCTAACATGAAATACACACTTGGACAGTGTACTCAACAGAGCAATAGTCTCTCACAATCCTTTGAAACTGTAGTGGACTCTGATGTGGTTTGAGGTCACTCATCAACAATCATTAGTCTCCACATTGCATATGGCACCTTTATCTAGTGGCTCACAGTATAACATATAATAACAGTCTACCAAGACTTGTGAACATTAGTTCCACGGGCCCTTAATAACACTTCTGTAGCAGTGGAGGCAGGTCCGTACTCAGACCGGTCTTTTCGGGCAATTGTACCAGGGCCTGTGTTGGGCCTCCCGGCAGACTGTGCAGTGGTGGGACATTACGGGGCCCGGCTGAACATCTCTGGGGCCCGCCAAGACTGAGTGTGGCCCTGATTGGACATATACTCAACCTAGTAATTTGCAATAGAGGCACAGTTATCAGTTGCTGGGGGAATGCCAGTTGGTGTAGGACATTCTCCAATTATTGAAGAGAACTCCATCACTACTATATTAGGGGTAATAAGGCATATCTGCTGATACTCTTACTCGGTCTACTAGGAAACTTTGGGTGCAATATAAAGAGTTGAATCCAGCCCCAACTAAGGTAGTGTCGTGCACTGGTGGCTCTATAACACTACGGAATTCAGGATGTATAGCTTCCTGTTGAGACTAATTCCATCGCAAATGAGAATGTGAAACATTAGCACAATCTTTCAGGTTTATACAGTTCTCACTTGTGTCTAGCGAGAATAGAGAGAGGTGCTATGCAGTTAAGCGAGTTTTTGTGCACCCAAATTCTTTCAAACCTTGCATGGTCATATATCATTTAATCGTCTAGAACTCGGATGTGTACAAGGCCATCAGGGAGTGTACAGAAATGAGATGGCAGGAGGAGGAGGCTCATAGTACCTGAGTTTGCCTCTGACATAAGTTGCTTGACGTAAAGAGCCACAGTCCAACATCTTCCCAAAGCACAGCATCACAGTCAGACAAATCTACCGTAGTCAACTACTTGGAAAACTCTTAAGGCCCCAACGTAGCACTTTAAAAATCTCTTCTTTCTCTATACAGTTTACAGTGCTCCAATGCAACCATGTAATTATTTAACTAAAAAAAAAAACATGAATACTAACCAACATAAAGTATTGAACTTTCAGTTAAACGTTTTGAGATATTTGTTATTACCTTGTGAGATTTTTATCTGTAATAATTTAAAAGTAAAAAGTTGTTAAATGTTTTCTCTAAAAAGATGAAGATTGTTACTTATCTTGGTCCTGCATGCCTCGTCATGCAATTCTATCTCGGTACACAGTAAGAGCATTGTCAAATGTACTGAGATGTGCGTACTCTGTAACAAAAAAGAGAAATTTAAAAAATACAATTATAAAACCTCTTTGTTATTTAAATTGTGCTTATAAAAGCATAAATATGTTCGTATTAAAATTTAAATAAATAAATGATTCCAGCGAATCAGTTCCAACAATTCCAGAGTATTCCTTTGATTCTTGAAACCCCCTTGTTTATGCCTGCTGCAAGAACGTAGCCAGCGAGGGGGTCCAAGAGGAGCGGACCCCTCCAAATTTTCAATTTTGTTGAATTACTTTTTTAGCAAATGATTATTATTATTATTATTAAAATAATTGAGTATTACTGAAATGTACTGCTGAAAGATCGGTCTCAACATTGAAACGGGCCAAGAACGTTTTAAGAAACATGGGGGATGAGCGGTTGACTGCAATTGCCTTACTTTCTTCCACTACGGGAAAATATCAGTGACCCCCACCCCCAAAATTTTTTCCTGGCTACGTTCTTGCCCTACTGTACTGTGGTATAATTATTATAATTTGGATCTCGACTGTAACAACTCTGGCTAGTTTATAAAATACAAATATTACAAAATAATATAGTTTATAGTTTACAAATAGATACTTGGTTGATTTATAATCCTTTTGTTTTATAGCCTAGAGAGTATAAGGAAACATGTTACAGGACAAAATGTATGGATAGTCTACTTACAAAGATGTATTCTCAAGGCCTGTGTGATTGGGACTTATAGTTTTGTTTAGAGTAGTGTAGATTGAACTATTCAGCATGCGTAGTAAAATATACAAGGATATAATTGATTCTTACAGTTCAAAATATGTATTTTTAAGCATTTTTCCAATTAGAGAGTGAATGTTTCATAGTTCTATCACAGTACAGACGTATAACTCTTAATGTAAGGTGTATTGTGTATTACAGGTAGTGAAGAGACCTTACACCCGTATTGTTTGCAACCAGGTTACATTGTCAGTGACTCTGTCAGGATTTATTCTATTAAAGTTGAGGTCATTCTGTAAAGTTAGAAATAAGCAGATAATGTATGACATGTTAGATGAATGATAACTATTTCCTTCTACTGTTATTGTTGTAGTTAAGGACCAATTGTATTGTAGAACGATTCAGGTAACAAAGTGTGTTAGTGTAATTTACATTGTAAAACAATGATATTGTGAGGTGGAGATGTACTAATGTTGTATGTAGAGGTTGTAGGCGAGGCGGAGTCGGGTGGAGATGTGGAGATGAGTTTTAGCGGTGAGTGTACGACTACGAGTGTAGTGTGAGTGACTGTACTAACCGTTTGTAAGTGTCTAGTCACAGTTTTTGTGTTTGATATGTAACCGATACAGGTGTGTCACATGTTGCTAA
The DNA here is from genome assembly GCF_021130785.1 of Homalodisca vitripennis. Taxonomy (NCBI): domain Eukaryota; kingdom Metazoa; phylum Arthropoda; class Insecta; order Hemiptera; family Cicadellidae; genus Homalodisca; species Homalodisca vitripennis. The sequence continues at coordinate 128,168,355 of NC_060214.1, read as the reverse complement.
CTGAGTTCATTTTTGTAGTGTAATTATTTCAAACTGTTAGTAGTACACAATCACAAGTTAAGTGTAACAACAATTTGTTTGATTTGTCTGATAGAACCTAACTCTTGTAATGTTTAGGGTCCAGGGTATGTTCTACTGATGGCCTTGATATCTGTTCCATAATAACAAGTCCGAACCTTAAACTCTTTTACGCCCGCATTTTTCATTGTAGTTTTGTGATGCATCTGGTGTCAAAGATATGGCTTGTGTGTGGTCAAATAGTATATAATTTGTCTAACACATTTATTGCTACATTAATAAAAGCTTATTATTACAAGAACAACTCAAATGTTTAAAAAAATAAATAAAACAGTATGTTTTGTGAAAATTCAAAATATATTTTTGTTCATGTAAGCCTTAAACTTTAAAATGACCTATCTTGTATAATTGTGTGATTTGTAGCTTTTGTTTAGCGATTTTATTATGGGACAGAAGTTGAGGTAATTTCACAACAATCAGTTCTTGTTAGGCTACCAGGAGTGACCTCAGGTTTGTAGGTGAAGATGGAGATGCAATATTTATATTGTACTGTATGTTTCTTGTATAACTGTCTATATCTAGTATTCTTGAAATTTAAAAAAAGCCTTTTTTTGTTACCTAGACGATTATTAAGGATAAATGTAAATGTAACACTACTCGTATATAGTTCACATTTCTAAAATTCCCAAATGACAGTTGTATATGCAATCCATTTCCATTAATTAATAGAGATTAATTAATTTTGAACTTCTAACAAAGATAAGAGTGTGGATGAAACAAAACCTAATTAAAACCACTTGTTTGCCTTCTGCACTTACAGTAGGGAAATTCAAATAATGTTTTGTATGTCTGATTGATTTTATTGGTATTATACAAAAACAATGTATTTCAATAGAAAATATTAAAAAATATTTGTATAAAAATATTAATAAATATTTGTATAAAAGTATTTAAAATGATGTGTATAAAATATTAAACAATATTTGTATTAAAATATGCGTATCAAAATATTGAAAAGTATTTGTATAAAAATATGTGTCTAAAAATACTAAAAAATATTTATATAAAAATATTTGTGTGTAAAATATGTAAAAACATGTTTATAAAATATTAAAAATATTAAAAATTGTATAAAATATTAAAAATATTTGTATTAAAATATTATAGAAGTATTTTAAATTGGTTTACAGTGAACAATATTAGAATTATATGGTGGTTCAAGTTGCTCAGGTGTGGACAGATATATGTAAAATATTCCCTGTATCCAATAGTCTTAATTTAATTAGTAAAAACACTGGTATTTGTACTGCATGTGACCACTACTGTATCCACATTGCACTAGGAAACACATACTGTGTGTTTTCACTATTTTTAGTCATTAATAATTTGAATTGGCATTGAAGTTTCTGCTGTGAGATAGTGTTTAGTTCATTTGTGGTAAGGAGAGTTTATAGTGATGTACTACCATGGGGGGGGGGGGGGGTTAAATCGTCTCTATCCCTCGTCCCTCCTAGTTTTTGTGTGCAAAGATTTGAAAATACAGCTTTCTACAGCCTAAGACAAAATTTTAAATTATTACATAAAACAGTAGTCAAAATGGGAGGTATTGAAAGGTTAAGAAATATTAAACAATAATGTTCTGTCAGATTATATATTTCTTTCATTGATATATGTAAAACCAACCATGAAACACATAAGCGATGGTTATATGACAGACAACTATGTAGAATTAGCTGGTGATAACTTAACATTTATTTACATTTATTTGGCAGTTGGTGTTGTGTGTGTTAATAAAAAAAGTTATTATTATTACCTGAGAAAACGTTATCATTTAATAGCTGTAACTCTTTTTATATTCTCTCGTATCGACCTCCACCTTAATATTATTAGTACAGCTAACAATTGATGTTTTCGTAGGGGAAGTTTCTCTATTGGTTTCTAGAAAAACCAAGCTGTGTGCTTATACAGTGCACATTGGCTTTGACCTCTGGATCCAAGGATACTCAAGAACCTAAGGATATTTGTGCTATGTTAGATTCACTCTGTCTCACATGATATACAATTATATGGTAGAAACACAAAATTATACTCATATAGACATCTGTTTGATTTCAGGTTTATCTAAAATTAATATCAATTAAAACCAATTTAATATATATAATATATATTTTAAATATATATTATAATATAAATATTATATATTATAATTTATATTATATATTAATATAAATTATATTATATATATATATATATATATAATTATATATATAAATTATATATATATATATAATTATATATATAAATTATATATATATATATATATATATATATATATATATATATAATATATATTAAATTGGTTTTAATTGATATTAATTTTAGATAAACCTGAAATCAAACAGATGTCTATATGATAACTTAGTTAATTGTCAAAATAATAATGGGTTCTGTGAGGAAGACTCAAATATCATAGTTTACAGTGTTGCATGTAAAACAAATGTTGAAAAATGTTGGAATATTGTAATTATTTCATTATAACCTGTTCTAAAATTTATTTTAAAATATCAAGATTAATATGAGCTCCTAAATTAAGCACAATCAGCATTGCAAGTCCCTTGTACTCCATTTTGTTATCAGTGTTAGGTAGATTACAACTAATGACTGGTGCTTTTTGTGATACGTCCAAGACCTTGACTGTGTAGATAATATTTATGTACTTTGAAATAAATTCACTACAATTTTAAGAAATGTCCAATGGTACAACAAAATATAGAATGGAAAACTGGCTTGACTACCCCTCACCAATTTATTATTTGGGGAGGTAGAGTTCCTAGTTCATTGTTAAAGCAGGCAAAAACATAACTGCAAGCAACTACGGCCCAATTTGCTTGATATAGAATTTTCTGAAAATTATGAAAATTATCACTATCTCACCTTGTGAACATTTATGAATACACAGTTTCATAAGAGACTGGTGTACATCAAGTGTTGTGATATAATTGGTGAAATAGAGATCAACCTAAAATTGACAACACTACTTCTATAGTACTACTGCATTTGAGCGAGGCACTTAATTCTCTGATATCATACAAAAATATTAAAATTTTAAATCGTTTGGAGTTTTTTCAACATCAGCAAAGTGGTTTAATAATATACAAAGGTATCTGCTAGTTACTTAACAATAATATACATTTAAAATGGACATTTCCATAGTTTAGCACAGTTTCTGTTACTGTTGTGTAAAAGAATATTGTTTATAATCTATAGCATACAAAATGTGAATGTTTTAGTTTCATTATAAGTACGGTTATCAAATCAAATATTTAATTGTTATTAATATGGCAATAGAAATTATTTCTGATTAAATTCAGTTATTAACAGTATTAATTATTTATCATACTGATAAAACATCAAACAGAGGTAATAAAAAGGCTGTTAATATCACATTTAGGACATTACAGAAAGTAACAATTCCCTATTGTTAAAAATCCTATTTCCTCTCAAATCATCTATTTCCTACATTAAAATTTAAACAAACTATAAAACAGCACTAAAAATACAAAAACGTTTATAACCACAGCACATATATCACGTATATAACATAATTATATAAAATACAGTTGTTGATACTTGCGACTAGTGTGAAGTTTCCTGGTCTGTGAGTGACTGACAACTTACACAACAACCACAACCAACATACCCATTAGGGACTCTAATGGGCAGTTAGATACCAGCCAGACAGTCAACAATTTACCACACACACACACACACACGTCAGTTCTACAATATATCTTTTGTGTGAGAACTGCTCTATTCACCGTTCTCAGTGTCATTCTTTGTGTCACATTATCTCTTACCTACATCCAGGACTACCAAAATAATAATTCTTGAATAAATTGAGTAACCATAAATCATTTCTTTGGATATAAAAGTTATCTTTAATTTTAGATAATTCAGAAAAGTAATGAACACAGTGTGAGATAAGTCAGGTTCACGTTTTCTTACAGAATGTACAGTAGAATATTTATCTCAAATGTATAGTTTTATGTACTTTGTGGGGAATTAAACAAATTATATAATAATACTAAAAAGATCCAAATTCAGAGTGTTTCAACAATTCCTCCTCTTTCCCCCCACCTCCACTACTTGACTTTTGTATGTTTGGTTTTCTTTAAAAGTAACAAAGGCATTTTTAAAACCAAGCTTAAGAAGTAAATTGTATCTTAGGTCCCAGAGTGTATTCATCTGTTATATTTCTAAATGTCCTTAACTAAAAACTTTGTTTGATTCATTTTATGGTATTTGTCAGTGTGTGGACAAAAATAAAAATAAAAAGTGGAAAAAAATTTAAAGTTATGTTATAAATTATATTTTGACCTGTGTATATGTAGAGTAAGATTTTTATAATTTACACTATTCATTTATAGCTGGTGTACATGTTTCTAATGAATAGAGAACGATTGAACTACCAATATAAAAATGAAACTTTGCAAATATGTATTCATAATTTAGGCACCAGTACATACACTCGACACATTTTTGGATTAACTATGGAGGCATGAAAATAAGATACAACTGTTCTCGTGTCCATCAATTGAAAGGGAATATTACACATCTGTGTAATATTCCCTTTCAATTAGTTACAGAGTATATCTATACTCTGTAACTTATGAATAACAATGCACTACATGTGAGTTTAAAGTAATACAATACATGGTTTTTATAATGGATTGATGGGATTTTAACTCATTCAATATTAAACTGTCCTCCTCAGCTTGTGACATAACACAACAAAACCATTAGGAGTTAAGTTTTGTATGTTAGTTAATTGCCAGTGTCAAAAAATATTGTTTTCATTGTTTATAAACTTCCAATGCAGACAGGGAAAGTCTAGTAAGAGAACGAACTCAAGCCTGCACATTTGTTGGCTTTACAGTCTGGAGATATTCTGATATTCTATCCCTTTCCATTCTAATATCTTCTTGTCTGGTCGTATTTAGTGCATACAGTTTTTTCCTCATTTTAATGGATTCATTTAAGAGACATTTGATAATGACTGTATATTTATTTCTTCATAACGTCAGCTGTTGAATGTAATAATCAGCTAGTTATTGATTATTGATTAATAATTTTCTTGATTATTACATGTTTATGTGAGGGAGATTGCTAGATACCTCCAATACTCATGATAATCTAATAGCACAATACACTTGATCCTTAAAGGTTCATCTAAATGTAATCTTGTTGTTTTATTACTCTATTAACTATTCATTAATTACCTGGTCCAATGTGATAGCACATAAGCAATGGTTAAGGAAAGAGATTTGAAAATCATAAGTTTATATAATAAATTTTATAAATAATGAGAGGAAAAAAGTAACATTGCTGTATGTTATTTTACATTGGTGTTATATCAGAACGTCATAATTAAAACATGGCTTTTAGGCCATAGTTCTCTTAAGCTGAAGTTTATACATATCTCAAGAATAACATTTTTTAATTTGATTACAGTGGTTATGAATTCATCAAGAAGTATTATTGTTGACTTTTGATATTTTCAAGTTAACATCAATGTTGGAAAATCATAGATAATTACCTGAATAAATTAATGACTTTAATATACAAAGATAACGCTTAATAATAGCATGTAATATATGTGGAAAAATATACTAAGTATGACTGTGAAAGTCTTAGATTATTCTCATATATACGACAGAGTATAATACAATGATGTTTTTTTAATAGTTAAAAAATGTTTATGTTGTATTTAGCTTTGTTCCTCGTCTAGGTAAACAATTACAGTAAGTTGAAATGTAATTTCCAACCTAAAATTTGGGGCAAGGAATACACTTGTTATTGTAAGGAAAGAAATTGCCTGTAATTTAAGGTAACAACATAATGCTGGTCAGTTGTTGGGTTGGGAAATGAGAAATGGAGTTAGGAATTCTTTTTGGAGGCACATTAACTTTCGTTTTGAGAAATAGTGTTTGTTGTGTAGAAGTTGTACAAATCATTATTTTATTTAGGGGTTTATTTTACCTCTCAAACATTCAAGAATATTTTTCAAGCAATAATTTATTTTTAAATCTAAGCAAAACTAATTTTATTAGTTTTTAAACAAAACAGAATAGAAATACGATTGAGCCAAACATTTTTATTGAATAGAATCATCTCAGCCAAATTTTTTTGTATATGCATAAAACAAATATATATTTTAAATGTAATAGCTTTGATAGACATTTATGTCACAGTAGAACTAACACTAAGTGAGTATCACAGTCACTCTCACAGCACATCATATTATAAGATAGTTATTTATATACTATGACACGTCTTTGATTAGGAAGTGGCAGCATTTTTCAGAGCTACAGAGTTTTCAATGCAGAATATTTTGGACATTTTCTGATAACTCGAATCAAATAGTATGGAGTTACACAAAAGTGTCCACAAAGTCAACCCTCAAAGGTTGTTTTCAATACAAACTAAATTTTTTAATTTTATCAATAGATTTTAGTATTCAGCCTGTTAAAGGAAATTTAAAAAAAATATTTTTATTGGTGATAAAAAACTCCTGACCCTCTGAGTACTGTATGATCTGGTGAAGGATGGACTGCACTTAGGTTCAAAGTACAGTGCAACCTCGTTAAGGTACTAGCTGGAACCATGGGCGTTCCGATATAATGAAAATCTAGGTTAACCGGAGATTATTTAAAAAATAAAGAACAACATGTACAAACAATAAAACAATACACTATTTGTTTATTCGGAAAGACACTTAAAGTTCACATCAAGATAAAGTATAATACAGTACATACAGTTTAATTTTTCTGAAAGAATTTTGTTGGTTTGGTTTGCGTCAGCTTTGTATGTCGCATCCTTTACAACATGAGAAGCTCGGCCGATGTCTCTTCTTGTTGCTCGAAGTAAACCATTAACTCTCGGCCTTTTTATCGCAACAAGTATCAATACATATAATTATTGAATTGTACAAACAGTCTGCTGATGAACAAGCATCCGTCCCAAGCTTGGCAGTCTGGGTAGACGACAAAAAGCTAATTTAAAATTTCCCTGAATTGGTCGGGGTTATCTGGAGATCTGACATAAAGGAGTCTGACTTAACGGGATTGCACTGTATTATTGTTGAAGTTTCGTACAAAATTGCAATAGTGTAATTATTCTCTTATTTTCACTTACCGTACCATTATTTTTGAATTTACAAAAATATACTTTAGTACTTTTTACACTAGAGCAAGTGTATTTTTTATAAACAGAGTTTACTACTTGAATCTTAATTTCAACTAAAGACAAAGCTATTTATTGTGTAGTTTGAATATCAAAATTAGTTGTCTTTGTTGTTATCTTGTCATCAGTGATGTTGAATGGGGTCTGACTCGGAAGTGCCTTTAAACTGTTAATGACAACATTCTCCCGTGCCGTTGTGTCTCAAACATTGTTTTATAAAAGATGGGGTGCAATATCGTAGAAATCAATGTTCAAAAACAAAGTAGTCTCAATCAAAGGTAAAGCTGTAGAGGGATAATGCTTTGTTCACACAGGACCTTTGACAGCCAACCTTTTGTTAGGGAGATTCCCTCTTTGTCGTGTTATTTTTCTATCACTGAGTATTTGAAACTCATCAACAAAACTGAATTTTTACAATCGCATTCGACTTCCTGCTGACTGTGGCAGGTCTTTAATAAGTTGGTCTCATTGGTACTGAATTTTTCACAATCACATTCGACTTCCTGCTGACTGTGGCAGGTCTTTAATAAGTTGTGATAAACCATCACTTTTGTTGGTCTCATTGGTACTCTAAAACTAACCAAACTACTAACTAACTAAAACTAACTCATCAACAAAACTGAATTTTCACAATCACATTCGACTTCCTGCTGACTGTGGCAGGTCTTTAATAAGTTGTGATAAACCATCACTTTTGTTGGTCTCATTGGTACTCTAAAACTAACCAAACTACTAACTAACTAAAACTAACTCATCAACAAAACTGAATTTTCACAATCACATTCGACTTCCTGCTGACTGTGGCAGGTCTTTAATAAGTTGTGATAAACCATCACTTTTGTTGGTCTCATTGGTACTCTAAAACTAACACGGGAGACAAACAATAACAACACAATAACTAATCCTTTAATCTTGCTTTCTGTGTGTTAAAAATGACACTATCAAATGTGTAATACCTGTAAAACATTGTCTCAGGTTAGCTCGTTAAGTTGTTTTACTATTTATCAATAGCATTATCATTCATGGCTTAAATATTAAAAATATTAAAGAGGTGCTATTGTTATGAGCATTATGAAGGCCTACATATAAAGCAAAATAACAAGTCACACACATAGTTGTTTGTAAATTTCTTTTTGTAGAATAACATGTTTTCAGCGTTAAAATTATCTTATCTTTATATATGGGGTGTTTATAAAAATAGGATAGTTTAGTTGGTATGCTCTCAGTGGTGTTCACGTTTTTAATTTTTGTGATTATTGATCCATCATTACAATACACAGAGTACTTTTCACTTTTCATAAGTGCTAAAGTGTCATATTGTCTTTTCATTAATAGTAAATAAACATTAAGTAAGAGGCAGTCATGTTAAACTGATGTAGGGTTTTGAACCATAAAAATATTAATAAACCTTAAATAATTCCTTTACTGTTATTTTTGTCGCAAAGTTTAGTAAAATGTTTTGTTCTAATCTTATGACTTATTTAACCATCAAAATATCTTTAACAAGATACTAAATTTGTATAGTTTTTCATAGTGGAACTTAGAATTGAAAGCCGATTACGACTGTATTTGAACTTAGACAACAAGAATTGATATTATAAATATCTAGGCTAAGTTCATTGGCCAGGTTGATATACGTTTACATTCCAATGTGGAACCAAATAAAAATTTACCACCCTGACATTTATGGGTCTTGAGAAAAATGGGTTTTGTGCATTTATAGTAATTGTAAATTTTATATTTCTAAAATAAATTAAATCAATCTTCAGAAAAACTACGTACTTCTTTGGATTGAACCGGAAGGACTCTTATCTTATAAGATTTATGTAAATTATTATTGTGTAAATTATTTAAGATTTATACTATATATGAAGCCTTTATTATAATACACATTAAAGTTAAATGGGTTCCTCTAATAAGATTACATGTGTAATAATGTGAGGTTGGTTCATGGAGAAGAGAGACTAGAGTGTTGATGTTCCAGCACACATCTCCTCTCCAGCCCCCACCTGTGGTCAGTGCTGCCAGTTATAGTAATAATGTGAGGTTGGTTCATGGGGAAGAGAGACTAGAGTGTTGATGTTCCAGCACACATCTCCTCTCCAACTTCCACCTGTGGTCAGTGATGCCAGTTATAGTAATAATGTGAGGTTGGTTCATGGAGAAGAGAGACTAGAGTGTTGATGTTCCAGCACACATCTCCTCTCCAACTTCCACCTGTGGTCAGTGATGCCAGTTATAGGAATAATGTGAAGTTGGTTCATGGGGAAGAGAGACTAGAGTGTTGATGTTCCAGCACACATCTCCTCTCCAACTTCCACCTGTGGTCAGTGATGCCAGTTATAGTAATAATGTGAGGTTGGTTCATGGAGAAGAGAGACTAGAGTGTTGATGTTCCAGCACACATCTCCTCTTCAGCCTCCACCTGTGGTCAGTGATGCCAGTTATAGTAATAATGTGAGGTTGGTTCATGGGGAAGAGAGACTAGAGTGTTGATGTTCCAGCACACATCTCCTCTCCAGCCCCCACCTGTGGTCAGTGATGCCAGTTATAGTAATAATGTGAGGTTGGTTCATGGGGAAGAGAGACTAGAGTGTTGATGTTCCAGCACACATCTCCTCTCCAACTTCCACCTGTGGTCAGTGATGCCAGTTATAGTAATAATGTGAGGTTGGTTCATGGGGAAGAGAGACTAGAGTGTTGATGTTCCAGCACACATCTCCTCTCCAGCCTCCACCTGTGGTCAGTGATGCCAGTTATAGTAATAATGTGAGGTTGGTTCATGGAGAAGAGAGACTAGAGTGTTGATGTTCCAGCACACATCTCCTCTCCAGCCTCCACCTGTGGTCAGTGATGCCAGTTATAGTAATAATGTGAGGTTGGTTCATGGAGAAGAGAGACTAGAGTGTTGATGTTCCAGCACACATCTCCTCTCCAGCCTCCAACTGTGGTCAGTGATGCCAGTTATAGTAATAATGTGAGGTTGGTTCATGGGGAAGAGAGACTAGAGTGTTGATGTTCCAGCACACATCTCCTCTCCAACTTCCACCTGTGGTCAGTGATGCCAGTTATAGTAATAATGTGAGGTTGGTTCATGGGGAAGAGAGACTAGAGTGTTGATGTTCCAGCACACATCTCCTCTCCAGCCCCCACCTGTGGTCAGTGATGCCAGTTATAGTAATAATGTGAGGTTGGTTCATGGGGAAGAGAGACTAGAGTGTTGATGTTCCAGCACACATCTCCTCTCCAGCCCCCACCTGTGGTCAGTGATGCCAGTTATAGTAATAATGTGAGGTTGGTTCATGGAGAAGAGAGACTAGAGTGTTGATGTTCCAGCACACATCTCCTCTCCAGCCCCCACCTGTGGTCAGTGCTGCCAGTTATAGTAATAATGTGAGGTTGGTTCATGGAGAAGAGAGACTAGAGTGTTGATGTTCCAGCACACATCTCCTCTCCAGCCCCCACCTGTGGTCAGTGCTGCCAGTTATAGTAATAATGTGAGGTTGGTTCATGGAGAAGAGAGACTAGAGTGTTGATGTTCCAGCACACATCTCCTCTCCAGCCCCCACCCCTGTGGGCAGTGCTGCCAGTTATAGTAATAATGTGAGGTTGGTTCATGGAGAAGAGAGACTAGAGTGTTGATGTTCCAGCACACATCTCCTCTCCAACCCCCACCCCTGTGGTCAGTGATGCCAGTTATAGTAATAATGTGAGGTTGGTTCATGGGGAAGAGAGACTAGAGTGTTGATGTTCCAGCACACATCTCCTCTCCAACCCCCACCCCTGTGGTCAGTGATGCCAGTTATAGTAATAATGTGAGGTTGGTTCATGGAGAAGAGAGACTAGAGTGTTGATGTTCCAGCACACATCTCCTCTCCAACCCCCACCCCTGTGGTCAGTGCTGCCAGTTATAGTAATAATGTGAGGTTGGTTCATGGAGAAGAGAGACTAGAGTGTTGATGTTCCAGCACACATCTCCTCTCCAGCCCCACCCCTGTGGTCAGTGATGCCAGTTATAGTAATAATGTGAGGTTGGTTCATGGAGAAGAGAGACTAGAGTGTTGATGTTCCAGCACACATCTCCTCTCCAGCCTCCCACCTGTGGTCAGTGCTGCCAGTTATAGTAATAATGTGAGGTTGGTTCATGGAGAAGAGAGACTAGAGTGTTGATGTTCCAGCACACATCTCCTCTCCAGCCCCACCTGTGGTCAGTGATGCCAGTTATAGTAATAATGTGAGGTTGGTTCATGGAGAAGAGAGACTAGAGTGTTGATGTTCCAGCACACATCTCCTCTCCAGCCCCCACCTGTGGTCAGTGATGCCAGTTATAGTAATAATGTGAGGTTGGTTCATGGAGAAGAGAGACTAGAGTGTTGATGTTCCAGCACACATCTCCTCTCCAGCCCCCACCTGTGGTCAGTGATGCCAGTTATAGTAATAATGTGAGGTTGGTTCATGGAGAAGAGAGACTAGAGTGTTGATGTTCCAGCACACATCTCCTCTCCAGCCCCCAACCTGTGGGCAGTGCTGCCAGTTATAGTAATAATGTGAGGTTGGTTCATGGGGAAGAGAGACTAGAGTGTTGATGTTCCAGCACACATCTCCTCTCCAACCCCCACCTGTGGTCAGTGCTGCCAGTTATAGTAATAATGTGAGGTTGGTTCATAGGGAAGAGAGACTAGAGTGTTGATGTTCCAGCACACATCTCCTCTCCAACCCCCACCCCTGTGGTCAGTGATGCCAGTTATAGTAATAATGTGAGGTTGGTTCATGGAGAAGAGAGACTAGAGTGTTGATGTTCCAGCACACATCTCCTCTCCAACCCCCTCCCCTGTGGTCAGTGATGCCAGTTATAGTAATAATGTGAGGTTGGTTCATGGAGAAGAGAGACTAGAGTGTTGATGTTCCAGCACACATCTCCTCTCCAACCCCCACCCCTGTGGTCAGTGATGCCAGTTATAGTAATAATGTGAGGTTGGTTCATGGGGAAGAGAGACTAGAGTGTTGATGTTCCAGCACACATCTCCTCTCCAACCCCCACCCCTGTGGTCAGTGATGCCAGTTATAGTAATAATGTGAGGTTGGTTCATGGAGAAGAGAGACTAGAGTGTTGATGTTCCAGCACACATCTCCTCTCCAACCCCACCCCTGTGGTCAGTGCTGCCAGTTATAGTAATAATGTGAGGTTGGTTCATGGAGAAGAGAGACTAGAGTGTTGATGTTCCAGCACACATCTCCTCTCCAGCCCCCACCCCTGTGGTCAGTGATGCCAGTTATAGTAATAATGTGAGGTTGGTTCATGGGGAAGAGAGACTAGAGTGTTGATGTTCCAGCACACATCTCCTCTCCAGCCCCCACCTGTGGTCAGTGATGCCAGTTATAGTAATAATGTGAGGTTGGTTCATGGAGAAGAGAGACTAGAGTGTTGATGTTCCAGCACACATCTCCTCTCCAGCCCCCACCTGTGGTCAGTGATGCCAGTTATAGTAATAATGTGAGGTTGGTTCATGGAGAAGAGAGACTAGAGTGTTGATGTTCCAGCACACATCTCCTCTCCAGCCCCCACCTGTGGTCAGTGATGCCAGTTATAGTAATAATGTGAGGTTGGTTCATGGGGAAGAGAGACTAGAGTGTTGATGTTCCAGCACACATCTCCTCTCCAACCCCCACCCCTGTGGTCAGTGATGCCAGTTATAGTAATAATGTGAGGTTGGTTCATGGGGAAGAGAGACTAGAGTGTTGATGTTCCAGCACACATCTCCTCTCCAACCCCCACCCCTGAGGTCAGTGATGCCAGTTATAGTAATAATGTGAGGTTGGTTCATGGAGAAGAGAGACTAGAGTGTTGATGTTCCAGCACACATCTCCTCTCCAACCCCCACCTGTGGTCAGTGATGCCAGTTATAGTAATAATGTGAGGTTGGTTCATGGGGAAGAGAGACTAGAGTGATGATGTTCCAGCACACATCTCCTCTCCAGCCTCTACCCCTGTGGGCAGTGCTGCCAGTTGTAGTAATAACGTGATGATGGTTGTAGGTGAGGGGAGACCGATGAGGGCTCGGACTCTGAGCCAGGGCAGTTACAGTGACCCCAATGAGACCAACGTGTTGATCTTCCAGCACACATCTCCTCTCCAGCCCCCCTACTGGACCCCCGCCCCCACCCCTGGGGGCAGTGCTGCCAGTTCTCTAGCAAACACTCCGGTACTGCACAGGAAACGCAGAGACTCCAAGGTACATGCTACTCAATAATAAGTCATTCACAAGCAATTGTCTCACGAAATGTAAAACATGCTCTAAAAGATAATTCATTAACACTTATTATTTATTAAGTTTTAATTTTAATTGAATTAAATTAATTCCATTAACCCTCTCAGGACTCATTGAAAAGTGCTAATATCTCTATCTGGTTCTATTTAAATGTTCAGTTAAAATGCAGTGTTTTATTTATCAAACTAACATTTTTTATTTTAAAAATTAGGGTAATGTATGATTTGTTTTAGGGTTAAGCTTTAGATGTAGAGTTAAACAAAGTATAAAACAATGCTTTTCGTTACATCATTACTTTTTTACTTTTTAATTTAATGCTTCAAACAGATATTTTGCTGTTGTTTTAAACCTAAATCTCAAGTTTAATGTATTTTTTAAAGCTCTTAGTGCATCAAATCATATTTTTGTATTAAATATGTGTCTTTTAATTGATGTCTTTCTTTTGGTAATATTATTTATACTCCAATAAACAATAACAAATAAAATGTATAAAAATCACTACTGTTAGAGCTATCTAGGCCTAGATCAGGTGTAGGAGGCAAATCGGTCTCATCACTGAATGTTACTGTCATTTAGTATATCACTAATGTCATTAATTTGTAATCCACTTGCATTTGCAGCCATCAGACAAATAAATAGTGCCAAATGAATAATTAACACATTTTTTCAGGAGTACAACCTAGCAAATTCAATGAAGAATAATAACAGTTACGTATTTTTACATGAAAGTGAGGCATAAACCTGGTTACATCATTTAATTGCACTCTATCCTCATATTTACAATAGATTAAGACCTACAAAAAACTTTTATTATGAAAAAAACAACAATAAAAGTACAAAGTACCTGATTCACAGTGGCTCAACTGATTTGTTTACTTCAACAAAAAATTTCAGCTAGAACTTTTGTTGCTTGTCAACAAACCAGTAAATGTACTGCAAAAAAGTGGCTGCAATATTTGTTTCAAATAACTATTCCCGAGGGGTAGCAGCATAATGCAGAACCAGTAGAACCCACCGAACTAATCTCATATGTCAGTGAAACAAGACGTAGTACACCAGCTGTGCAGTGCCTGTGTTTGTCTGGAAAGGATTAAACATATTCCAATATGTTGATGTGTTCTATTGTTGAGGGACTGAAAGTAACTTATATCTGTGTCTTGGATTGTGCCTGCAGACTCCAGTAAGGTCTCAGCCCAACTCCAGGCCAGTCTCTCTGCTGGTGGCAGTGCCTGGGGAGGAGGAGTCTCTGCTGCATCCTTCGCTGATGTCTTCTGGGGAGGATAGTCACCCACAGGTAAATTTGTCTCAAGGCTTAATATCTATATAATTCAAAGTTTTTAATACAGCAGGGTTTTGCATTAATTAGGAGAGGTAGAGGTAATGATGTATACTTCATAAGTTGTTCAATAAAGTATGAATAAGTTAAAGTTGTTAATTCGATTTTTCAACACTCTGTACATTTACAGCAAGATAAATTAAAAACTTTTTGAAATGATCTGTGACAATAAATCTTTAAAATAAAGTTCCACATCTCCACCTTTACATATACAAATTTTTTAAAAGCAACCCTTCAACTCCAAAAAAAAAATACCTGTTACAGATTTTATGGATGGTTCAAATTAATTTTATTAAATTCTCTGGACACAAATAGGGTGGTTCAGTTGAAACGCAGTTTCTATCTCCGCTTGTACCACTACAATCAGGGTCCAAGGTGGTCTGGTTACCCCGTATGGTGACTGAAGCAGTGAGTTGGTTCTGTTGTAAAAGATCTTTATAAACTGGCCTGTCACCCCCTGTCTGCACACAGAATATTAAATATGCCATTCAATTGATATCTGGTGAGATGTTCAATGATAGCAGATGCTTTGATTTCACCATTCCGTGGCAATGCTAGACTCATACTGAACTGGGTAATACAGTTACCAACAAAGTAGAGTTGACAGGATCTAGTGGAACAGGCCTTACCTTTTGAGTACTCTGCAAACTTGCGGTAAAAAAGTAGGGTTTACCGGAATCTAGTGGAACAGGCCTTACCTTCTGATTACTCTGCAAACTTGCGGTAACAAAGTAGAGTTGACAGGAATCTAGTGGAACAGGCCTTACCTTTTGAGTACTCTGCAAACTTGCGGTAACAAAGTAGAGTTGACAGGATCTATTGGAACAGGCCTTACCTTCTGAGTACTCTGAAAACTTGCGGTAACAAAGTAGAGTTGACAGGAATCTAGTGGAACAGGCCTTACCTTCTGAGTACTCTGCAAACTTGCGGTAACAAAGTAGAGTTGACAGGATCTATTGGAACAGGCCTTACCTTCTGAGTACTCTGAAAACTTGCGGTAACAAAGTAGAGTTGACAGGAATCTAGTGGAACAGGCCTTACCTTCTGAGTACTCTGCAAACTTGCGGTAACAAAGTAGAGTTGACAGGAATCTAGTGGAACAGGCCTTACCTTCTGAGTACTCTGCAAACTTGCGGTAACAAAGTAGGGTTGACCGGAATCTAGTGGAACAGGCCTTACCTTCTGAGTACTCTGCAAACTTGCGGTAACAAAGTAGGGTTGACCGGAATCTAGTGGAACAGGCCTTACCTTTTGAGTACTCTGCAAACTTGCGGTAAAAAAGTAGGGTTTACCGGAATCTAGTGGAACAGGCCTTACCTTCTGATTACTCTGCAAACTTGCGGTAACAAAGTAGGGTTGACTGGAATCTAGTGGAACAGGCCTTACCTTCTGAGTACTCTGCAAACTTGCGGTAACAAAGTAGAGTTGACAGGAATCTATTGGAACAGGCCTTACCTTCTGAGTACTCTGCAAAACTTGCGGTAACAAAGTAGAGTTGACAGGAATCTAGTGGAACAGGCCTTACCTTCTGAGTACTCTGCAAACTTGCGGTAACAAAGTAGAGTTGACAGGAATCTAGTGGAACAGACCTTACCTTCTGAGTACTCTGCAAACTTGCGGTAACAAAGTAGAGTTGACAGGAATCTAGTGGAACAGGCCTTACCTTCTGAGTACTCTGCAAACTTGCGGTAACAAAGTAGAGGTTGACAGGAATCTAGTGGAACAGGCCTTACCTTCTGAGTACTCTGCAAACTTGCGGTAACAAAGTAGAGTTGACAGGAATCTAGTGGAACAGACCTTACCTTCTGAGTACTCTGCAAACTTGCGGTAACAAAGTAGAGTTGACAGGAATCTAGTGGAACAGACCTTACCTTCTGAGTACTCTGCAAACTTGCGGTAACAAAGTAGAGTTGACAGGATCTAGTGGAACAGGCCCTATCTTCCGAGTAGTCTGCAAACTTGCGGTAACAAAGTAGAGTTGACAGGATCTAGTGGAACAGGCCCTATCTTCTGAGTAGTCTGCAAACTTATGGTAACAAAGTAGGGTTGACTGGAATCTAGTGGAACAGGCCTTACCTTCTGAGTACTCTGCAAACTTGCGGTAACAAAGTAGAGTTGACAGGAATCTAGTGGAACAGGCCTTACCTTCTGAGTACTCTGCAAACTTGCGGTAACAAAGTAGAGTTGACAGGAATCTAGTGGAACAGGCCTTACCTTCTGAGTACTCTGCAAACTTGCGGTAACAAAGTAGGGTTGACTGGAATCTAGTGGAACAGGCCTTACCTTCTGAGTACTCTGCAAACTTGCGGTAACAAAGTAGAGTTGACAGGAATCTAGTGGAACAGGCCTTACCTTCTGAGTACTCTGCAAACTTGCGGTAACAAAGTAGAGTTGACAGGAATCTAGTGGAACAGGCCTTACCTTCTGAGTACTCTGCAAACTTGCGGTAACAAAGTAGAGTTGACAGGAATCTAGTGGAACAGGCCTTACTTCTGAGTACTCTGCAAACTTGCGGTAACAAAGTAGAGTTGACAGGAATCTAGTGGAACAGGCCCTATCTTCCGAGTAGTCTGCAAACTTATGGGTAACAAAGTAGGGTTGACTGGAATCTAGTGGAACAGGCCTTACTTTCTGAGTACTTTGCAAACTTGCGGTAACAAAGTAGAGTTGACAGGAATCTAGTGGAACAGGCCTTACCTTCTGAGTACTCTGCAAACTTGCGGTAACAAAGTAGAGTTGACAGGATCTATTGGAACAGGCCTTACCTTCTGAGTACTCTGAAAACTTGCGGTAACAAAGTAGAGTTGACAGGAATCTAGTGGAACAGGCCTTACCTTCTGAGTACTCTGCAAACTTGCGGTAACAAAGTAGAGTTGACAGGAATCTAGTGGAACAGGCCTTACCTTCTGAGTACTCTGCAAACTTGCGGTAACAAAGTAGAGTTGACAGGAATCTAGTGGAACAGGCCTTACCTTCTGAGTACTCTGCAAACTTGCGGTAACAAAGTAGAGTTGACAGGAATCTAGTGGAACAGGCCCTTACCTTCTGAGTACTCTGCAAACTTGCGGTAACAAAGTAGAGTTGACTGGAATCTAGTGGAACAGGCCTTACCTTCTGAGTACTTTGCAAACTTGCGGTAACAAAGTGGAGTTGGCAGGATCTAGTGGAACAGGCCCTATCTTCCGAGTAGTCTGCAAACTTATGGTAACAAAGTAGAGTTGACAGGAATCTAGTGGAACAGGCCCTATCTTCCGAGTAGTCTGCAAACTTATGGTAACAAAGTAGAGTTGACAGGAATCTAGTGGAACAGGCCTTACCTTCTGAGTACTCTGCAAACTTGCGGTAACAAAGTAGAGTTGACAGGATCTAGTGGAACAGGCCCTATCTTCCGAGTAGTCTGCAAACTTATGGTAACAAAGTAGAGTTGACAGGAATCTAGTGGAACAGGCCTTACCTTCTGAGTACTTTGCAAACTTATGGTAACAAAGTAGGGTTGACTGGAATCTAGTGGAACAGGCCTTACCTTCTGAGTACTTTGCAAACTTGTGGTAACAAAGTAGAGTTGACTGGAATCTAGTGGAACAGGCCTTACCTTCTGAGTACTCTGCAAACTTGCGGTAACAAAGTAGAGTTGACAGGAATCTAGTGGAACAGGCCTTACCTTCTGAGTACTCTGCAAAACTTGCGGTAACAAAGTAGAGTTGACAGGAATCTAGTGGAACAGGCCTTACCTTCTGAGTACTTTGCAAACTTGCGGTAACAAAGTAGAGTTGACAGGAATCTAGTGGAACAGGCCTTACCTTCTGAGTACTCTGCAAACTTGCGGTAACAAAGTAGAGTTGACTGGAATCTAGTGGAACAGGCCTTACCTTTCTGAGTACTTTGCAAACTTGCGGTAACAAAGTAGAATGTCTCAATTTGCTTATTCTAAAACAAAACTACCTGGCTCATAGCAAAAAATGGAAATAATTTATTTTATTTTTTACCACTACTTGAAATCTCCAATTCTAATCATTGAAAGATAAGAGTTATTTAATTGTTAATGGTTATGTGTATATTTTGGGTATAATATGAATGTACAAGTAACATGTTATATTTCAGTAACTTAAAAAAGATAAAAAAGTGTTAATACAATTTTAGTGGAAGTAAGGACATTTTTATGTTTGAAGACGATTGTGCACTGTCTATTTAAAATACTTTTATAATAAGATTAGATATTCAACATTAATAAAATAAAAATTATATTGTATATACCATGATGATTAAATACAATTATTTAAATTAGTATTCACATATTGAATTGTTGATGGTAATAAAGCTCCATTTTAAAATATCTCTTAGGCTTTAAAATATCTAAATTACATTTTTTTCCAGCCCAGTTCCAATTTTCTTTTAAAATAACTATGTAAGTAACAAGTTCAAAACTTGATTTTTTGTTCATAAATATTAATTTTCACAAGAAGCGCAGTCATCAACAAAAAATCATGCCAGCACAGAAAAAAATACTTTCTTAGTTGGTTGATACATAGGGATATATATATATATATGTAAGTAATTTGTGATACATACGTACATATGTTGTTTTCATCTATTCAGTTGTATAGTTTTGACAGCCAGAACCAGAAGATATGAATACAGTGTAGTATAATAAGAATTCAATTTTCAGGAGGACTGTTAGTGGACAAGGCGATAGACTGACTGAGGTGGTCAAGGTATATACGAGTATTGTAGTCTGGACATCTTGAGAGCTTTTGTACTTTTGGATCTGCTGGTTAACATTACATTTCGTGTTGTCGCTAAAATCTGGTTGTATATAGCTTTAGTTGTGTTCTTTATAGAAGGGTATTGTGGCTGTGTTTGTTTTTTTTTGTAAAACTCATGTCATGTGAGATTTCCACAAGCCAGAAGCATTAAACTTCCACCTCAAAGGCTGTATCCCCCTAACATTGTTCACAATTGTACTTATCTGAGGTGTAAAGCATGTCCTTCACAATTTCTCGTTATATAAGTTTTTTCACAGAAAAAAACATTTTACCCTGCACTCAAAGCATTCTTTCATTACTTTGTCATTTTAAAGTAATAAGCTCCTTTATTCTACAATTATATGTAAAGCAAAGATCTCTTAACAGCACAAAAATCATTTTATATAAAATGTAGTCTACAAAAATGTTTGAATTTCGTTATTATTTAAAAATAATATTACAGTTTCTGATTTATTGTATTAGTCAAGAGAGTATTAATGCATAGTAAGTCATACTAAGTGACTGCATGCTGCAGTTATGTTTATTGTTAAACTCTGCCCATTGCAATCGTTCTCATGACAATTTCCATGTTATTTGTTTATGTTTTCATGGCCATTACTCCTATACACAAAACCAGCGTAATCAGCAAATTTATAGGCTTATACAATATGATGTGGGTTTGTGAACACGACAGCTGCTGTGATTTTTTATTTATATAAACTAAAATTTGGCATAAAAAGTATTTTCCTTGGATAAAGCTATATACAAAGCTTTAACTTGAATAACATTGTAAGTATATCTTGTACTTCAAAAGTCACTTTAACAAATTAGAAAATTCAAGATACCAGTCCTTCAAAACGATGATTGTATCTCACCTATGAAGCATCATGGAACAAACAGGAAATAGCGTTTGAATTCTCATATCATTTTATAACACATTTAATGTTTCACAAGGTTTCAAGATAGCTGGATTACAACATTTGAAAATTATACAATAACATCAAAGCGATAAAAAATAGTGGTAAAAAATAGTTTCTGATCATTTTCATGCGAGTTTTTAACAAACTGGAAAAGTAGAAACTTACACAACTTGTGTTTTAGATTTATTAAATGAACATTCTTCTTGTCAAAAAATTTGTTTTTAGGGAGGAAAGGAAGTAGTATCCTTCTGCTTATCTCTGATTAGACCCAGTTATTACAATATTGTTCCCATCTGCACAGAAACAGAACGAGTTTAATGTAATAGTCTCTTACCGCTTGTCTCTGATTGTACCCAGTTATTACAATATTGTTCCCATGTACACAGAGACAGAATGAGTTTAATGTAATAGTCTCCTATCGCTTATATCTGATTAGACCCAGTTATTACAATATTGTTCCCATCTGCACAGAGACAGAACGAGTTTAATGTAATAGTCTCTTACCACTTATCTCTGATTAGACCCAGTTATTACAATATTGTTCCCATCTACACAGAGACAGAACAAGTTTAATGTAATAGTCTCTTACCGCTTATCTCTGATTAGATCCAGTTATTACAATATTGTTCCCATTTGCACAGAAACAGAGCGAGTTAATTGGTCCATCAATCATCTTTCTAATAATCCATAAGTAACGTGTAAAACTTTTATAACTCCTTTATAATTTGGTAGTGAAGGAAACACAATGGTTTATTTATATCACTTAAGTGGGGTCTTCCTTTTTTATTAAATTGTGAGGAATTAAAAAAAATTATAAATTTGTTACCGTATATTGAAATAGAATTTACAAAATGTGTTTGTGTGTTAATGAGTTTGGTAGTATTTTATTGGTAATCAAAAAGTGTAACTTATTCAATAATACATAAATTTATTGTTACATATTAAAGTCACTAGTAAAAATTGTAAAAAAATAAAATAAAAGTGAAATAATAGTACAGAACATGGAATTGTTATGCACAATCCCCACAGAAGGAGCACGAAGAGTGAGAAGCATTTGTTTGGTTAGTAAGAGCTGTCAGTCTTCAACTGAGTACGCTGTAACACAGTGACATCTGGAATCTGTCAAAACAGCTTTACTAGGTGGAGTCTCTACTTTTTAGATTCAACCAGGTGTTCGCAAGTTTTCCGTTAAAAACTCTGTCTCCCCACCTCATAGGCTGCTAAGGCACCACTCTGTGGTATGCACTATGCATTAGCTTCCTTTTGAAAGCAGTACAGTAGATATTCCACTAGTGAAGCTGTTTTGACATTGTTTCGTCTCTTCAGATACATATAGACAGTACATTTAGTAGACATTTTACTTTTGCCACAGTGTTATTTGTAGTATGAGTAACAAATAACACTGCAGCAAAAGAAAAATCCGAACAACTATCAGTGAGCAGGGGAGTGCTGCAAGGTTCTGTTCTTGGACCAGTCTTGTATATACTCAACCAATGAAAAAAATTACAAATACCTCATAGGCTAATCATGTCTTTGAACATGGCTAAGCAATACTGCTACCTAATTGATTTGGTATTAAATGAATGAATAATCCAACAGCTAATTTTCACTAATTCTCAAAACCATTACCCATGGCCTGTCAGAAGTAACTGCAACAGAATACAGAAAATACCTAGGACTAACTTTGGAGCAAAACTTATCTTGGGCATATCATATTAATCAACTTTGTCGTAAATTCAATGCAGTAAAAAAAGTGACATAAATTAGCAACTTTGCTTGTTATACAAAAGAGGACTATTAGAGCTCTAAAGGACTAAGACCATTGGACACATGCTTAGCATTGTAGAACTACATTCATGAGACAATCATCTTTACAATAAAAACAGGGCAAGCGAGGACTGGCGATAGACACATCCACGACACCAAACACAAGAGTAACTTCCTCCTACATCAACATCAACTCAGCCTATTTGAGAAGAAGCTTTCATATCGCAGCAATATTCTTCAACATTCTACCCAAAACCGTAAGAGGATTCCCAGAGAACAGCTTTATAACTTCCTCGAGATACTGGCTGCTGGAGCGTCAACCTGCACTATCGAAGAGTTTGTTCAATTGAGGACACACAACTTTTGACAAACACTGACACATACATGAATTATAATATAAATATTTATGACCTTTGCTTTGTTCTCCAATCAAATGTGCAATAGAGATATATTATATTCTGCAGCAGATTCCAGCTGTCCCTGTGTTACAACATACTCAGTTGAAAATTGAGGACCTGCTCTTGCTCTGTGGAGTACCATCAAAGCCAGTATAACAGACTAAATTCTGTTATTTATGATTTGTTTGGTCTTTCTTCATTGTATCATACAGAATAATATCATATACAAGAATTTAACAATGTATATGTATATATAAATACAAACATACTTTTGCCTTTAGGAGTCCTAACAAAAACAATTAACAGTTATTGTCATTTATGATTTACTAGTGTTTATTATACTTATAAAAATACATGTAAATAGTATTTTGGTTTATTATTTTGTGTTTTGTGTGATACATGTTATGCGAGTAGGACTTTTGGTATATCTTGTTATTATAACATTTAAATTTATTCAAGCTATTTCCTTAAGAAAACCTATATCCTGTCATCAATTGTCAGAATGGTATATTAACAGTAATCGGTGCATGGTTCTTGGGCAGTGTTTTGTAAAATTATTAATTCAAACAAATTAAAATGTTGGTATAAAATGTATTTTGACACAAAAGTAGCATGTCAAAATTATATGAAATCTAATATTGCAGTTTTGTTTAGTTTCTAACTACATCCACCTACTTTTTATTTTATTGTGATTGTACTTGTATGTTTGTATGTGGATAATAACATTAGAAATGCTGACTAACTAATTGTTAAATATTTCATCTTGTTTTTGGAGTTAACAAAATTACACAACATTTAGTTGTCCTCTACATTCTGATGGACCAAATTTAGATGACCATCACTATATTAAAACATTATGTTTAAGATAATTTGATAACAACTTGTTTTTTTATTAAAACGTTTAAGAAATTAAAGTAAGTACAAAAAAAAAACAAAATAATTTTCACTGATTACATGAACAATGTTCATTGAGCCGTTACTGAACACTGATGTAATGCAAATGTGCCTGGAGCCCATGATGGAGATGCTCACCTCACTGTTCTGTAATGTATCATAATGCCAATTAGTGTATTAGTGACAACAAATGATTTGAAAGTATAAAAATATTTCAGACTTTTGCCATCATTATGTTACAAAAGTAGAAAACTACTTTCAAGGATTTTAATAAATCCTTTTCTCCTGGTGTAAAATACCAAATATATGAGGTAGACAAGCAGAAATCATAATGTGGCAATCAATTTGCCAAAGTAAAAGATTTGACAACAGAATAATCTGTACATAAGAGGTTCAACCTTATTAACCTGAGGCAAGGCTGTCAAGTACAGGTGCCCTGTGCAGCAGTGGTTGGGAGGGGAGAGACCAGACACAAGTCATACTGTGCTGTGGTTCAGTTTTATTGCTTATGTTTCTGTGATTGCTGCAATTTGTTTAGCTTTTATAATTGATTCTTTTTTAATATTGGCTATTAATGATAATGATAGCAAATATCCAACACTCTGTTATAAATTTTGAAGTTGTTTCTTGTGGTAAAACTTTGTTCCTTCCCTTTAACATAGGAAATGACCAAGGAAAATGTCATCATCCTCTTTGTTAGTACGAATTTAAATTTATGTAGCTGATTTGTTCTACAGGGGACAGGAAAAATGCCATCGTTCTCGACCTCCACTCTGAGTAAGGTGGCCTCATCTTTGCTCGGTTCCCGGCGCAACACATTGGTGTCAGCGCCGGCTGTAACCATTACACCGGCTGGTTCTGTGGAGACCCTCAACCGTTCAGTCCGGTACAACACCACGGACCAGTCGAGCGACGATGAGAGTACACCACTCATGAGCGAACTCTCTTCTCCCACACACAACGCTGACTTTGCTAACCGAGCGTTCGCCTCACCCCCGAGCTCGGACCTGTCCCCTTGCCATGACGGACCCCAGGGCTACAGTGGCTCCCCACTCTACCCCACCAGCTGCCAAGAAGAGATCCGTCTCTCCAGTAGACTGGTCACCAGCCTGTCCCGCCAGGATGCCGTGGACAGTGAGGACGAGGTACAATCTCCGTGGGATGATCCGGAGACCACTGTGTAACTTGTGATACTTCTCCCATCTCCAGCAGACTGGTCACCAGCCTGTCCAGCCAGGATGCCGTGGACAGTGAGGACGAGGTACAATCTCCGAGGGATGATCCGGAGACCACTGTGTAACTTGTGATACTTCTCCCATCTCCAGCAGACTGGTCACCAGCCTGTCCAGCCAGGATGCCGTGGACAGTGAGGACGAGGTACAATCTCCGTGGGATGATCCGGAGACCACTGTGTAACTTGTGATACTTCTCCCATCTCCAGCAGACTGGTCACCAGCCTGTCCAGCCAGGATGCCGTGGACAGTGAGGACGAGGTACAATCTCCGAGGGATGATCCGGAGACCACTGTGTAACTTGTGATACTTCTCCCATCTCCAGCAGACTGGTCACCAGCCTGTCCAGCCAGGATGCCGTGGACAGTGAGGACGAGGTACAATCTCCGAGGGATGATCCGGAGACCACTGTGTAACTTGTGATACTTCTCCCATCTCCAGCAGACTGGTCACCAGCCTGTCCAGCCAGGATGCCGTGGACAGTGAGGACGAGGTACAATCTCCGTGGGGATGATCCGGAGACCACTGTGTAACTTGTGATACTTCTCCCATCTCCAGCAGACTGGTCACCAGCCTGTCCAGCCAGGATGCCGTGGACAGTGAGGACGAGGTACAATCTCCGAGGGATGATCCGGAGACCACTGTGTAACTTGTGATACTTCTCCCATCTCCAGCAGACTGGTCACCAGCCTGTCCAGCCAGGATGCCGTGGACAGTGAGGACGAGGTACAATCTCCGTGGGATGATCCGGAGACCACTGTGTAACTTGTGATACTTCTCCCATCTCCAGCAGACTGGTCACCAGCCTGTCCAGCCAGGATGCCGTGGACAGTGAGGACGAGGTACAATCTCCGTGGGATGATCCGGAGACCACTGTGTAACTTGTGATACTTCTCCCATCTCCAGCAGACTGGTCACCAGCCTGTCCAGCCAGGATGCTGTGGACAGTGAGTAGAGGTACAATCTCCGTGGGATGACTCCAACTACAATATTTAACTTTATTATAGTATGGAAGATATTTTTATCGCACTGCAAAGTAACAGAGAGAAAGCAGAATTCACACATTAGATTGTGTTTAGAATTATTAATTTTTTGTGCTTACAAAATTAGGAATCTGCAATTTTTTATGTTGACATCAGTCATATGAAACTACCAATTTTATGAAAAGCTACTGTTTTCATTGGTTTTATTGTAATGACAAAAAAGTATTTGTACTTTCCATTTCGAATTGTGTGAATGTCATAGAATTTAAATTGAAGATCAATTTTCTAAGGATTACAGTTGTATAAAAATGTCTCAATCAGGAAATGGCAAACTTCTACATTTGTGACTTACAATATTTAAACTATTACATGTTTTACCAAATATTGGAAATATGGCGTGTTTCACAAGTGCATGCTGAATGTTATAGTATAAATGTTAAACCAATCTTTTATGCATTTTGTTATGCATTGTACTTTTATTGAATTTATTTATTTTTTATTCCCAATGAATTTAATCATGTGATCATCGATGTATTTTATATTATAATAATATAGAGCGGTTTAGAGTCTTTTAGTTTTAAATAATTTTGTGATAATATTATATCCTCATGAGCTCCTTGTACGTCTTGTTATTTGTATTCCGTGAGCATAAATGTTGTAAGCTTTAATGTTGATTACCTCAGAAATCTATTTCTTGGGTATTTCTTTGCAGGAATTAAATCTAATATATAAAATTGTACTTATTTAAATCTTGAGTGGGGTTGATTTAACATATATTGTTATGTGTTATCTAATAATATTAACTTCTTTGTTATATATTTACTGTGCGTTTCTTTATAAACAGCACTTTGTTATTCAATCAATGTTCTATCAATGGGAAATTTTGTTTATTAGAGGAATGAATTGAATCATGAGGTTAGCGAAACCTTTTGTTTTTGGAGCTGTTTCAATATTTTGAACCTAATGAAAAATTATGAACTTAGCCAATATGAAAACCATTCTCCTAGTACATGTATAAAAAATTGATTTAAAAAAATGTGATATGTTTTATTACAATTTATTTTCTTCTAATTATTTTATAATAATATTCTGGGATTTTCTGCATAAATACATTACATAATATATAGACTACTACATTTTATATGTATTTATGTAGAAAATGTTCAATGTAGAGGAAAAATAACAAAAACATTTAACGTTTTCCCCATCATATTATATTAACAAAAAAATTGGTTTAGTTGAATCTCACACACTTTTCCTTTTTCAGATTACATAGTGTCATCGGCATAATGTCTTTATGAATATAGTTTTATTATTTGATACAAACATTTTAAAACTTTAAAAAGTTACTTTTGAAAATTTGTATACTTGCAATTTCCAATGACTGATGGAACATCATTGTTTAGTTTATAGGAGTGCTAGAGTTATTTTCTTACTTTAAATACGGTATATATTTTTACAGATAAACGTAAACAATTGTTTATTAATTACTGTATTTACGTAGTTCATGTTATGTAAGTTATTGTTCCAGTTTCATTATGTATAACTAGTTAAGGAATATTTAGTGTAATTTTGCATTTTTATATGTTGTATTATTAGTTGGAATTTAAATTGTTAAATCTAGTCAATAAGTACTTACTATAGCTTTGTACTTATTGAGTTTCATACATTTAACTGTGTGAAACTAAATAATTCTACATTAGTAAATGTAAATTATGTTTCACATTGAGAGGATGATTGTCTAGTAATTAGACAATCAATTAACCTTTAACTATAGATTTAATTAACCCTAACTATTTTGTGCTCATGTGAGAAAGCCTAGCCAGAAGATAATTAATTAACTAGCCAATTATGTAATGAAATAACCTCAACTGCTTCTCGCACCTCAGTTCACCACCTGTCATGTATAATCAAAGTATTTTTGTAAACAATAAATTGGAATTCTTTGATGAGAAGTCAGTTATAAAAAAGTTTTCATTAGCGAAAGATAAAGAGTTGAACAGGTGTAAAAAATAACCTAAATATTAAGGATTTTTAATTAAAAAATGCATATTTAGTACATCAGTGTATGTGACTGTTAGTTTTTATCCTATTTGATTTAATATAAAACATCAGTTTGTGTAATGGTGTTCCCATTATCAATAGGATAAATATTCATGTGTGATTTGTTATGTAAATTAATTTGTCAAAAGATTAAACCAATATTTATTTTTAATAAATTTATACAACTGTTGAGTCAGTGTAAGTGACATATTTCTCAAAGAAATAACTTAAATATCGTCTATTATTTGGTTTATTATCTCTTAACTGAAGATGGTTCTTCATAAAAGTAGAATCTTAGTAGTAGGATTTTGGAAGTTCTTTTTAGTTTGAAAAAATGTAATTTGTTAGCCTGACTTGAAAGAAAAGCAACAGTTATAGCTTAGAGGTACGATGTCATACTGGAGTCCCGTTGATCCGAACTAATTGGAACTGAACTCAGTTCGGATTACGTGATTTTTCGGGTTTGCCGGAATAACAGAAAAACACAGTTTTAAGCATGAGGATGGGTCTATTTTTTTTGTTAATTATTAACATTGTTTTTAGAATACGTTTTCTGACTGTAGTACTGTAATTCATGCAAAAAATGTGTTGGACTGCAAATACTAAGCAAAGTTAGTAAGTTAAAGTACACCGCAGTAGTGTGAGTTCTACTGTTATACAATGTGAGCGTACATTGTACATGTTCACACGCTATGGACCAAACTGTACTCTCCTTCCCTCGCGAACCAAAATTACACACACGGACTCATAGAACAGATGCACATTACAGTGTAGTCTGCAGTAGTGGCAGTTCAGGTTAACCGGATGTTCGGATTAAACGTGTTCGGATTAGCAGGACTCCACTGTATTATAAACAGCTGTTCCTGTCACACAGTCCAGCGAAGCTCTAGGCGCAATATCACGTAATAACTTTATCTGTACATTCATGGATTATGGACCAACAAATTAAAGTCCTTTGACCAGTTCTTTCATTTGGTAACATATAATTATTAGACTGAATAAATCTATTAAAATAAAAACATTGATTTAAAAATGATATTTGCATTCGTAACATCCACCTAAATGCAAAAATTGGATGTAGCCATAAAATGTAACATTAAGTTCAGTGGCAGGCAGTTGCACATTAATTTCAGTAACAGGCAGGTGCACATTCAGTTCAGTGGCAGGCAATTGCACATTCATTTCAGTAACAGGCAGGTGCACATTCAGTTCAGTGAACGGCAATTGCACATTCTTTTCAGTAACAGGCAGGTGCACATTAAGTTCAGTGGCAGGCAATTGCACATTCATTTCAGTAACAGGCAGGTGCACATTCAGTTCAGTGAACGGCAATTGCACATTCTTTTCAGTAACAGGCAGGTGCACATTCAGTTCAGTGAACAGCAATTGCACATTCATTTCAGTAACAGGCAGGTGCACATTCAGTTCAGTGGCAGGCAATTGCACATTCTTTTCAGTAACAGGCAGGTGCACATTCAGTTCAGTGGCAGGCAATTGCACATTCATTTCAGTAACAGGTAGGTGCACATTCAGTTCAGTGAACGGCAATTTCACATTCTTTTCAGTAACAGGCAGGTGCACATTCAGTTCAGTGAACGGCAATTGCACATTCTTTTCAGTAACAGGCAGGTGCACATTAAGTTCAGTAACAGGCAGGTGCACATTCAGTTCAGTGAAAGGCAATTGCACATTCTTTTCAGTAACAGGCAGGTGCACATTCAGTTCAGTGGCAGGCAGTTGCACATTCATTTCAGTAACAGGCAGGTGCACATTCAGTTCAGTGGCAGGCAATTGCACATTCATTTCAGTAACAGGCAGGTGCACATTCAGTTCAGTGGCAGGCAATTGCACATTTATTTCAGTAACAGGCAGGTGCACATTCAGTTCAGTGAACGGCAATTGCACATTCTTTTCAGTAACAGGCAGGTGCACATTAAGTTCAGTGGCAGGCAGTTGCACATTCATTTCAGTAACAGGCAGGTGCACATTCAGTTCAGTGAACAGCAATTGCACATTCTTTTCAGTAACAGGCAGGTGCACATTCAGTTCAGTGGCAGGCAATTTCACATTCATTTCAGTAACAGGCAGGTGCACATTCAGTTCAGTGGCAGGCAATTGCACATTCATTTCAGTAACAGGCAGGTGCACATTCAGTTCAGTGGCAGGCAATTTCACATTCATTTCAGTAACAGGCAGGTGCACATTCAGTTCAGTGGCAGGCAATTGCACATTCTTTTCAGTAACAGGCAGGTGCACATTCAGTTCAGTGGCAGGCAATTGCACATTCATTTCAGTAACAGGCAGGTGCACATTAAGTTCAGTGGCAGGTAATTGCACATTCATTTCAGTAACATGCAGGTGCATGCACATTAAGTTCATTAGCAGGCAATTG
This sequence comes from Homalodisca vitripennis, assembly GCF_021130785.1. Classification (NCBI taxonomy): domain Eukaryota; kingdom Metazoa; phylum Arthropoda; class Insecta; order Hemiptera; family Cicadellidae; genus Homalodisca; species Homalodisca vitripennis. Next base: position 128,138,119 of record NC_060214.1, on the reverse strand, counting down.
CACATTCATTTCAGTAACAGGCAGGTGCATATTCAGTTCAGTGGCAGGCAATTGCACATTGATTTCAGTAACAGGCAGGTGCACAATCAGTTTAGTGGTGGGCAGAAGTGAACATTTTTAGAATGTTTTAAAAGAAAATGAAATTAACACAAAGATAATAATCTTTTTTCTCTTAATTCATTTTATGTCCCAAAGATTAGATCCACGTTTCAAAATTTCTTGTAAAACACGTAAAAATTAAAAAAAAGAAGGGTAATAGGACCTTATTCCCCTGGAATAAAGAGGCATGGGACTTGGGCCTCCCAGAATACACAAATAAATACTTTATTGTCCCAATAAGCACGTCACATTGAGACTAATAGAATAAATAGTGCATCTACTTTTGTAATCACATTATCAAATCAGGAAAGTTTAATAGTAATTTACAACTAATTATAAATTTCTTGTAAACATGATTTCATAAATTAATTGTGAAAGTTAAAGTAGTTTGTGAAAATGTTGGTGCAAGAAATAGATGTGGATTGTGCTTCTTTTAAAGGTGTTTACAAATAAATACCGACGAAGATTCAATATTCACTTGTTATTGCGTAAAACATGATGCAAGCTCACAAGACTTAAGTATTTAAATATAATTATAAATATCACTTTACATTAAGCTCAGAATCAACGCTTCACAGCTGAGAAGTTTGTACAATTAGAGCATTTACACTTACTTAACAGATTTCAGTTTCTAGTGGAGAGGCTTGTGTAGACGCTGAAATATTTGCTTTTAGTCACATTTAAGTATAAACAATTTGCATTTGCTCTGCAAATTTTAATAATTCTTTATTCCTTGTGATGATATAAGGTGCCTTTTAGATTACTATAATGAGGTATGTAGAAACATTAATGTGATTTAGTTATGCTTGTAAGTTTCAGCATTTTATGAAGATTATGAAAAATGTGTAACATTATGTGAGGATAATAATTATTTAAAACTTACAGCTTAACTCGCAATCTGATATTTGTTTTATTCAGGCAGTGAATACAAGTTGTATTTTAATACGGATGTTGGACCAATAGTGGGTTTATACTAGTCAGTCTAACTGTAAATGTTTTTTGCATTAGAGTTTAGTATGAATAAATATACTTTGTAATAAAAATATTAATGTTTTTTGTCAACCCTTTTGGTTTTACTGAAAAGATGTCTCCTGGGTATCTGAGAATGGCAGTCATCACATGTCATCACAATTTTGGGTTTGTAAGTTGAGAATTCACACAATGTAGGTTACCCCCATTCATACATGTACATCTGTGGTTGTTAGCAAATCTGTATAGAGAAACGCAGGGAGAAATGTGATCTGATCACATAATCTATGAAATGAGAATTCACACAATGTAGGTTACCCCCATTCATACATGTACATCTGTGGTTGTTAGCAAATCTGTATAGAGAAACGCAGGGAGAAATGTGATCTGATCACATAATCTATGAAATGAGAATTCACACAATGTAGGTTACCCCCATTCATACATGTACATCTGTGGTTGTTAGCAAATCTGTATAGAGAAACTGAGGGAAAAATGTGATCTGATCACATAATCTATGAAATGAGAATTCACACAATGTAGGTTACCCCCAGTCATACATGTACATCTGTGGTTGTTAGCAAATCTGTATAGAGAAACGCAGGGAAAAATGTGATCTGATCACATAATCTATGAAATGAGAATTCACACAATGTAGGTTACCCCCAGTCATACATGTACATCTGTGGTTGTTAGCAAATCTGTATAGAGAAACGCAGGGAGAAATGTGATCTGATCACATAATCTATGAAATGAGAATTCACACAATGTAGGTTACCCCCAGTCATACATGTACATCTGTGGTTGTTAGCAAATCTGTATAGAGAAACGCAGGGAGAAATGTGATCTGATCACATAATCTATGAAATGAGAATTCACACAATGTAGGTTACCCCCAGTCATACATGTACATCTGTGGTTGTTAGCAAATCTGTATAGAGAAACGCAGGGAGAAATGTGATCTGATCACATAATCTATGAAATGAGAATTCACACAATGTAGGTTACCCCCAGTCATACATGTACATCTGTGGTTGTTAGCAAATCTGTATAGAGAAACGCAGGGAGAAATGTGATCTGATCACATAATCTATGAAATGAGAATTCACACAATGTAGGTTACCCCCAGTCATACATGTACATCTGTGGTTGTTAGCAAATCTGTATAGAGAAACGCAGGGAGAAATGTGATCTGATCACATAATCTATGAAATGAGAATTCACACAATGTAGGTTACCCCCAGTCATACATGTACATCTGTGGTTGTTAGCAAATCTGTATAGAGAAACGCAGGGAGAAATGTGATCTGATCACATAATCTATGAAATGAGAATTCACACAATGTAGGTTACCCCCAGTCATACATGTACATCTGTGGTTGTTAGCAAATCTGTATAGAGAAACGCAGGGAGAAATGTGATCTGATCACATAATCTATGAAATGAGAATTCACACAATGTAGGTTACCCCCCAGTCATACATGTACATCTGTGGTTGTTAGCAAATCTGTATAGAGAAACGCAGGGAGAAATGTGATCTGATCACATAATCTATGAAATGAGAATTCACACAATGTAGGTTACCCCCAGTCATACATGTACATCTGTGGTTGTTAGCAAATCTGTATAGAGAAACGCAGGGAGAAATGTGATCTGATCACATAATCTATGAAATGAGAATTCACACAATGTAGGTTACCCCCAGTCATACATGTACATCTGTGGTTGTTAGCAAATCTGTATAGAGAAACGCAGGGAGAAATGTGATCTGATCACATAATCTATGAAATGAGAATTCACACAATGTAGGTTACCCCCAGTCATACATATACATCTGTGGTTGTTAGCAAATCTGTATAGAGAAACGCAGGGAGAAATGTGATCTGATCACATAATCTATGAAATGAGAATTCACACAATGTAGGTTACCTCCCATTCATACATGTACATCTGTGGTTGTTAACAAATCTGTATAGAGAAACGCAGGGAGAAATGTGATCTGATCACATAATCTATGAAATGAGAATTCACACAATGTAGGTTACCCCCATTCATATATATACATCTGTGGTTGTTAACAAATCTGTATAGAGAAACGCAGGGAGAAATGTGATCTGATCACATAATCTATGAAATGAGAATTCACACAATGTAGGTTACCCCCAGTCATACATGTACATCTGTGGTTGTTAACAAATCTGTATAGAGAAACGCAGGGAGAAATGTGATCTGATCACATAATCTATGAAATGAGAATTCACACAATGTAGGTTACCCCCATTCATACATGTACATCTGTGGTTGTTAGCAAATCTGTATAGAGAAACTCAGGGTGGAATGTGATCTGATCACATAATCTATGATATGAGAATCCACATGACATGAGTTACCCCCAGTCTTTGGTTATTCTGTAATACTCTTATCTGCTGTTCTCGGTACATTAACACTAACTGATTTCTGATCTCATCGATCACAACTCGATTTGTTTGAACTCTATTTTTAAGAAAACAGTTCATTATGTGAGTCAGTTCTAAATGTTTTACATTGAAACATTTGAAAATTTTATACCTTTGGACTTAACTGGTATTGAGGGAAGGCTCATTTTAACAAGAATAGTGAAACATTAATTTTTCACCTGATCGGAAACATTATAAAATCATGGATGGATCAAGAATGTGATGTCATGGGTTCGGGTCTTAAGACATTCTCTGAGGAACCCTATACCTGAGCAAGGTAACCAGGACATCAGGGCTGACTCCAGGACGTAGGAGAGACCCAGGTAACTTAAAAAGAGATTTTCTCTAGCACAATTGCAAACTAAATTATTTCTGGTTCCATTAGAAGCCATAGTCATTAGTTTAACTGGTCAGCAACAAACAGGATGAACCATACCACTTGGGCCTCTGGTTCTAGTGTTATAACAAGTGAAAATAGAAACTCAGTTTCAACTGTACCCCTCCTATTTTTTGGCAAAAGAATTATTAAAAACAAAATTATTAATTATTATAACTTATTTTGAACCCCTCAAAAGATCTGTCAGGGATTGTTTTTGGAGTAAGGGTTGTTTTAGGGAAATTTTAAAATGTAAAGATGGGGCGTGTAGTACCTCATTCTAAAGGTCTCTTGTCACAGATCACTAAAAGAAATGTTCTATTTTTCTTGCTGTAAATGTACAGGGTGATAAAATCTAAAAAACAACTTTTTTCAGGGTTTTTTATTGTTATTTTATTGAACAACTTTTGCAACTAAAAATGTTACCCATTAGTTGAGGACTTACTTTGTTTTATGTCAGTGCTTATTGTTATTTATATTGTATAAGTATATTTTTTATTCTACACTAAATCATATTAATGTAATGTTTTTGTTGTTTTATGTTTTGTTATAGTTGAACCGAACCCTAGAAGACAGGGTTCTCTTCACAGCAGCTTCTGAAACAAATGTTCCGATGACTGCTGGAGAGCAAAGCATCGGTGTATTACAGCATACACTTTAGTGCTGGGGGAGAATGGTACAGTGCGGAAGTTTAGTTAATGGAGTCAAGGCGATAACAAGTAGGTGAACAATGAAGAAGATGTACGTGGTCGGCGGAGTTGAGGATGGACGGCAAGTCTTGATGAGTGAAAGGTCTAGGAAGTGTCGTCAGACAATGCCCTGGGGCGTCTCAGGTTTTACAGTGGAGTAGGGCCCTTACGGGAAGATGTGGCCCCAATCCGAGGTATCAGCCGATTCAACGAGGTGCCAAGCTTGCGTCTTGATGTAGTAGCCTAGCATCGGGATGCCAATGGAGCGCATCATGATAGTGTTTCGAACAAACCAAGGTGTTCCATTTAAGAAACGAACAGCCTTGTATTGGAATGACTCGAGCTGTTTCCTAGGGATAGCAGTTAGCTGGTTTTACCACACAGAGCTGGCGTATAGGGGATGGATGGCCGTACGATCGAGGTGTAAGGAGCAGCTTGGAGGAGGTGGTAAGCGGCGAAGACCGGCGAAGAAGTGGAGTAAGAGATAAGAAAGCCTCCCGGCCAGTCTGGATTCTACGGGTTGCAGCAACCTTTGTCGAGAGCCGCCTGTCAGCACTATCCCGAGGTACCTTGACGTAGTCCATCCGACTATAGTTCTTCCATGTGAAGTAGACGCCAGAGGGAATGAGAATCGTCCACAGCGTCGAGGATATCAATTAAGTCCTTCTATCGCCCTGCAGAATGTCCCTGTAGAAGCCGTTGAACTTTATCAGACTGGCCTTGAAACGCAGCCCTGTCCGCAGGAAACCTGGAGCGTTGCTCGTGCCTCAGGAGCCGACGGCATAGCCGCACTTCTTCTTGAATGAATTCAGGTAATCGCCGAAGATACTCAGAACAGGGCCACCAGGTGACGTGGAAGTAGCCACAACAGCCTGGAGAGAAGACACGCACTGGTAAAGGTCGTCAGCGGACGGAATTTCAGAAACGTGAAGTGGACGGTCGGCTAGATAATTATTAAACTTAGTCCAATTTGTCTTAGAGCGCCTTCCAGGGGTAGACAATAGTGAACGAGATTCCAGGATAAGAATCATCGTTATGTGATCTGGAGAAATGACAGCGATGGAACCAACAGTGAGTACGTACGGGAGATCAGTATGCAGGGCAAGAATGGTGGAACGGATTTTGTGGGAGATGAGTTGGAGTAGCAGAAACAGAAACATACGGCCTCGTCGAAACATGTGAAGCGGTGTTTTGTCAGGTTAGAGCCCCAATCAACACGTCTGTTATTAAAACTCCAGCTAAGGTAGCGGATAGAAGGAAAACGCTGATCTAGTTCAGTAGGAGTAATCCATGAACGAGGAGGGTTATAAATTGAGGAAAGAAAGATTTTAGGTCAGCCGAAAGAAGCAGCAACCGTAGTGACTTCGCTAACAAAGTTTAGGTGTCTGACGTGGCGGTGCGAAACTCGACGATAAAGAAGAATAGCAGTCCCGCCAGATGGAAGAGCACCAGTTTGAATTGGCCTATCGGTTACGATAAACGTCATAATTTGGAACGGTAAATAAATTTCGAGGAAAAAGAAAAATAAGGTCAACGTCATGGTATTGAAACAAATCAATGAGCGTATATATTTCTGAATGACGTTCGGAATCCCTCGAACAGCATCAGACCAAGTCCGGGCAGTAGTCCTCCGACTAGCCGGGTTCCGTGGCTATCGACGGCTCGAAGCTAATGAAAGGTCAGTATGAACGTGGCTTTTAATAAGGCCGTCATGTTATTTCGCTGGTTTGGGTCCAAACTCATGGGTTTTCTTGTTGATAAACACGGCGTCCGCAATAATTAGCATTGAGCGCTTTCCCACAATTCCAACAATGGCCTATTTCGCTAGTTGGTCTTTCAAAAGACTGAGATGAGTGTAGTTCCACACATCCACCTATCTGAAATTGTGGCCGTAAGTATCCGATCCATGTCCTAACTGTTGCAACGGTGGCATTGGATAGGGCCAGGTGGCTTTCTGTAAGGGCGAACAGCAAACACGTACTTAGAATAACGTGTATATATTGTAAATGTCTTTGGCCAACCGGGTATTATCACAGTCCCGCTCAGAGTCGCAGTGAAGGGAGACAACCTAAAGATTTGTTTTCCGCACTAGGAGAGGGAACATCGCCCACAGGAAAACGCTGTTCCAACAACGCTTTTTGAGCCTCTTATCGGTAGCAAAGGGGGAAGATCAGACAAGAGAACTGTCATGGCCGGGTGCCGAGTAGGGAACTTGTAAAAAACTGATATTCCGTTCAGTTATGTTAGCTTGAATTGTACTTAAGTTCGGAATGCTTGTTGTGGTAATAATAAACTGAGGTCTAGGGGATGGGCTGACCTTAGTTCGGGTGATCCCCAATGAACTGGAAAGTATCTCTCCAGGGGTGACACCCAGGTGCCATCAAGATCAATGGGAATCAGAATCCAACCAACGGTCAGGCTCGGATAACGCTAGTCAAGTGTCCGGGAAGAGGCGGCCCTGCTATTAACTGAACCCCAGGATCTAGGCTAGTGCCCCGAATGTGCACTCTGCGCGGTGAAATCCGGTAGTTGCATCCGGCAACCTGGCTTTGGATATCTCTGCCTGTTCTTGCTTTACAACCTCAGGCTCCCCTTCAAATTGCGCAAGCAGTGGACGATGGAGCAAATGAAGATTGATATCACCTGGCTTCCGGATAATGAATGGAGGGACAAGGGCAAGAAATTAGGCAACGAAAGAAGACTGAGGACGCAGATGGAGTCGGCACCGAGTGGAATCGTAGAAGCTGACTCTACTCCGAGTGGGCGGTATTTTGGCGGAAAAGCCCCTGCCCTCCCGAAGAGGCGCCCAACCGCACCTCCAGAGCAGATAAGCGATAACACCGCTCCGTCAATGGAGGATATAGAGACCCCATAAGATCTATCAAGGTCTTCCTTAGGGTCGACGATCCTGTGGCCGTATCTGACTGGAAGGTTGTTGGGCCACACAGGATGTTCTAGGACGATGGTTATGTTGGTTGAATAGCAGACTACAGCGTCTCTTAAAGTGAGTAACTGGAGGGTGTTCATTGGTGTGGAGCAGGTCCAGCTGAGGACGCGGGGTGGGGCGGCCGATCATAGAGGTCATGGTCCTTCAGGTCAATCTGCAGCACAATCAATCAGCTTCAGCTGTGCGCTGCGGCGCTTTTTGGCAGAAGATTTTCACGTGGCCCTGATACTGGAATCCTGGATTTGTTAGGGTAAAATATCAGGGCTTTATATGACAGGGCTCAAAATTGTTAGCGCCCAGGTTAATAATGCCATAGCTTGTATTGTTGTAAGCAACAAGGTGAACAGCTTTCCTATTCTGTAATTGTGTTGCAGGATCTCGCCAGGCTGATGGGGGCTGGAACTGGACGAATCCTGTTGATTGCATCATCATATCTTCCGTAAGATGAAGTGGAATCTACGCCCTCTAGAGAGCTGCCCTGAACAATTTTGGGAGGAGCGGCTTGGAGTTGGTGGTTGGATGCGACGCCAATCCTCACAATGAGCCGTGGGGCAGCACCAAAACTAACAGCAGGGGTAAGTCGCTTCTGGAATGTATAATTTATCGTAGTCTAGCGATTGCAAATGTGAGTAATGTACTTAAGTTTCGTGCTGGGATGCATAGACGTGACCATGATGACGGGGGTATGGGTAATCGGATACGTGGCTGGCTCGTGTCTGACGAGCCTTCCCTCTCTGATCAAGCTCACATCTGCTTTACAATCGGAGAACTAGCGCTTGAAAAAGTTCAGTGTAGGAATCCGAAAAACACAGACTAGGTAGGTATCGTGTAAGGAAAAACTCAGGGGACATGTAGAATCTGTAGTTAGTAATCGAAAACGGACTCACAACACAGTGCAGCTGGATGCATCTGCCGATAGTTTTACTTCTACAATGGTGGATCTCTTCGTTTGATCTCAGCTGTTCTGTTATCAACTGAAGAAGAAGATAGGCTGGTAGAGCTCTGAACTGGCCTCTTTGAAGAAGAGTCAGGGTTTTATTCAGGAGAGCTAAAACTTGGGGTACTTGGGAGACCTACCACGAGGCTTTTGCACTGGACAACCACAAGGTCCGTATGGTTAAGAGATTAGCCTGGAAGAAACTCTGTACTGACATTGACAATGTGCAGGGTAGTGTAAGGCTTCAGAAGCTAAATCCCAATCTCGCCGCTTGGTGGTTTCTGGGACGATTAAGGTGTACTCGTATATATTACTGAACCGGAGGGAATTCTAAATTCATGATGGGAACACACTTTCCGTACTGTATTGTTTATGACAAGGATCAGCCTTTCGGCTCTGGAAGGAGACCTGCGGGGCGCGCCACTCATCTAAAATGGAGTTTGGCGTGTTCAGTAGTAAGGAGGATCGAGTGGGCGATTAACTCGTTTAGTTCCTATAAAGCTCCTGGGGGAGACGGAGTGAGGCCATTTTGCTTGCGGTGGGGCTGGATATTCTCCTTCCTCTGCTGTTCAGACTGTTTAGAGCCTCCGTGGCCCTCAGGTACACTCCATTGTCCTGGAGAGTATCCATGATAGTGATTATACTGGAGCAGGGAAGGGCTAGCCTGGATCGACCTAAGTCCTTTTAGGCCGATATGTCTGGCCTACTTTCTTCTCAAAACCATGGAGAAGATGGTCGTTGGCCTTACTCACAGTGAAGGTGGTTGTTAACAGTCTTATGGGAGCAAGTGCAAGGACTACGAGGATGGCGTCCTTTCTTCTGTTCTGTGGAACCTAGTTGTGGACGACATGCTCATGTCTTTGCACAATAACATTGTGATTCTTGTGAGCGGCAAGTCCAACACAACAGTCACGGAACTGACCAATGTTGCTCTGAACATGTTGGGGAACTGATGGGGTGGCGATGGGATGGGCCTTAGTGTCAACCCCACCAAGGCTGCTGTGGTTGCCTTTCCAAGAAGGCGTTATTTGGAGGGTATTGGTCACACAAACAAAGAGATAAAAACAAAAATCGAAGAGTATACCAAAAATAAGTAAATTTATGAAATTAACTATTGTTATATTGTAGTTGTTTTACGGTAAGCAGCCCTGTATTATGGATAGTGGTTATTCAGCATATAGCATCATATGTAGTTGTTTTATTTAGTTTTTATAATATTAGTTTTAGATTTTACTTTTAATTCGTATTTTTGTAACTGAAAAGTGCTTGACAATAAATACATAATTATTTTTTATGATTATACAATGTGTGGATGTGGAGAAATTGGCTAATATAAACATGCAATAGAATTCACCCAAAACAAAACGACAGAAAAATAAAATGTAAATATCAATAAGAAGAAATGTTGTAAATGTTCGATAAATCCCCCTAAATTTCAACATATTTATTTATTTCTGTTATTCTAAGGCATTACTTCGTAATTGTATGACATGTGATTTGTTTTCTTACTTAAAAGACTAAACTGCATTAAAATATCTCAGATTAAAATTAAATAACTATAAATTATTATTAAGGTTTATACGTAAATAATTTTGTTTGTGGGGGTGCTACAGTACAATAGAACAATACATTAAAATATGTAAAATACACACAATAAATAATTAACAATACAATGTACAATGTACAACAGTACAATGTCATGTTAAAAATATAACAGCAATTAAATCTTAAGGTATATTAATTATATTAAGTACTAGCTGTTTCCCGCGGCTTTGCACGCTTTACTTAAGCTTTGCCCGTGTATGTGAACTTCTGGTTTAATTGAATTATATTTCCAACGCCGGTGTAGAGTTTACGTTGTTGCCACGATCAAGAAAATCTATTTATGTTTATAGCCATTGTTAACGTACCTGTACTTTGTTATAAAGTGGTCTATTAAGTTCAGTCAGAAATGTATCTTAAAGACAAATATACATAATAACTTAGCACCTTCAAATAGTGTTTGGCTATGTAACATTATGTAACTGTCTCGTAATTGCAGTTTATAGTGTGCAGGCGCTTTGAAACATTTTATCTTTTGCAGTGCCACTTGTTGGTGAGTTAAATCAATGGGCTTAGCATATAAACCTTCTCCGTGGAAAAATACGTATATATACACATTTTTATAATGGTCGGTCTAATAGTTTGCGATTCTATAAAGGACAAACACACACACAAACATTCATTTATATATATATATATATATATATATATATATATATAGATAGATAAAACATTTTCTTATTGATATTCTAAAAATTCTGTTAAAGAATAGAATATCCTTTGCTCAAACCACTGACGTACATTTTTTGAATTTATTTGGGCAAGAAATATCTCGGAGAACTTGTACACTTTCGGCCCCATGTACCGGGACAAACGTTAAAACAAAATTAGTCTATAGTCTATGTCGCAAATGTTTAATGATATGTTTATGTCTTGTATTATGGCTGTGAACGGTTTGATTCTCCATGAATGTGTCAAAGTTTTGACTAAACATACTGCCTAAACAATTTAGAAAACAATAAGTGTCAATATCTTGATACTCTTAGTCACATCGAGCGCTAATTGGCAGAGGTGCAGCCCCTCCATTCATCTTTATATCCGGGTAACCGGCTCTGTCAGTTTCAATGTAACATCTTTTGAGTGTTACATTGCACATTGAGGTCTAAACCTCCAGATTTTGAATGATTTAGTAATGTCTCTATGCAGTATGAACTGCAAAACTCGTTCCATGGTCCAAGACGATAGTCATGCTTGAAACGTAAACTTAACAACTAAGCGAAGTAAAAATAGTTATGATATACGTTTATGGTTAATACCGCTTCGAACACTGTGAACACAATTCAGTTCTTTAAGTATTCGATCCGGCTTTAGTGAGACACTTTTAGTCTGCAAAAATAGTTATGATATACGTTTATGGTTAATACCGCTTCGAACACTGTGAACACAATTCAGTTCTTTAAGTATTCGATCCGGCTTTAGTGAGACACTTTTAGTCTGCAAAAATAGTTATGATATACGTTTATGGTTAATACCGCTTCGAACACTGTGAACACAATTCAGTTCTTTAAGTATTCGATCCGGCTTTAGTGAGACACTTTTAGTCTGCAAAAATAGTTATGATATACGTTTATGGTTAATACCGCTTCGAACACTGTGAACACAATTCAGTTCTTTAAGTATTCGATCCGGCTTTAGTGAGACACTTTTAGTCTGCAAAAATAGTTATGATATACGTTTATGGTTAATACCGCTTCGAACACTGTGAACACAATTCAGTTCTTTAAGTATTCGATCCGGCTTTAGTGAGACACTTTTAGTCTGCAAAAATAGTTATGATATACGTTTATGGTTAATACCGCTTCGAACACTGTGAACACAATTCAGTTCTTTAAGTATTCGATCCGGCTTTAGTGAGACACTTTTAGTCTGCAAAAATAGTTATGATATACGTTTATGGTTAATACCGCTTCGAACACTGTGAACACAATTCAGTTCTTTAAGTATTCGATCCGGCTTTAGTGAGACACTTTTAGTCTGCAAAAATAGTTATGATATACGTTTATGGTTAATACCGCTTCGAACACTGTGAACACAATTCAGTTCTTTAAGTATTCGATCCGGCTTTAGTGAGACACTTTTAGTCTGCAAAAATAGTTATGATATACGTTTATGGTTAATACCGCTTCGAACACTGTGAACACAATTCAGTTCTTTAAGTATTCGATCCGGCTTTAGTGAGACACTTTTAGTCTGCAAAAATAGTTATGATATACGTTTATGGTTAATACCGCTTCGAACACTGTGAACACAATTCAGTTCTTTAAGTATTCGATCCGGCTTTAGTGAGACACTTTTAGTCTGCAAAAATAGTTATGATATACGTTTATGGTTAATACCGCTTCGAACACTGTGAACACAATTCAGTTCTTTAAGTATTCGATCCGGCTTTAGTGAGACACTTTTAGTCTGCAAAAATAGTTATGATATACGTTTATGGTTAATACCGCTTCGAACACTGTGAACACAATTCAGTTCTTTAAGTATTCGATCCGGCTTTAGTGAGACACTTTTAGTCTGCATACGTCGTACAACAATAAGACAGAAATGTCTAAATCATTATATTATGTTCAATATAACGATTGCGTCATTAATTTTAATTATCTGCTACCGTAAGATTTTGCTGCGAGATGTAAACAAGTGGCATATAAAACAACTTGAAGTAACACAATAAGTACCTCTCAAACATGAAGAAGAAGTAACAAGTGATGAGTCAGTGTATTTGCTAGTGTCACAGAGTGATAGTGACATGGAGATGTAGAGTGTGCAGTGTAACCATGACAACTGATTGTCAGAGGCATGTGACAGACCCGCCTTTGACAGTTGGAAGCTGTTGGCAGGATAATCGTGTTACGCGATGGCTGGATTTATCGACTTATCTGTGACTGATGAGCTCTTGTACGGCCGTATTGTCTGTGCGTGCACAAGGATACCTACACCACGTAATGCACCTGAGCTTCAGCACGAGATATTACAAACATGATACACGATGATGGCTGAAATTATCCACATGTCTGTGACTAATGAGCTCTAGTACGGCCGTATTGTCTGTGCGTGCACAAGGATAGCTATAGCACGTATTGCACCTGAGCTTCAGCACGAGATATTACAAACATGATACACGATGATGGCTGAAATTATCCACATGTCTGTGACTAATGAGCTCTAGTACGGCCGTATTGTCTGTGCGTGCACAAGGATAGCTATAGCACGTATTGCACCTGAGCTTCAGCACGAGATAGTACAAACATGTTACACGATGATGGCTGGATTTATCCACATGTCTGTGACTAATGAGCTCTAGTATGGCCGTATTGTCTGTGCGTGCACAAGGATAGCTATAGCACGTATTGCACCTGAGCTTCAGCACGAGATAGTACAAACATGTTACACGATGATGGCTGGATTTATCCACATGTCTGTGACTAATGAGCTCTAGTACGGCCGTATTGTCTGTGCGTGCACAAGCATAGCTATAGCACGTATTGCACCTGAGCTTCAGTACGAGATAGTAATAATAATAATAAATATCTTATTTCTTGAAGCGATTTTCAACATTACATTGTTGTTTTTCAAAATAACTCAAGTCATACGTTTTCAATCAAGGCACATACAAATCTATCTATCATCATACAAGAAATACAAAATTAAACTACTCAAACCGATAATACAATACATTAAACAGCTATTTAGGAGTGAAACACTCCTCCTCCAAAACCAGTCTGAGATTGTTTTTAAACGAGGAATATCCATAAGCCTTTAGACTGTGAGGGACGCTGTTGTATATCTGGGGGCCAAAGTATCTAAATCCATTCCTCCCCATCTCCAGCCTGACCCTGGGCACCTCCAGCATAGCGTCCTGCCGAGTGTGACAGTCCCTAATCTCAGCCCGGGTCTGTAGCATCCCCCTGAGGTAAGAGGGCTTTCCCGTCATACACACCTTGTGAACAAGGCAAGCCACCTGAAGTTTGAAAATGCACTTTATCGGAAGGATCCTTGCTGTACGGCGATACTGGCTAACGTGATCAAATTTTCTCAGGCCGTACACAAATCTTACAGCAGAGTTCTGTAACCTATCAATCAGGACCGTACCCTCAAGGGTCAATCTTCCCCCAAATACAGGAAGAGCATAAACAATAACTGGGAAAACCACAGCTTTGAAAATCTTAAGTTTCACTTCCTCCTGAAGTAACCCCTTAAACCTAAACAACACTCTTAACCTATTCATTACACCACGATTGATATTTCGAACATGGTTCAAGAAGGTTAACTGCTTGTCAGAAGTAACGCCAAGGATTTTTACTGTGTCCGAAACCTGCAAAGGAACACCTCCCAAGGAAACTCCCAAGGGTCCATTACCAAGAAAGACTGCATTTGAAGAGGGGTAAAAATTAACAAGTGAACACTTTCTTGGATTCAACTGAAGCCCGTGATCGTCAGCCCAGAGCCTGACCCTCGACAAATCAGCATTAATCTGCTGCATTGCCAAGGAAGGCTGTAATGGAGAATATGACAACACAAGCTGAGTGTCATCATCGTAGGAGTAAAGGGAACAGAATGATAACTCAAGATTAAGATCCGCAGTATACAATAGAAACATAATAGGACCTAAGCAGCTACCCTGAGGAACCCCTGACTCCTTGAGAGCAATCCCTGAAAGGCGATCATTCACCCTGGTTACCTGGGTTCTGTCGATCAGAAGAGCGAAACCACATTGTTGAAACCTGATCAAAACCGTAATAATGCAGCTTAGCCAAAAACATATCAAAATTCACTGAATCGAATGCATGTGAGAAATCAAGAGCAGCTAAACTACTACAGAAATTCTTATCCCTGGCGGAAAACAGTTGGCTTGTCAAGCTTAGTAGAGCAGATGTCGTACTGAAACCCTTCCTGAAACCAGACTGACTATCGGGCAAAACACCGCTGCACTCTAGGAAGGAAACCAACTGATTTGTCACAATTCTTTCCAATACCTTAGACATAACTGGTAAAATGGAAATGGGCCTAAGCTCGGACACACTTGTAGGATTACTATTTTTGGGAAGAGGGATGACAAGGCTTTTTTTCCATCCAGAGGGGAATCGGCCAGAAGAGAGAGAGAGAGATTAATGATATGGGTGATAGCCCCGATACAGAAAGGACTAACTGTTCTGACCATGATGATTGAAATTCCGTCAATGCCAAAGGCCGCTGTGGAGATACTGTTGATAATGTTTTTTACCTCACTCTCGCTCACCTGCCGAAACTGAAGTTTTTCTTGCACCTTTTCGCAAGTAGCGTGCTTATGGCTGGATTTATCCACATGTCTGTGACGATGAGCCCTTGTACGAGTGTATTGCCTGTGAGTGCTCAAGAATAGCTACATCATGTATTGTAGCTGAGCTTGAGCAAGTGATATTACCAGTACAATTGCGTTGGGCTCATTGCAAAATAGAACTTACAACATATAATATATAATGTAATGAAAAGCCTTCTATAAAAAGCAGCGATGGTGCTGGAATTTTCCATAGATATAACAGTTAGCATTCCTGATTTCTTATAGACGATCTGTTTAAAAAAAACATTCAGTGGTGCTAGGCGACAGGTTTGCTTGGTCACAGTGATACGGTTCACGGTGAGTTAGTCTGGACTGGTTCTGACAATTAAGACTCTTTCTCATTTAGGTCAGCTGAATTATTGCAAACATTTATTTTTAGTAAGATCGTAATAGTCGTGTCTT
Source organism: Homalodisca vitripennis (assembly GCF_021130785.1). Lineage (NCBI taxonomy): Eukaryota > Metazoa > Arthropoda > Insecta > Hemiptera > Cicadellidae > Homalodisca > Homalodisca vitripennis. The sequence continues at coordinate 128,122,325 of NC_060214.1, read as the reverse complement.
TTGTGTTTCGTTGCATATAAGAGTGTAAACGTTTTGCTTAAAGAGTGGTTTTATACGAATTGGTTAATTTGGAAAATAAATAATTTATGACCTAAAATTAGCTATTCCTTACAGTTAATGCTAAGAGAATGGCAATTAATTACAATTAAAAGACGTATTACAAAGTCATTATAAACAACCAGAAATTGAAATTAAAGACTTGTATAAGATAAAATAATTATAATTAATAGTTTAATTTATTAATTTCTTACCTAAATCCAGATTGCAGTTTAAATGTTTCGAACGTAATAAATAAGCAATTAATAGAAATAAACTGTAAACATTGCCGTCGATGTATTGGTTTACTGTTTTCTGAAATGTGAATTAGAATCAGAATGTTAATGCTGAACTTAATTTAATTAGGAATTCATTTTTGTTCCTCCTAATTCATATCCAATGTATAAAGTTTTTGAATTTTAATGTTGAGTTTAGCTCCACTCATTTTCCTCTTAGCGCAGCGTCTGGAATCTTGTTTAATAGAAGGTATTATAAGAAAAGCCACAATGTAAGCGGTATATTATCTCAAGAATTTCAAATAATTACCGGCAAGCAAAGCACGATTCAAGTTTACAAAATCTGAGGACGTAGTTACGAACAATTGCAACATAAAATATAGTCTGTATCTGTTCACTCTTATAAACGATTGCAATTTTCGCGGAAGTACGCACAATTTATTTTGACTACATCATTCTATTTCTGCACATAATGTATCGACCATTACAGATATTGCGTGTCGTTAGTAACACAACAGAAAGTAATAACAAACATGTCAGCCCCACTGTATGACATGTGTTCGCAGGTTGGTCATTACCCGTACACAGATGAAACATTATCAGAATCATTCACTGTCAGTGACAGTCGGAAGCGACTCTCGTCCACTTCAGTGTTGCCTGAAGCCCTCAACTGGGTGTAATGATTGATTGAGTGACACGAGATGTCACCGGCTCTCGTACCTATGTCTCGATCTCAGCACAATCGCACAACTGGCAGTAGCGTATGCATGTAGGGAAACTGATGATTATACCTAATCATAGACGGTATTGTTACGAGAATGGTCCAGATAAACGTTCCAGCCACAGATACAAGAGAATGTGACTGAACTATTGAGATTCCTGGCAATGACAAAAGGGATAATAGATGAATAGTGTTGTTGGAGAGAGTTGGGACAGCTTCTTTATCTGAGACTACCTCCCCTCCTTACATGAGCGGTGGGTGGGCACTGTGACCCTTCTCCACTCGTGCAGCAAGTTCTGGAACTTGAATATTCTGGAAGCAACAATAACCTTATAAGGAGTTGTCACGATGTAGCGAGTTGAGTTGAGCTCCAGAAGTGAACTTGTGACTAGTGACAGAACTAGTGGTAACGCTCGTGGCAGCTGGATTTGAGTTATTAGTTATTGATTGTGCCAGTGTTAAATAGACACGTGTATAACTAGTCAGGCAGTTCAGTGAATAGTAGATTGTGGCAGTATAGATTAGTGATAGTGAGTTTTGTAAACAAGTAGTTTATTTAGAGCCAGCTTAGTTTTAAGTTGTAGATACTATATTTAGACTTAAATAAACATTTAGTAGAATAAATATTCGCCGATTGTTTCATGTAAGCAAATCCGTAACAGTATATTGATCAAATTACAAAAATGTGGGACAAATTTTAATAAGAAAACTGAACCCTATGGTAACTACAAGGATTTGTGTCATACTGTCAATGGTCACTGGAGTCTGTCGCCGGTGTAGTTAGGTTGCAATACTCTTGTACCAATACATCACAAAATCAGTGATTCGGTTCAAATGCTATTTTACATGTATTGCAGTAATTAGATTTTGGGGCCTCTTATTATATTTTAAAAAGGGTACAGCGAATCGTATTTGTAACGAAGGATAAATGCAAGTTTGCTGTTACTCTTGCTTCATGTAGCACAAGGAGGATGGATATAATACTCGTATCCCTCAGTTTATATTGATTTACTACTTGTACAATCTATGAATCAATTATTAAGTTAGACGATGAAATCACTGTCTCACGTTTTGTACACAACCTTTCATTGACACAGGTCCTACTATTGTGAGACTCTTTCTTCTTGGCTCCAAGTTTCTTAAGTGTCAATCCTCGATTAAGATATGTTGTTAAATATTCATGAGCAATACATGTCCAAATAAAAGACCACCTAAAACTGGGTAGCTTGATTAGTTGATTCACATTATCTATCATAGGTTTTCCTCCCCTTTGTCCACAATTGATTGAAATTAGACATTGACCTCAGGATCAACATATAAGTTCATTATGTGAAGTTGCGTAAATTAATTCAATCATTAGGCTCAATTACAGATCGTGGGGCTCTGCCTTTGGTTCCAAATCGTTCAAATAAGACAGTCACGTTTTTATTTACAATGGAAGGTGTATTCCAAATGTAGAAAAATTCCATCAGAATTACGACGTTTTTTACAGTTTTTAGACTTTTATTGCAATCAAATCCAGAGTAATTCGTGCAAGGGTTCAGTGATTAAATTTTGTAATTGCAAACTTACAAAATCATAAAGTCAGAACCCCTTTCTCTTCCAAGTTCATGTAAAACTGTCAAAGTAAACTTCTAATTTAAATTTAATCACCACCTTGTCACTCTATATTATTATTTTGTACGTTTAGCTTTGAGAAGTTCACCTTCTATCCATAAAATGTAAACGCTAAACAAGTAAGGCACATGAGGCAATTTAAATTGATGATCAGAAAAACTTAAGGTTTTATTTTCTTTTTAATTAGATTTTATAACTAGTTAAAATTTTTAATTTGTTTATTTGGCTTCTTCAATTTTAAGTCAACCCTCGATCTAGGTATATTCCCAGGAATTTCGAACAATATACTTCTTCCAGCATGGTGTCAGCCAACATAACAGCTGCTTCAAATTGGCCTCAGGCATTTATGTTTTGAGGTCTCTAGCCAAATACTGCCCGAGTCAGGTGGCGTATTATGGCTTGATTTACCCCCATCTCACTTATGGCTGGTGTTGTGGTGAGCTTGTGCAAACAATCAATTTATGAGAGTGTTCAAGCTGCAAAGACAAGCGATCCGCAGTATTGATCAGTTGAAATTTAGATAGTCGTGCAAGGAAGCCTTAAACTTACTGTTGAGGCTGCCCAGTCTCTACATCATGGAAACAACTCTGTTTTGTGTGTCTAAATGTGCCATAACGAATGGCCGAGACATACATGCGTATGGGACTAGAGGGAGAGATAACTACCGAACTGGTAGACACAGGACGGTGGTTTATGAACGCTTGCCTTCACAGGCAGGTGTTCATTTCGTCAATAATTTACCAGATTCAATTAAAAACACTCCAACGCTCAAAATGTTAAAAACTCGTTTGAAGCGATTTTTAGTGTCACAAACTTTTTATAATGTTGACGAGTTTTTTGCTTATGATTGGGAGACCACCAATTAAAAAGACTGACTAAATTCGTCGCTGGAAGTGGGAATAATTGGTGAATGAATGTATGTAGGTAAGTTTGCAAAATTGTATGTTTCAATGAAATTTCTTGTGGTGTGTTTGACAACAATTTTACCAAGTAAAAAGTAAAAATTTGACTTTTTCCATGCGTTGTATAATGTTCCGGCAATACAAATCTGATTTGATTTGATTTTGATTTGAATTAAATCGTTTTTTCCGTCCGAATGTTAGCAATATGCTAAAGTAACAGGGATATGAAATAATTGAGTTAAATTACAGGTATTTACTTCACTTTCTGTGATCTACTTTCTTGATAGTGAAATAAGGCAAAATCCATTATGGAACAAAAAAATATTAAAAATGAAGTGTATTTCAATCAATGGCAATTTAAATACACACTTGACGTATTTTCTTTATCGTGGCAACAAGGCAAACTCAACATAGCCGTCCAAAATATAACTAACTCGAACCAGAAGTGCGCTCATTCCGGTGCAAAATCTACTGAATTGCATGCAATGCAGCGTGCAAGTGCTAGTCAGATCACAGATAACTCAAGAAAACTTAGCTTCTATTATCTTGTGTGACTAAATTATCAAACTTTATCTGGATGCAGGTATAACTCCTTTGGCTAGGGACCAGTATTAGAAATACCATCTCAGCAAATGAACACGTGTTTAAAATTACAAAATAATCTTAACCTAAAACCTAAAATAATAATATTAACTGTTTTTACTTCTTTTGTGTTTTTTTTTGTTTTTACCTTGAGCTTGTGTTACATACATCTTGTTTGTGTGGGAAAACGTTCAAGGGACTCACCTCTACAGTTTACAGACATATCGCGTAATTTCAGTGTGTAAGATCACGGCAACTTCTGTCACTGTGTACCTGTACTCTATGCCTCAAATTACTGACGGAGTCAGTTCTGATATCCAGATATACCTTTCCCTCTGGGGTGATTTCAATTCCGTTGAAATTCTTGTGTACTGTGACAACAAAAACTGTATAGGCTGCGCGTTAGCGAAGCCTTACCACTCAAGGGGTTAGGAAAATGCCACTCCTGTCTGTCTGTCCGTAAAATATTTCGCAAACAAACTAACACCAACGGATTGAGATATCAATGAGTAATCTTAACCGTACTTATTAAAATATTTTTGTAGATTTTAGAAGGATAGAGATTTTTTTTCAAAGGGTGGTAGACAACTTTAAATTTTTTCGAATTACAAACCCCTATTTTGTGATATGTCATTTTAAAGGTCTATTCAATAGAAACACAATGACAATAAGAAAACAAAGTCATTGGCAGATAATCTCTTACATTGTCATCTTTTACAGGTGTCATTGACACCTAGGAAAAGTGTCTAAGACACCTCTATCCAAAACTATGCAGAACAAAATTAGCTACTACGTAACGGGATAAGCTGGGCACCTATCATCTGTTTGAATGTAATACTTTCTGATATTGTTGATCTTCAGAAGTTTGAAAATGGATTAGCGGATTATAAAAAGCTGAGACGGCATTATAAAATGACTCTCGAGAAATTAATTAACTTTTATTATACTAACACTAGGTACTATAGGTACTATAAGACCTTACTTAACGAACAAATTGTGAATACAGGTATATAATGGAACAAGATATCTCGAGAAATGTTTTATTGTAGACTTGATGACATTTCTAGACTAAAAAATCTTTCTAAAAGACAAGAATGAGTTGAGTGGAATTGTTGTGTCAATTATTTTCTGTATAATTGTCTGCCTGTGTCTGTGTCCGCAGGACTAAGTGATCTACTGAAACTTGTTCATGTTAACTTCAGACAGGCCTGTTACGTGACACTTGGTGTGAGGTTTATTTATCGATACAATGTGTTTCTAGTATTTAATGTTTCACATACACCAAGTTCGTGACAAGAGGTAAGTCACGGTGGCAACGGTTTCCCTGTGATCCTCACGTCAGGACAATTCCCCCCCCTCCCCGGAGTGAAGGGCAGGAAGAGCGATGTTGTTTACAGTCAAAGTGTTTTCTCTCAAAGCAAGGGACTTGATGAGGCTGTTTTTGCAAGGGAAGGACGGCCGGACCTGTTTTGTGACTCCGCCACTCTTTATGCAGAGGCTGTTTAATCTAAGGCTCATAAGGCTCTAATGGAGCCGCATAATAGATAGTATTATCCACTATCTGTATATAGTATATTAACGTATCTAGTATTAAACTGGCTATCTTTAACTTTTGTGTTCATAGGCTCTAAAGCCCTAGTCAACTTGATAACTACTCTTCTAACTATTGTGTATCTATTTAATAGATAGTATTATTGTAATTTCTCTATATAGTTTAACTTATCTATTTATATATATATATAGTATATAGTAATAGTTATCTACTCTATCTAATCTATTGTGATAGAGGCTCTAAAGCCGCTACACCTTTGGAGTTTAACTTGCTTCAAAACGATTGTGTTCATCATATACGATGGTATGTAATACTATCTGTATTATAATAGTATATTAACTTAATCTATATTTATATAGGTATTATAGTAAGTATAGTATAGTTATCATATCTATTTATTTATTATTTACTATATATTAGATAGTTTTAATCTAAGGCTCTAAAGCCGCTACACCTTTGGGAGTTTAACTTGCTCTTAACTATTGTGTTCATATTAGATAGTATTATTACACGATCTGTAATCTGTTTAACTTATCTATTTATAGTATAGGATTATAGTAAGGTATAGTATAGTTTATCTATCTATATATTTATTATATACTATATATTAGATAGTTTTAATCTAAGGCTCTAAAGCCGCTTACACCTTTGGAGTTTAAACTTTCTTCAAACTATTGTGTTCATATCTAGATAGTATTTAATACACTATCTGGTTATATCGTAGTATATTAACTTATCTATTTATATATAGTATTATAGTAAGGTTTATAGTATAGATTTATCTATCTATATATTTATTATATTATACTATATATTAGATAGTTTTAATCTAAGGCTCTAAAGCCGCCTACACCTTTGGAGTTTAACTTGCTTCAAACTAAATTTGTGTTCATATTTAGATAGTATTAATATACTATCTGTTTAACTTATCTATTTATATATAGTATTATAGTAAGGTATAGTATAGTTATCTCTATCTATATATTTATTATATAATATATATTAAGATAGTTTTAATCTAAAGGCTCTAAAATACCGCTACAAACGTTTGGGAGTTTAACTTGCTTCAAACTATTGTGTTCATATTAGATAGTTTTTAATATACTATCTGTATAGTATATTAACTTATCTTATTTAATGTATATAGTATTATTAGTAAGGTATAGTATAGTTATCTATCTATATATTTATTATATACTATATATTAGATAGGTTTTAATCTAAGGCTCTAAAGCCTCTACACACTTTGGAGTTTAACTTGCTTCAAATAAAAACCCTTTTATTTTTTTTGTGTTCATATTAGATAGTGATTAATTATAACTATCTGTATATAGTATATTAAACTTATCTATTTATATATGAGTATTATAGTAAGGTATTATCAGTATAGTTATCTATCTATATATTTATTATATATATATATTAGATAGTTTTAATCTAAGGCTCCTAAAGCCGCTACACATTTGGAGTTTAACTTGCTTCAAACTATGGTGGTCCCCCCCCGCCCATATTATTAGATAGTATTTAATATACTATCTGTTATATAGTTATTAATAACGTATCTATTTATATATTAGTATTATAGTAAGGTATAGTAATATGTTATTCTATCTATATATTTATTGATATACCTATATATATTAGTTAGTTTTAATCTAAGGCTCTAAAGGCCGCTACACCTTTGGAGTTTAACTTGCTTTCAAAAATAATTGTTTGTTCATATTAGATAGTAATTAATATATATCTGTATTATAGTATATTACTTATCTATTTATATATAGTATTATAGTAAGGTATAGTATAGTTTATCTATCTATAAATATTTATTAGTACTACTATATATTAGATAGTTTTAATCTAAGGCTCTAAAGCCGCTACACCTTTTGGGAGTCTCTAAACCTTGCTTCTAGACTTATTGTGTTCATATTAGATAGTATTAATATACTATCTGTTATAACTTATCTATTTATATATAGTATTATAGTAAGGTATAGTATAGTTATCTATCTATATATTTATTATATACTATATATTAGATAGTTTTAATCTAATGGCTCTAAAGCCGCTACCACCTTTGGAGTTTAACTTGCTTTCAAACTATTGTGTTCATATTGAGATAGTATTAAATAACACTATCTGTATATAGGTATATTAACTTTATTATTTATATATAGTATTATAGTAAGGTATAGTATAGTTAACTAAACTATATATTTATTAATATACTTATATATTAGATAGTTTTTAATCTAAGGCTCTAAAGGCCGCTACACCTTTGGAGTTTAACTTGCTTCAAACTATTGTGTTTCATATTAGATAGTATTAATTATACTAACTGTATATAATAATTTAACTTATCTATTTATGATAATAAAAATTATAGTAAGGTATAGTATAGTTATCTATCTATGAATATGTTTATTATATACCTAAATATATTAGAATAGTTTTAATCTAAGGCTCTAAAGCCGCTACACCTTTGGAGTTTAACTTGCTTCAAATATTGTGTTTCATATTAGATAGTTTTTAAATATACTATCTGTATCTAGTATATTAACTTATCTATGTTTATATATAGTTATTATTAGTAAGGTATAGTATAGTTATCTATCTATCTATTTTATTATATACTATATATAGATAGTTTTAATCTAAGGCTCTAAAACCGCTACACCTTTGGAGTTTAACTCTGCTTCAAAACTATTGTGTTCATTATAAGATAGTATGTAATATACTATCTGTATATATAGTATATTAACTTATCTATTTATATATAGTATTATAGTAAGGTTTAGTATAGTTATCTATCTATATATTTGATTATATACTATATATTAAAGAAAGTTTTAATCTAAGGCTCTAAAAAAATGCCGCTACAACCTTTGGAGCCTGCTTAACTCTGCTTCAAACTATTGGTGTTCATATTAGATATAAGTCTATTAATACACTAATCTGTATATATATATTAACTTATCATATTTAATATATAGTATTTATAGTAAGGTATAGTATAGTTATCTATCTATATATTTATTATATGACTATTATATTAGATAGTTTTAATCTAAGGTCTTCTAAAGGCCGCTACACCTTTGGAGTTTAACTTGCTTCAAAAACTATTGTGTTCATATTTGATAGTATTAATATACTATCTGTATATAGTATATTAACTTAATCTATTTATATATAGTATTATAGTAAAGGTATAGTATAGTTATCTTATCTATATATTAATTATATACTATATATTAGATAGTTTTTTTAATCTAAGGCTTCTAAAGCCGCTACACCTTTGGAGTTTAACTTGCTTCAAACTATTGTGTTCATATTAGATAGTATTAATACACTATCTGTATATAGTATATTAAACGTACTAGAATCTATTTATATATAGTATTATAGTAAGGTATAGTATAGTTATCTATCTATATATTTATTATATACTATATATTAGATAGTGTTTAATCTAAGGCTCTAAAGCCGCTACACCTTTGGAGTTTAACTTGCTTCAAACTATCTGTGTATCATATTAGATAGTAATTAAGTACACTATCTGTATATAGTTTAATATTAAACTTAATATATTTAAAATATAGTATTAATAAGTAAGGTATAGTATAGTTATCTATTCTATATATTTATTATATACTATAAATTAAAATTTTTTTAGATAGTTTTAATCTAAGGCTCTAAAGCCGCTACACCACCTTTGGAGTTTAACTGCTTCAAACTATTGTGTTCATTATTAGATAGTATTAATAACACTATCTGTATATAGTATATTAACGTATCTATTTATACATCTTTGTATAGTATTATAGTAAGGTATAGTATAGTTATCTATCTATATAAAAAACATTTATTATATACTTATATATTAGATAGTTTTAATCTAAGGCTTCTAAAGCGCGCTACACCTTTGGTAGTTTAACTTGCTTCAAACTATTGTGTTCATATTAGATAGTATTAACTACACTATCTGTATATAGTATTATAACTTAATCTATTTATATATAGTAATTATAGTAAGGTATAGTATAGTTATTTATCCTAACTATATATTTATTATAATAAATATATATTAGATAGTATTTAATCTACGGCTCCTAAAGCGCTACAAAACCTTTCCTTTGGAGTTTAACTTGCTTCAAACTATTGTGTTCATATTAGATAGTATTAATAACTATCTGTATATAGTCTATTAAAAGTAAACTTATTTATATACAGCTCTAGTATTAGTATTAACAGTAAGGTATAGTATAGTTTATATATCTATATATTTTATTATATACTATATATTAGATAGTTTTAATTCTACGGCTCTAAAGCCGCTTACACCTTTGGATGTTTAACCATGCTTCAAACTATTGTGTTTAATATTAGATTGATAGTATGAATATTACTATCTGTATATAGTAAATATTATACTTATCTAATTTTATATAGTAGTATTATAGTAAGGTATAGCTATAGTTATATATCTATATAATTTAATTATATACTATATATTAGATAGTTTTTTTAATCTAAGGCTCTAAAGCGCTACACCTTTGGAGTTTAAGAAACTTGCTTCAAATATTGTGTTCATATTAGTAGTATTAATATACTATCTGTATATATTATATTAAACGTTAATTATTTTATAGTATAGTATTATAGTAAGGTATAGTTAGTATAGTCTATCTATTCTATATATTTATTATATACTATATATTAAGATAGTTTTAATCTAAGGCTCTAAGAGCCGCTACACACCTTTGGAGTTTAGCTTGCTATCAAAGACTATTGTGTTCATATTAGATGAGTATTAATTTTATACTATCTGTATATAGTATATAGACTTAATCTATGTATATATAGTAATTATAGTAAGGTATAGTATAGTTTTTATCTATCTATATATATTCTATTATATACTATATATTAGATAGTTTTAATCTAGAGGCTCTAAAGCCGCTTACACCTTTTTGGAGTTTAACTTGTGCTTCACAACTATTGGTGTTCAATTATAGATTAGTATTAATGACACTATCTGTTTATAACTTAGTATTTATATATAGTATTATATATAGGTATATAGTAAGGCTATTAGTATAGTTATCTATCTATCATATTTATTATATACTATATATTAGATAGTTTTAATCTAAGGCTCTAAAGCCGCTACACCTTTGGAGTTTAACTTGCTTCAAACTATTGTGTTCATATTAGATAGTATTAATATACTATCTGTATATAGTATATTAACTTATCTATTTATATACATCTTTGTATAGTATTATAGTAAGGTATAGTATAGTTATCTATCTATATATTTATTATATACTATATATTAGATAGTTTTAATCACATCTTACATCTGTACAAGTTTAATAGCGTGTAACTAGTGACTTGGCTATCTATGTACATGTATATTAGAATTTATACAAATTCCGTGTGTCAAAAGTTCTTACATCAGAATTAACATAAATGTCTCTATTAGCAAATATTAACGTTCTATTGTGCCCATGTTTATACTTCGTATACACGGATATACAATATCCGTTATACGACTATATTACAATTCTGAGTGGTTATTCATGTATTTGGCATGACTCGAGACAAAATTTAAGTTAATCTTTGACGATGGTAGCTGTAGTAAAACTCGGAAATGGAATTTCTTTACAATGTTTAGGACAATGGCTAAGAAACAAAACTGCCTTATAATTTGTACTTATTATTAAAAATTGATGAAAAATAATTGAGAACATGTCTTAATACTATATTGTACATATTCAAAAAAGTATTTATTACTTCACTTTGGAAACCATAGTAGTATTTTTCTTTTCATTTAATCGGTTGCTCACTGTAGTCAGTTCGTCTTTAGTAGATCTGGCACTCTAGGAGCTTACTAACTAGTCTTGCACTATCTGTTGTGGCAATAACCTTTACACAATCACTTTCAGTGTTATCTTCATCGTCTCTGTCAACACACCATCACTTTCAGTGTTATCTTCATCGTCTCTGTCAACACTCCATCACTTTCAGTGTTATCTTCATCGTCTCTGTCAACACTCCATCACTTTCAGTGTTATCTTCATCGTCTCTGTCAACACTCCATCACTTTCAGTGTTATCTTCATCGTCTCTGTCAACACACCATCACTTTCAGTGTTATCTTCATCGTCTCTGTCAACACTCCATCACTTTCTGTGTTATCTTCATCGTCTCTGTCAACACTCCATCACTTTCAGTGTTATATTCATCGTCTCTGTCAACACACCCATCACTTTCAGTGTTATCTTCATCGTCTCTGTCAACACTCCATCACTTTCAGTGTTATCTTCATCGTCTCTGTCAACACTCCATCACTTTCAGTGTTATCTTCATCGTCTCTGTCAACACTCCATCACTTTCAGTGTTATCTTCATCGTCTCTGTCAACACTCCATCACTTTCAGTGTTATCTTCATCGTCTCTGTCAACACTCCATCACTTTCTGTGTTATCTTCATCGTCTCTGTCAACACACCATCACTTTCAGTGTTATCTTCATCGTCTCTGTCAACACACCATCACTTTCAGTGTTATCTTCATCGTCTCTGTCAACACTCCATCACTTTCAGTGTTATCTTCATCGTCTCTGTCAAACACACCATCACTTTCAGTGTTATCTTCATCGTCTCTGTCAACACTCCATCCCTTTCTGTCACCAGTACGGTCTCCTTCTTCAAACTATAAGTTCAAAATTTGCAACAAATTTGTAGTTTAATCAAGATCTATTTATAAAAAAACTAAAATAATTATATTAGCTTTCAAAGTGGCGACCATGAAAACATATTTTTAATCTGTCATAACTTAAAAAAGAAAGAGGTTCTGAAAATGTCATAATTATTTTGAAATATGGTTTACTTTTATATTAAATATTGAAAACCAAATTACTTCACTACTACAAATAATAACCGAGTAGCAACGGTTTTACTGCGAGCCAACTGGTACGCAGAGACATATTGTTGCTGACCTGATGGTACCTGTAAGATCCTGGGTAGGATCGTTGATTGTCTCGACTGCTTGGTCGGTTGAACATCAGAATACCTTCACAGGCTTGCTGGACGGGACGGACTGTACGCAGAGACATATTGTTGCTGACCTGATGGTACCTGTAAGATCCTGGGTAGGATCGTTGATTGTCTCGACTGCTTGGTCGGTTGAACATCAGAATACCTTCACAGGCTTGCTGGACGGGACGGACTGTACGCAGAGACATATTGTTGCTGACCTGATGGTACCTGTAAGATCCTGGGTAGGATCGTTGATTGTCTCGACTGCTTGGTCGGTTGAACATCAGAATACCTTCACAGGCTTGCTGGACGGGACGGACTGTTTGCTCTGCAGCATTTTACAACTTGGACCTAAAATGCAGAGAAAAGCAAACATAACTACGTTACAGAATTTGGATTACTTCTATGGCAGAAACTACCCTTTCAAAAAAGATATTTGAAGAGTCATTTATAATGCAAAACATATTAGCCATTGATTTTATTTCGGTTGGTGATGATTTTATAATTAATACTTGACGTATTGTTATATTCCATGTTAATGTTTATTTCTTTGTTGTTGAATGAAAAAGTGATGAAATATAGAGATAACCACTAATAAGCGTCTGCCTCAGAATTCGTGGCTAATAACATAATGTTCTCATCGCGCATGATAAATTCGCATGCGATCGAGTCGTTCGTTTCTGTTCTTGTTGGGTACAAGACATACCACCTACCAAGAACGAATCACGCTAAGTAACGTGGGAAGCGATTCTCGTATGATCCCATTAGATGGTAGATAATGATGCCCAGAGCTGAACTGCAAGTGGCCATTCCTTCACCTGTCATACGTGAACACTAACCAGTGTTCGGTATTGTGGTATCAAACTCAACAAGCATTTTTCGATTTGTTCCTAACACAGTCTAGCTGCCGCACTAACGATGCGTCTGATGTTACCAGTGGATTTAGTAATCAGTGTTACACGAGTCACACACAGAATAACTGCCGCACTAACGATGTGTCTGAAGTTACCACTGGATTTAGTTATCAGTGTTGGATGTGCCACACACAGGCTAGTTCCCGCAGTAACGATGCGTCTGATGTTACCAGTGGATTTAGTTATCAGTGTTACACGTGCCACACACAGGCTAACTACCGCAGTAACGATGCGTCTGATGTTACCAGTGGATTTAGTTATCAGTGTTGGATGTGCCAAACACAGGCTAGCTCCCGCAGTAACGATGCGTCTGATGTTACCAGTGGATTTAGTTATCAGTGTAATACGTGCCACACACAGGCTAACTACCGCAGTAACGATGCGTCTGATGTTACCAGTGGATTTAGTTATCAGTGTACCACGTGCCACACAGGCTAACTGCCGCAGTAACGATGCGTCTGATGTTACCAGTGGATTTCGTTATCAGTGTAATACGTGCCACACACAGGCTAGCTGCCGCAGTAACGATGCGTCTGATGTTACCAGTGGATTTAGTTATCAGTGTACCACGTGCCACACACAGGCTAGCTGCCACAGTGACGATGCGTCTGATGTTACCAGTGGATTTAGTTATCAGTGTAACACGTGCCACACACAGGCTAGCTGCCGCAGTAACGATGCGTCTGATGTTACCAGTGGATTTAGTTATCAGTGTACCACGTGCCACACACAGGCTAGCTGCCGCAGTAACGATGCGTCTGATGTTACCAGTGGATTTAGTTATCAGTGTAACACGTGCCACACAGAGGCTAGCTGCCGCAGTAACGATGCGTCTGATTTTACCAGTGGATTTAGTTATCAGTGTACCACGTGCCACACAGAGGCTAGCTGCCGCAGTAACGATGCGTCTGATGTTACCAGTGGATTTAGTTATCAGTGTACCACGTGCCACACACAGGCTAGCTGCCGCAGTAACGATGCGTCTGATGTTACCAGTGGATTTAGTTATCAGTGTACCACGTGCCACACAGAGGCTAGCTGCCGCAGTAACGATGCGTCTGATTTTACCAGTGGATTCAGTTATCAGTGTACCACGTGCCACACACAGGCTAGCTGCCGCAGTAACGATGCGTCTGATTTTACCAGTGGATTTAGTTATCAGTGTACCACGTGCCACACAGAGGCTAGCTGCCGCAGTAACGATGCGTCTGATTTTACCAGTGGATTCAGTTATCAGTGTACCACGTGCCACACACAGGCTAGCTGCCGCAGTAACGATGCGTCTGATTTTACCAGTGGATTTAGTTATCAGTGTACCACGTGCCACACAGAGGCTAGCTGCCGCAGTAACGATGCGTCTGATTTTACCAGTGGATTTAGTTATCAGTGTACCACGTGCCACACACAGGCTAGCTGCCGCAGTAACGATGCGTCTGATTTTACCAGTGGATTCAGTTATCAGTGTACCACGTGCCACACAGAGGCTAGCTGCCGCAGTAACGATGCGTCTGATTTTACCAGTGGATTCAGTTATCAGTGTACCACGTGCCACACTGAGGCTAGCTGCCGCAGTAACGATGCGTCTGATTTTACCAGTGGATTCAGTTATCAGTGTACCACGTGCCACACAGAGGCTAGCTGCCGCAGTAACGATGCGTCTGATTTTACCAGTGGATTTAGTTATCAGTGTACCACGTGCCACACAGAGGCTAGCTGCCGCAGTAACGATGCGTCTGATTTTACCAGTGGATTTAGTTATCAGTGTACCACGTGCCACACACAGGCTAGCTGCCGCAGTAACGATGCGTCTGATTTTACCAGTGGATTTAGTTATCAGTGTACCACGTGCCACACACAGGCTAGCTGCCGCAGTAACGATGCGTCTGATTTTACCAGTGGATTTAGTTATCAGTGTACCACGTGCCACACACAGGCTAGTTACCGCAGTAACGATGCGTCTGATTTTACAAGTGGATTTAGTTATCAGTGTACCACGTGCCACACACAGGCTAGCTGCCGCAGTAACGATGCGTCTGATTTTACAAGTGGATTCAGTTATCAGTGTACCACGTGCCACACAGAGGCTAGCTGCCGCTGTAACGATGCGTCTGATGTTACCAGTGGGTTTAGTTATCAGTGTCACACGAGTCATACACTTTGTAGTAAATACTAAACAAAATCTAAATCAGTTAACTAGCTTGTTGTTATCTCAGAATTTAAGAGATTTTTTATTGTATATTATACATAATTAAATGTAGAATCACAATGTTTACTTATCACATTATCTCTGTAACACTGATGATTGAGATTTATAAACAGTTAATATGTGTACTCACACAACTACACTACTTACAATTGATATAAAACGCCTCCCAAAATATAGAATAATAGAGACGACTGAATCAGATGTTTAGTAACTATAGTAACAAATATTATGACTTCGAGACTAGTTTTCAATAACCCTAATGAGGGATAATGTTAATACAGAAGATAAATCTGTCCTTCGTACAGGTCACGTCTCGTCTCGCCACTGCGGCCATCCGCCGACAAATATTGTGACTTCGAGACTAGTTTTCAATAACCCTAATGAGGGATAATGTTAATACAGAAGATAAATCTGTCCTTCGTACAGGTCACGTCTCGTCTCGCCACTGCGGCCATCCGCCGACAAATATTGTGACTTCGTGACTAGTTTTACAATAACCCTAATGAGGGATAATGTTAATACAGAAGATAAATCTGTCTTTCGTACAGGTCACGTCTCGTCTCGATACTGCGGCCATCCGCCGACAAATATTGTGACTTCGTGACTAGTTTTACAATAACCCTAATGAGGGATAATGTTAATACAGAAGATAAATCTGTCTTTCGTACAGGTCACGTCTCGTCTCGCCACTGCGGCCATCCGCCGACAAATATTGTGACTTCGTGACTAGTTTTACAATAACCCTGAGGGATAATGTTAATACAGAAGATAAATCTGTCCTTCGTACAGGTCACGTCTCGTCTCGCCACTGCGGCCATCCGCCGACAAATATTGTAACTTCGTGACTAGTTTTACAATAACCCTAATGAGGGATAATGTTAATACAGAAGATAAATCTGTCCTTCGTACAGGTCACGTCTCGTCTCGCCACTGCGGCCATCCGCCGACAAATATTGTGACTTCGTGACTAGTTTTACAATAACCCTAATGAGGGATAATGTTAATACAGAAGATAAATCTGTCCTTCGTACAGGTCACGTCTCGTCTCGATACTGCGGCCATCCGCCGACAAATATTGTGACTTCGTGACTAGTTTTACAATAACCCTAATGAGGGATAATGTTAATACAGAAGATAAATCTGTCCTTCGTACAGGTCACGTCTCGTCTCGCCACTGCGGCCATCCGCCGACAAATATTGTGACTTCGTGACTAGTTTTACAATAACCCTAATGAGGGATAATGTTAATACAGAAGATAAATCTGTCCTTCGTACAGGTCACGTCTCGTCTCGATACTGCGGCCATCCGCCGACAAATATTGTGACTTCGTGACTAGTTTTACAATAACCCTAATGAGGGATAATGTTAATACAGAAGATAAATCTGTCCTTCGTACAGTCACATCTCTTGAATTTTTCTGGCCACTAACATTTTCGTTATTGATTTTGTCAATAAATTTCACATTTTAAGCCAAAAATATCAGCCGATCGCTGGTTTGTACCTTGGTTAACAGTTGGAAAGGGCAATATTGAAAAGAAAAGAAACTGAACTTCAAACAAAACATCAAAAAGTGTTCGAAGTATTTATGACGGGAAAGCCACCTTCTTGATTTAAACGCTTTTTACCACAAAAGAAGCTGGTAAGGATGATGTTAATTTTGTCACAAAGCGACTTGACAAATTCGAGTTTTAAGTCAGAAATTTAATAAAGTAAACAATGTTCACAGCTTCATCCAGACCTGTAACCAATTCAATAGGTAGGTGTAGAACTGTGAGATAGGTGTAGAACTGTGAGGTAGGTGTAGAACTGTGAGATAGGTGTAGAACTGTGAGATAGGTGTAGAACTGTGAGATAGGTGTAGAACTGTGAGGTCGGTGTAGAATTGTCAAAGTCAAGCCTTTTATTGCTGTAGACAATAATACAATTATGTGGAAAAAGTCATACAGAATAAATCTATAACTTTTACAACTGTGAGGTAGGTTTAGAACTGTGATGTAGGTCCACCGTACACAGGGTGTAGCTTGCAACATTTCACATCTGTAGCTTATTTCATTTCGAGATGTCCAGCGGATAAATAGGCAGACATAAAATTATACAGAAAAAAATTATTACATTCCTAGACAAACAAAAGAGAGAGAGTGTGTCATCCTACTGAGATATAGGCTTCAATGAAACTCAGCTAAATCGTCATTTAGACATGAACCATCGTCTAACTGTATTTTATCTAATCAGAAATGAAGTTTCATCCAACATTGAAAGTTTACAACCAAAATATTTCTCACTATATCGCGACACGTGATGCATTACCATGTATGTTCATTATGTTACGTCACATATCAGTATTTACATAACAAACGTTCAAGTAAGGTAGGGAGGGTCTACAACGCAAAAGTGTGCTGGAATCAAATTTCACCCCCTACTTCTAACAATGATTTTACATTCTTTATTATATTTTCCTTTTCACTCCACGAATGAAAAAGTCACAAGTCAAAATCTCATGGAGTGACATACACCATCATCGCATGCCTATATAGAACTGAAACTTTATGCAAAAATTCAAGACTACGGGTCAGTTAGTTTCCGTGATATCGTGCAGCGATTGAGGCGTATTCTGATGTGAATGGGACAATTTAATATATCAGTGGAGATAAATATTCCGTAACGATGATCAATTCCATGTTTAATCGAGGAAATGTTGAGGAGAGTAATGTAGCGAATGTATTACGGTACGTAGTTCGTTAGTGCGTGACAGAACATTCATGTGAGGATAAATATGCTGTAACGATGATCAATTCCATGTTTAATCGAGGAAATGTTGAAGAGAGTAATGTAGCGAATGTATTACGGTACGTAGTTCGTTAGTGCGTGACAGAACATTCATGTGAGGATAAATATGCTGTAACGATGATCAATTCCATGTTTAATCGAGGAAATGTTGAAGAGAGTAATGTAGCGAATGTATTACGGTACGTAGTTCGTTAGTGCGTGACAGAACATTCATGTGAGGATAAATATACTGTAACGATGATCAATTCCATGTTTAATCGAGGAAATGTTGAAGAGAGTAATGTAGCGAATGTATTACGGTACGTAGTTCGTTAGTGCGTGACAGAACATTCATGTGAGGATAAATATTCCGTAACGATGATCAATTCCATGTTTAATCGAGGAAATGTTGAAGAGAGTAATGTAGCGAATGTATTACGGTACGTAGTTCGTTAGTGCGTGACAGAACATTCATGTGAGGATAAATATGCTGTAACGATGATCAATTCCATGTTTAATCGAGGAAATGTTGAAGAGAGTAATGTAGCGAATGTATTACGGTACGTAGTTCGTTAGTGCGTAACAGAACATTCATGTGAGGATAAATATGCTGTAACGATGATCAATTCCATGTTTAATCGAGGAAATGTTGAAGAGAGTAATGTAGCGAATGTATTACGTAAAGCAGTTCGGCAGTGCGTGACAGCACACTCATATGAGGATAAACTGCGGCGCTTTTGTTTGGTAACATTTCACTTATTCTATCTTTATAACCGTCATATTCTGTATTATAAACGTGTAAGAAGGATGTCTTTAGATTTGTTTGATTTTAATGTAAATAGAAAATTTCATACATTTATCGAAAGAAATTATTCCAAATATTTTATGAGATTAATTATGTATATAATAACAGTAAATATACTGTGCGGTCTTCCCATTATCCAAGGTCCAGTGACCCTATCACTAATTATTAGTCCGTGATGACAGCTTAACACGGACTACGAATCATTATATAATATTTGTACATAAACATTAAAAAAATAATTAACCTGGAAACCTAAAAAGATTATACCAATCAAACAAACCTCAACGAACAAACTTCGTACACACTACACGACACTAAGGTCTAGTACCTAAACATAGGGCCGAGAGCGGCTTGCCTTTACCCCTTCGCCCTCCTGACCATCGCCTTCCTGTCATTGTTTCAGATGACACTACGCGGTACCGCAGTAAGAGCCGACATCGATATTCGTGGTAGTATCTCACGGTAGCCTGTGCTGCTGTGATGTGTGATTGTGATCCTCACACCCGTGACTTGTGCTCGCAACTCGCATCCTCTGCAGTGACAACGCCTGGACTGGAATCTAAGCAGCTTTTGGGTACGTTTGAACCCTCTTCTTTGCCTTCTTTTCTTCTTTCTGTTCTCTATTTTTGTATGTATAAAGAACCTCCCCCACCTGACGAAGAGGATAGATCCTCCTCCAATCCTCGAGAAGTTGTGTTATACCTTTTGTAACATATAACGATGGCAAATGTCAGAAATCCTGTTGTACTTTCAAACCTTTCATCGTCAATAACGGACGTTAAGCGAAGCATCATATAATGTCAACTCTTACGTTTGGCGTAGGATTTACCGTAGACGGATTGTGGTGATTCTATTTGAGTTTTGGGTTTAACGGTGTCCAGTTGTTGTACTTTAATTAAACAACGGTGATATTACAGGACCACACAACTTATAAACATAGCCTGTGCGAGGTGGAATGAAACTACATGTCTACCTAAACATATGATAAACCTCGACCGCGTCACACGAAATTCTATCAAGAATTATGTTTAGCTACAGGAGAACTTTGTAGTATTTAAATTATTACGAACGCAGTCTTAGAACAAAACAATAGTATACAATGATATTGAAAATTCATATTTTTTAATTATCAATTAACTATACAGGTTAGGGTTAAATTACGTAGCAATCAAATGATTAGTTCTATACCTGTTTAATTAATAATTTAACTATCAGTTGCAGCACTCGTGTTGTGAAAATATTTGTAATGCATATAGATAGGGTACTACAGAAAACTTTTTACTTTTACTAAACTTTAGGGACGCATCTTACTCTTATTTCACACCTTAACATCACCATTATTATATTAATTACATTAAAATGTAATATTTGCACTATACTGTATGTAGTGTATATAATGGGAATTTGCTTCACTTGTTTTAAAACTAACGTGATTCTAATCTGTAAGTGAAAGTGTGAGTAGGTGAAGGCTAATTAATATATGAGTGATCATTAAATTAATGTAGCGTTTTATCTAAATTAGCGAAGTTAGTGGAGGATTGATAAAAATTAAAGTCGATACCTATTGTAAAATATCGAATAATCTCACTTAAAAATTGATTCAAAAAGGACAATAAATGTAAATGAAATTAATATTTTAAAAAGAAAATATTCATGAGATAATGTACCTTAAAAGTCGGCACCATGCACCAGTTGTATCAAGCGTGCATATAAAATTGTATTAAAATATAATATGTACTGTTTAAAATATAAAAAATTATATTTAGTTTATAACTTGCAAAATTATATAAATTTCTGCTAACTATCCCACTGGCCCTAGTCTCTTGCGAACGAGCATTTTCTAAATTGTAACTTATCAAAATTATGAGAATGCGATCGTATTTGACAAACTAAAGTTTTGAATATTTACTATTAATGCACTAAGATATTGGAAATTCACTTAAAGAACACATTACATTTGATATCATATTTGTTTTTATTATTACGCTGGTAAATTAAAAAATTTGCATTTAGTGTAAAACTGTTGCTTCTTAATTTTATATGTGTTTTAGTTCATCAAAATTACAATAATTATGTTTCAACTACTACTTTGTTTTTTTATCTAGCCCTAAGACATTGCAAATATTTTAAATTGATCAAATGGACTTTGGATAGTTTTTAATACACTACCACACTATATGTTGAGCATGTTTTTCTTTGGAGTCGATGTTAATAGTTGTACGGCCTCATCCATGATTTTGTTCGCTTTATATGATCATAGTGAATCCAATTTTCATCTCATCACTCTGATATGCAACAGCCCTTGTCTTCTTTGCCTTAGGAGCAGTTCACAGGTTAAAACTCGCCTTTCGACATCTCTTGGCTTTAGCATGTTTGGTAACAAATTTTCTTGTTCCTGGTCTTGCCATGGCTTTTAGACGTATCGAAATGGTTTGTTGAGTTACTCCTATTGTTTCCTCAAGTTCTTATTGTCTTCTTCTTCCGATATGTTCTCCAATTTTTCATCTTTAAAATTGCCCTTTAAAATAGTTCTTTATCCTTCGTGTCAAAATTGCCACCCTTGAAACCAAAACCACCCTCGCCACTCTATTATACCTTGTGTCCATCATCCTTTGAGGTACCCAACACGGGCCCGCATTTAACGATTCATAAATATTTTACTAATGAAACGATAAGAGTATTCTGGACATTTGACATCGTTATGTGGTACAGTAAAAGAACAATGCGTTTCAAGAATCAGAAGAATTGGCAAGAACACGTTTACAGTGACTGACTGTAGGCGCTGGAGACTGAGAGCTAGTACCCTGAGTGTAAGTGCCTTCCTTCTACTTGCTAGTTAACATGACCACGATTGTGTGTCTGAATCAGCCTGTCATGTACTCGGTTGTGCTTGAATTGGCAAGAACACGTTTACAGTGACTGACTGTAGGCGCTGGAGACTGAGAGCTAGTACCCTGAGTGTAAGTGCCTTCCTTCTACTTGCTAGTTAACATGACCACGATTGTGTGTCTGAATCAGCCTGTCATGTACTCGGTTGTGCTTGAATTGGCAAGAACACGTTTACAGTGACTGACTGTAGGCGCTGGAGACTGAGAGCTAGTACCCTGAGTGTAAGTGCCTTCCTTCTACTTGCTAGTTAACATGACCACGATTGTAATGTAGAATCAGCCTGTCATGTACTCCGTTGTGCTTGAATTGGCAAGAACACGTTTACAGTGACTGACTGTAGGCGCTGGAGACTGAGAGCTAGTACCCTGCGTGTAAGTGCCTTCCTTCTACTTGCTAGTTAACATGACCACGATTGTGTGTCTGAATCAGCCTGTCATGTACTCCGTTGTGCTTGAATTGGCAAGAACACGTTTACAGTGACTGACTGTATGCGCTGGAGACTGAGAGCTAGTACCCTGCGTGTAAGTGCCTTCCTTCTACTTGCTAGTTAACATGACCACGATTGTGTGTCTGAATCAGCCTGTCATGTACTCGGTTGTGCTTGAATTGGCAAGAACACGTTTACAGTGACTGACTGTAGGCGCTGGAGACTGAGAGCTAGTACCCTGCGTGTAAGTGCCTTCCTTCTACTTGCTAGTTAACATGACCACGATTGTGTGTCTGAATCAGCCTGTCATGTACTCGGTTGTGCTTGAATTGGCAAGAACACGTTTACAGTGACTGACTGTAGGCGCTGGAGACTGAGAGCTAGTACCCTGAGTGTAAGTGCCTTCCTTCTACTTGCTAGTTAACATGACCACGATTGTGTGTCTGAATCAGCCTGTCATGTACTCGGTTGTGCTTGAATTGGCAAGAACACGTTTACAGTGACTGACTGTAGGCGCTGGAGACTGAGAGCTAGTACCCTGAGTGTAAGTGCCTTCCTTCTACTTGCTAGTTAACATGACCACGATTGTGTGTCTGAATCAGCCTGTCATGTACTCGGTTGTGCTTGAATTGGCAAGAACACGTTTACAGTGACTGACTGTAGGCGCTGGAGACTGAGAGCTAGTACCCTGCGTGTAAGTGCCTTCCTTCTACTTGCTAGTTAACATGACCACGATTGTAATGTAGAATCAGCCTGTCATGTACTCGGTTGTGCTTGAATTGGCAAGAACACGTTTACAGTGACGCAAGCGAGGCGTTAAATTGTTACTTTTGTTTCTGCGAGCTCCGTTATATAGGATAATACAAAAGGATTCTTAATTTAAAATTATATCTCAGGTTTGCAGAGCCTTTGTTAATATTTCAGTAAAAGCTCTCTTTTGAAACATGTCATAAGGGCGTCTAAATATAATTACAGTCTTTTCTACGGCGGATGTTTATGATTAAAATATTCTTTGTGCTGTAAGAAGTAATTTTCCTTTTAATATTAGTAAAAATGAAAAAATATACGTTATTAAAATATAATGTTTTGTTTGTACATTATTGCTTTCTATTTTATGAATTTTACAAGTTACAAGTGTAAAATTAGATATTTTTAAATAAATATATATATATATATATAAAATGTTTCGAAAATTCCATTTCTTATGTTTATATTTTACTTAGTTATAAATAAATAAATTTGTAAATTATATTGAAATCGCATTTAGGGAAAAATACAACTATAATAGTTAACATAAGTTATTTTAACATAATTTGGATTCTCTAGACAAATAATAACAATGAGAATATTTGTGGAATGCTCGTCTTTTATTACAATGAGACGAACTTTGGAGAGGGCGGTTTTTTATTAAGGAAGGAGAACAAACCCGATAGTGTATTTTACGAAGGTAGTAAATGCAAATGAGCCTGACCTATAAACATCTGGATCTCGATATAAAAAATTTTCACAAGAAATATACAATGGCAATAAATTAAATTTTAAACTGGCCCTATTAAGATACAAGAATTTATTAATCAACTCTGCATTCTACGTGATGTATTATTTATTAACATAAAAAAGATATGTATAGAAATATGTGAGATAAGAGCGAGGTTGCATTGACTCTTACTTGTATAAGCTCTCAGCCAGCTCTTCCAGAGGTCGATAGTTATAGTTTCGTCCGCCAACGATAAATCAATCTTCATTACACGAATAGTAAACGTCAATATTAAAAGTTCAGTACTAAAATTGTGCACATTCTCCCCTCATCGGAATTACACTGAAACATACAATTTAAATTTCCACTCACAGCGCCGAAGTCTCCTGATTGGGCGATTTCCGCGTTAAATATCAAACACTCGGTAACGTTATGAAATACGTGTTACGTTAAAAAGCGTTTCAAATGTTTTTGCACATTGGGTGTGTAGAGAGATCCGCATGTTTCACAAAATTCCTTTATATAATGTTTTGATTAGTGTAACTGCACTTAATTATCTGTAGTTTTAAAACTCATTAATTATATTCGTTAGGGTAGATAGACAGGAGAACACCTTTTCCAATCACTTTAAAATAACAATCCGTGTACTCGTCAGATATTTAAATCTAATTCCCAAAAATTTACACAACCATTTTTGTTGTACAAGTTTTCACAAGAAAAGGTATTCTTTCAATATACACTAAATTAAAGTTAACCTCTTGCTTCAAAAATAAAATCGAACTAAAAATTTAACTTTCTTATAAAACAAAATTATAAAATAAAGATTATAATTTAATTCAAAATGAAACATATTTTTCTCTGTTATAAAATAGGCTAAATAAAACAGAACTAAAAACTTCCTGACAAATTCCTGACAACCAATTTAGTTACCTATCCTTAACCTATCATTATCCGAGTACTAACAAAATAAATTGGGAATAATATTGTGTTTGTTAGTTCTTCGCAATCTGAGGTATACTGTCCACGTCCCTGCCATATAACAAACCTTAACCACGACAAAGTCGGGAGCGATAATCAGTTGACCCTTGTCCATTAGTTATTGATTCCCCTGGAACAGCTGATAACAAGTCCAAGGTAATGTTTACAAGTCGTCCGCCGGGAGTGTCCAGCTGTATACTCGTATTGTACTGCGTCTCTTCTCGTGTCGTGATCGCGTTGTGAAGTGTGTTCATCATACATCTCGTGCGTCGTACATGAAACAGTTATGGACAAGGGACTAAGTTTTGGACTAACTCTTTTAATTTATTGCCTGACCAGGGCTCAAAGATTTTGAAATAATTTTGTTTCACATTAAAATACCTTTAAATTCATTCAAAATTTCTTCATAAAGTCAAGATATTTTAAATAATACATTATACCTTTTTTTTAACTTAATCGTGGTTTCCAATTGGTCACTAAATTTAAATTCTAAACTATTTTGTTATTTACATGAAACCAGGCAACATTGGATTTTATTCATTCACATTCATTCGACAAATGTGTAATGGAACATATAGGAAAACAGTAGTTTAGTTACCTCATATTATTTATGAACAATAACTAGCATTTATTTAGTATTCATAACATGACCAACACTGCAATAAATATATAATGTAATCTATAACACAGTAGGGTTTTATTTCTACACAAATATTTATTTCATTGGAACACAACACTATTATACAAATATTAAACTATTTTCCTGAACCCCATATTCCTCTTTATTCACGTATTCATGAAACCCATCTCAAATTCTTTCCTGTAATAAAACACAATAATACCAAATACTCGGGCTTGGTTTTATAACTTGATATTTATGGATTCATTTATAATTTATTTCATTTAAGATATTTTATTTTATCCTGGAAAATATTTCCTGAAAGAGAAGGGAAATTTTCCATCTTCCTGTGAATACACTGTAGATATTCCATTATATTAAACTCATTTCAAGTCCTGGACATGGCAACCTGCCATCGTATGTATGCTGGACTATATAACTACAATCACCACCACAGTTTTAAATAGTCCTTCATATTTATTCTGCAATTTAAGTTGGTGTCCTGGAATTCTGCTATATGAAACTTATCCCACTTATTATCCTTTTAATTTTGAAATTATGATTATTTTGCTTCCTAAAATGTAGCAATAAATTTCAGCCATTTTTTAGTTTTTTTTTAGCAAATGTCACTAAGTTTTCATTTCAACACTAATTCATTACATGGTTTGTAATTTAATAAATGTTCAAAACTTGATCAGTCCGTCACACTATTCACACAGACCAATTAAAAAAAGTATTTAGTCCTCAAGTAATTATTCTACAAATTTACTTAAATTAAGTTTTCGGAGTGCAATCAACCAGTGAATTTGAAGAAGTTGTCCGCTGCCATCATGATGTCGTCGTCGTGGAACGAAATCTTGTGCAGCTGTTCAACGATATAGAGATTTCTAACTGCTCCGGAGTACGCCGAAGTTGGTAAGTGATTTTCTATTTATCTCAAACACATTACATCGTAAGTTTTTAACTTTGTTGATAAAAATGATTTAATTCACGATTGTTAAATACTTCACAACATTAACCTTGTTTATGTTTTTGTGTATACGTCAACCTGTTAACCAACATTTTCATAACAGACTTTATACACTTTTTCAAACAAAGATCTAAACAGTTGTATTTCAATATATTTATATAAATATGTTTAACTTTGTTTATTACAATGTTCTTCAATTGAAAATTGTAAATGGTTACATGCATTGCCTTGTGTATATTTACGTCAGTAAGGATGGCATTCATGACCTTTTCATAATAAAAATTATTTCATATAAATTTCTTGTTATAAACATTTTTCATAAATTCATACATTATCTTGGCATCATAATAATGATATAAATCCTTTTGTCCATATAAATAGATTATGTCATTTTACTCGTATAACATTTATCAAGTATTGATCAACTAATAATAAATAACAATACATATAATAATAACAACAAACCGTCAACAACTAATAACAGGTAACTAATTATTCATTATCACAGCTTCGTTCGATTTCAAGTATTATAGTTTCCTTACTTGTTAAGTCCCAATGTGATTGCAGGCGTTCAGCGGAAGCAAGGGTAAGGCCGTGAGTAGTACATTTTTCGGAAACGGTACAGTAGACTGAGCCCGTATCGTGTTAATAGTTTCCGCTGGTTTAATGTAGATCAATACGTGTAACTGATGGTGTGCAGGAACAGGGCTAGATCGGGCACACAATCGGCCCTCAAGCATTTAGGCAAGTAGGTGAGTGGCTATGACGAACTTATAGTCTCAAAATAGTGTAAAATTGAAATCGAAAGGGCAGTTTTTGAGCGGTTAATAGTCGGAGCTGTTCTATTTAGTACTTTGGAAACATCCCAGCTTAGAGCTACTGCGCAACCAGGTTTTACAGGTAGTAAATTCATCAACAGCCCGATAAAACCTTTACAAACTTGCTTAAAAAAATATTACTCATAACAAATATTGTTACCTCGTATTGTGATAATGTTCATAAGTGATGAAACATCAACCTGTGACAGTTTGTATTATGTTAAACACTATCAATCTGTAGAAGTACACACTTACGATACTTTCTTGTATAGTGATAGTACTGTGTTAAACACACTGCGTTAAAGTACACACTTACGATCCTTTCTTGTATAGTGATAGTACTGTGTTAAACACACTGCGTTAAAGTACACACTTACGATCCTTTCTTGTATAGTGATAGTACTGTGTTAAACACACTGCGTTAAAGTACACACTTACGATCCTTTCTTGTATAGTGATAGTACTGTGTTAAACACACTGCGTTAAAGTACACACTTACGATCCTTTCTTGTATAGTGATAGTACTGTGTTAAACACACTGCGTTAAAGTACACACTTACGATCCTTTCTTGTATAGTGATAGTACTGTGTTAAACACACTGCGTTAAAGTACACACTTACGATCCTTTCTTGTATAGTGATAGTACTGTGTTAAACACACTGCGTTAAAGTACACACTTACGATCCTTTCTTGTATAGTGATAGTACTGTGTTAAAAAAACTGCGTTAAAGTACACACTTACGATCCTTTCTTGTATAGTGATAGTACTGTGTTAAACACACTGCGTTAAAGTACACACTTACGATCCTTTCTTGTATAGTGATAGTACTGTGTTAAACACACTGCGTTAAAGTACACACTTACGATCCTTTCTTGTATAGTGATAGTACTGTGTTAAAAAAACTGCGTTAAAGTACACACTTACGATCCTTTCTTGTATAGTGATAGTACTGTGTTAAACACACTGCGTTAAAGTACACACTTACGATCCTTTCTTGTATAGTGATAGTACTGTGTTAAACACACTGCGTTAAAGTACACACTTTCTTGTATAGTGATAGTACTGTGTTAAACACACTGCGTTAAAGTACACACTTACGATCCTTTCTTGTATAGTGATAGTACTGTGTTAAACACACTGCGTTAAAGTACACACTTACGATCCTTTCTTGTATAGTGATAGTACTGTGTTAAAACACACTGCGTTAAAGTACACACTTACGATCCTTTCTTGTATAGTGATAGTACTGTGTTAAACACACTGCGTTAAAGTACACACTTACGATCCTTTCTTGTATAGTGATAGTACTGTGTTAAACACACTGCGTTAAAGTACACACTTACGATCCTTTCTTGTATAGTGATAGTACTGTGTTAAACACACTGCGTTAAAGTACACACTTACGATCCTTTCTTGTATAGTGATAGTACTGTGTTAAACACACTGCGTTAAAGTACACACTTACGATCCTTTCTTGTATAGTGATAGTACTGTGTTAAACACACTGCGATAAAGTACACACTTACGATCCTTTCTTGTATAGTGATAGTACTGTGTTAAAAAAACTGCGTTAAAGTACACACTTACGATCCTCTCTTGTATAGTGATAGTACTGTGTTAAACACACTGCGTTAAAGTACACACTTACTTTTCTTGTATAGTGATAGTACTGTGTTAAAAAAACTGCGTTAAAGTACACACTTACGATCCTCTCTTGTATAGTGATAGTACTGTGTTAAACACACTGCGTTAAAGTACACACTTTCTTGTATAGTGATAGTACTGTGTTAAACACACTGCGTTAAAGTACACACTTACGATCCTTTCTTGTATAGTGATAGTACTGTGTTAAACACACTGCGTTAAAGTACACACTTACGATCCTTTCTTGTATAGTGATAGTACTGTGTTAAACACACTGCGTTAAAGTACACACTTACGATCCTTTCTTGTATAGTGATAGTACTGTGTTAAACACACTGCGTTAAAGTACACACTTACGATCCTTTCTTGTATAGTGATAGTACTGTGTTAAACACACTGCGTTAAAGTACACACTTACGATCCTTTCTTGTATAGTGATAGTACTGTGTTAAAAAAACTGCGTTAAAGTACACACTTACGATCCTTTCTTGTATAGTGATAGTACTGTGTTAAACACACTGCGTTAAAGTACACACTTACGATCCTTTCTTGTATAGTGATAGTACTGTGTTAAAAAAACTGCGTTAAAGTACACACTTTCTTGTATAGTGATAATACTGTGTTAAACAAACTGCGTTAAAGTACACACTTTCTTGTATAGTGATAGTACTGTGTTAAACACACTGCGTTAAAGTACACACTTTCTTGTATAGTGATAGTACTGTGTTAAACACACTGCGTTAAAGTACACACTTACGATCCTTTTTTGTATAGTGATAGTACTGTGTTAAACACACTGCGTTAAAGTACACACTTTCTTGTATAGTGATAGTACTGTGTTAAACACACTGCGTTAAAGTACACACTTTCTTGTATAGTGATAGTACTGTGTTAAACACACTGCGTTAAAGTACACACTTACGATCCTCTCTTGTATAGTGATAGTACTGTGTTAAACACACTGCGTTAAAGTACACACTTACGATCCTCTCTTGTATAGTGATAGTACTGTGTTAAACACACTGCGTTAAAGTACACACTTTCTTGTATAGTGATAGTACTGCGTTAAACACACTGCGTTAAAGTACACACTTACGATCCTTTTTTGTATAGTGATAGTACTGTGTTAAACACACTGCGTTAAAGTACACACTTACGATCCTTTTTTTGTATAGTGATAGTACTGTGTTAAACACACTGCGTTAAAGTACACACTTTCTTGTATAGTGATAGTACTGTGTTAAACACACTGCGTTAAAGTACACACTTACGATCCTTTTTTGTATAGTGATAGTACTGTGTTAAACACACTGCGTTAAAGTACACACTTACGATCCTTTTTTGTATAGTGATAGTACTGTGTTAAACACACTGCGTTAAAGTACACACTTTCTTGTATAGTGATAGTACTGTGTTAAACACACTGCGTTAAAGTACACACTTACGATCCTCTCTTGTATAGTGATAGTACTGTGTTAAACACACTGCGTTAAAGTACACACTTTCTTGTATAGTGATAGTACTGTGTTAAACACACTGCGTTAAAGTACACACTTACGATCCTTTTTTGTATAGTGATAGTACTGTGTTAAACACACTGCGTTAAAGTACACACTTTCTTGTATAGTGATAGCACTGTGTGAAACACACTGCGTTAAAGTACACACTTTCTTGTATAGTGATAGTACTGCGTTAAACACACTGCGTTAAAGTACACACTTTCTTGTATAGTGATAGTACTGTGTTAAACACACTGCGTTAAAGTACACACTTTCTTGTATATTGATAGTACTGTGTTAAACACACTGCGTTAAAACTTTGTGAATCCTGTTCTATAAACATTTCCATTACATTAGATTTACCTAACAATGCTAAAAAATAGTCGTCACTATTTGTATTTTATATTATAACTAAATCTTGACACAGAGTACCTACAGTTTAATAATAATTCCTTTATATTAAAATAGCAACCATTGCCCTTTTATAGGTAATGTCCTGTTAAGGGCTCCTTTTTACACAGGCTTAATTAAATTTCGTCATGCATTAAATTTCTGTTAATCCCCAATAAATTATGTTCTTCTGCAGAAATAAAATATCAAAGAACGCGGCACACTCACACTTTAACCCTTTGACTCCCGTAAGTTACTCTGACTTTACTTCAGTAATATTATTAGCCTGATAATTTCGTAAAGGGAGGTATTTCATTGATATTTACCACAGTAAAGTTCAATAAGGGTGCTTCACTCTTAATTTCTACGGATTTACTAATCAAAATAAGATTTATTGACTTTTAATATATACTGAGGAATTGAAATTTACATTTGTACAGATTAAAGCACGATATTATATTCGAATTAATCTAAAACTTTTAACTGCACTGTTAAGGAATGATTGGATTAAATGTCTTATAGGATTAAATATACTTAACTTAAACTTCCAACTGTACCGTGTGACGTATATATTTTTAATCCTATAATATTTATCGTATTTATGTATTTATTTATCATAGTAAAAAAATATAGTAATTAGATAGAACCAGCAACGTTTAAATTTTGTAGAATAACGTTGTAGTGAGGGTATTGATTGTAAACTTGGCAGGAAGCAAAACTAATTAGTAAGGTAAAGCAAAAAACTACGCTACAGTATTTTACATTTATGACTGAGGTAACTAATTAAATTGTTATTTAAAATTATACTGAGAAATTAAGATACACATAACGTACATACAATTTTGTGGGATTCAGTTATTTATTTTAATAATTTCCTCCCTTTGTGAAAAAAGCTGTTATGCACATATTAATACTTGGAACTATTGAAGCCATAAGAACAATCAGTGATCTGAAGATCTGTTCGCTGCCACATAGTTGTAGTACTGTAAACAAATAAATCTCAATTCCTCTCCACGCAGTGGGTCCTGTGTTCTCTTTTTGATAGATTATTGATTGCCTTTAAAATGGACAACAAAGCCAATACACTTTGCAGGGGCGCCACGGTGTTCGCTGCCACATAGTTGTAGTACTGCAAACAAATAAATCTCAATTCCTCTCCACGCAGTGGGTCATGTGTTCTCTTTTTGATAGTTTATTGATTGCCTTTAAAATGGACAACAATGCCAATACACTTTGCAGGGGCGCCACGATGTTCGCTGCCACATAGTTGTAGTGGGTCATGTGTGCTCTTTTTGATAGTTTATTGATTGCCTTTAAAATTGACAACAAAGCCAATACACTTTGCAGGGGCGCCACGATGTTCGCTGCCACATAGTGTTGTAGTACTGCATACAAATAAATCTCAATTCCTCCCATGCAGTGGGTTCTGTGCTCTCTTTTTGATAGATTATTGATTGCCTTTAAAATGGACAACAAAGCCAATACACTTTGCAGGGGCGCCACGATGTTCGCTGCCACATAGTTGTAGTGGGTCATGTGTGCTCTTTTTGATAGTTTATTGATTGCCTTTAAAATGGACAACAAAGCCAATACACTTTGCAGGGGCGCCACGATGTTCGCTGCCACATAGTGTTGTAGTACTGCAAACAAATAAATCTCAATTCCTCTTCCATGCAGTGGGTCCTGTGTTCTCTTAACGATAGGATATTGATTGCCTTTCAAAATGGACGACAAAGCCAATACACTTTGCAGGGGCGCCACGATGTTCGCTGCCACATAGTGTTGTAGTACTGCAAACAAATAAATCTCAATTCCTCCCATGCAGTGGGTTCTGTGCTCTCTTAATGATAGCCTTTCAAAATGGACGACAAAGCCGATACACAGTGCAGGGGCGCCACGGTGTTCGCTGCCACATAGTTGTAGTAGTGTAAACAAATAAATCTCAATTCCTCCGATGCAGTGGGTCCTGTGTTTTCTTAACGATAGGATATTGATTGCCTTTCAAAATGGACGACAAAGCCAATACACTATGCAGGGGCGCCACGGTGTTCGCTGCCACATAGTTGTAGTAGTGTAAACAAATAAATCTCAATTCCTCTTCCATGCAGTGGGCCCTGTGCTCTCTTAACGATAGCCTTTCAAAATGGACGACAAAGCCGATACATTGTGCAGGGGCGCCACGGTGTTCGCTGCCACATAGTTGTAGTAGTGTAAACAAATAAATCTCAATTCCTCTTCCATGCAGTGGGTCCTGTGCTCTCTTAACGATAGCCTTTCAAAATGGACGACAAAGCCGATACATTGTGCAGGGGCGCCACGGTGTTCGCTGCCACATAGTTTTAGTACTGTAAACAAATAAATCTCAATTCCTCTTCCATGCAGTGGGCCCTGTGCTCTCTTAACGATAGCCTTTCAAAATGGACGACAAAGCCGATACATTGTGCAGGGGCGCCACGGTGTTCGCTGCCACATAGTTGTAGTAGTGTAAACAAATAAATCTCAATTCCTCTTCCATGCAGTGGGTCCTGTGCTCTCTTAACGATAGCCTTTCAAAATGGACGACAAAGCCGATACATTGTGCAGGGGCGCCACGGTGTTCGCTGCCACATAGTTGTAGTACTGCAAACAAATAAATCTCTATCCCTCCATGCAGTGGGTCCAGTGTTCTCTTAACGATATAGCGTATTGATTGCCTTTTAAATGGACCAACATCGTTTTTATTTTATTAAACATTTTGTAAAATCGAATTATAATTTTTGTATTTTGTATTTTCAGTAACGAAAAAGGAAAGTGGCGAAATGTGGAAGTGACATGTTCTTAAAATGCCACCTCTTAATTTTTAAACGGTTGGTAAATTTTGAATATCTAATAACATCACCCAGTAGCATTTTGATTGATTTTAAATTATTCCTTTCTCCTTCAAAGTGGGTGTTGTGGAAGCTCAAAAATATTACATTGAAATACCCATGGAGAAATACCCACATATCGCTTAGTGAAAACTTTGATATTCTCAACCGTACAAAGGTACCAAAAACAATAATTGAATGAATAGCCTACAAATGGACACATACCGGCCTCACAAACAGGGAGGTGTGGGCGAGAGGGTATACGTGTGTATGGTGATTTACTAAGTCAGATGGCTGCGAAACATCTTGTGTTCTGACAGTCGAGCCTACAAATGGACACATACCGGCCTCACAAACAGGGAGGTGTGGGCGAGAGGGTACACGTGTGTATGGTGATTTACTAAGTCAGATGGCTGCGAAACATCTTGTGTTCTGACAGTCGAGCCTACAAATGGACACATACCGGCCTCACAAACAGGGAGGTGTGGGCGAGAGGGTATACGTGTGTATGGTGATTTACTAAGTCAGATGGCTGCGAAACATCTTGTGTTCTGACAGTCGAGCCTACAAATGGACACATACCGGCCTCACAAACAGGGAGGTGTGGGCGAGAGGGTATACGTGTGTATGGTGATTTACTAAGTCAGATGGCTGCGAAACATCTTGTGTTCTGACAGTCGAGCCTACAAATGGACACATACCGGCCTCACAAACAGGGAGGTGTGGGCGAGAGGGTATACGTGTGTATGGTGATTTACTAAGTCAGATGGCTGCGAAACATCTTGTGTTCTGACAGTCGAGCCTACAAATGGACACATACCGGCCTCACAAACAGGGAGGTGTGGGCGAGAGGGTATACGTGTGTATGGTGATTTACTAAGTCAGATGGCTGCGAAACATCTTGTGTTCTGACAGTCGAGCCTACAAATGGACACATACCGGCCTCACAAACAGGGAGGTGTGGGCGAGAGGGTATACGTGTGTATGGTGATTTACTAAGTCAGATGGCTGCGAAACATCTTGTGTTCTGACAGTCGAGCCTACAAATGGACACATACCGGCCTCACAAACAGGGAGGTGTGGGCGAGAGGGTATACGTGTGTATGGTGATTTACTAAGTCAGATGGCTGCGAAACATCTTGTGTTCTGACAGTCGAGCCTACAAATGGACACATACCGGCCTCACAAACAGGGAGGTGTGGGCGAGAGGGTATACGTGTGTATGGTGATTTACTAAGTCAGATGGCTGCGAAACATCTTGTGTTCTGACAGTCGAGCCTACAAATGGACACATACCGGCCTCACAAACAGGGAGGTGTGGGCGAGAGGGTATACGTGTGTATGGTGATTTACTAAGTCAGATGGCTGCGAAACATCTTGTGTTCTGACAGTCGAGCCTACAAATGGACACATACCGGCCTCACAAACAGGGAGGTGTGGGCGAGAGGGTATACGTGTGTATGGTGATTTACTAAGTCAGATGGCTGCGAAACATCTTGTGTTCTGACAGTCGAGCCGTTAGTTCAAGATTTATACTCACGTACAGCATAGAGAAAATGCTGCAGTCATCTCTTCAGCAATTACTATATTTAACATATGTTTTAAAAACTTATGTTATAAAACGTTTTTAATTAAAATCAGTTTAAAATGTGTATTCTAATAGTTGCTTTCAAAAATGGCACATATCACCCATCCCTAACAGGTTTTGTTCAGAATATATAAAAATTTAGAAAGATATGAAGACTTTAGTAGTAAAAGGTGGAACAGTAACACCTCTTTCTAACTCCAAGACGCAGTGCCTGAGTTGACACATGATGGGAGTAAACTGAAATAATAATCAGACCTAGAGTCAATTACAGTTATATACCGAGGGCCAGAGAAACAATCAAGAGCAGGGACCACAACTTTGTAATACAATCTGTAAATCACGTTGGAGTCTGCAAGTAGCGTAATTATTGCGTACAGTCAACCCTCGTAGTGGGTATTTAATACATGATTGGTTCGTGTAATACAATCTGTAAATCACGTTGGAGTCTGCAAGTATCGTAATTATTGCGTACAGTCAACCTTCGTAGTGGGTATTTAATACATGATTGGTTCGTGTAATACAATCTGTAAATCACGTTGGAGTCTGCAAGTAGCGTAATTATTGCGTACAGTCAACCCTCGTAGTGGGTATTTAATACATGATTGGTTCGTGCAATACAATCTGTAAATCACGTTGGAGTCTGCAAGTAGCGTAATTATTGCGTACAGTCAACCCTCGTAGTGGGTATTTAATACATGATTGGTTCGTGCAATACAATCTGTAAATCACGTTGGAGTCTGCAAGTAGCGTAATTATTGCGTACAGTCAACCTTCGTAGTGGGTATTTAATACATGATTGGTTCGTGCAATACAATCTGTAAATCACGTTGGAGTCTGCAAGTAGCGTAATTATTGCATACAGTCAACCCTCGTAGTGGGTATTTAATACAGGATTGTTTCTTGCAATACAGTCTGTAAATCACGTTGGAGTCTGCAAGTAGCGTAATTATTGCATACAGTCAACCTTCGTAGTGGGTATTTAAAAGTATATCTGACCAGATTCTACAACTAAGTAACTAAATCAGACGAAGTTTGACTGAAAGGGATTTAGGCTTTATTTGTGAAGTAGCAGTACCAAATACATACTTTTCCACATGAACAATTGAGCAGTGACACTTCAGTAGCCAGGTGGAGAGTAATAACACGAGAATGTGTGCTATAGGACACACACACACACATAAGGAAAAACCTTTACTGCTAACTGCTTGTACAGTTTTGTAATGTGTTCATGTTATATTGTATTAATAAGTTACACGTTTCTCTAAGTACCTGACTCTGTAAAGTTATGTAATTTTTTAAATAAAGGTTTTTGTAAACTCTCTATATTACAATGTGTTCTATCTCTACACCTTTTTACATGCTACTAACTTCACATAGGTACCTATTTTATCAATTGATATCAGTTGAGAAGTTTGACAGGTTTACTACAAGGACATAATGTACTACATTATCTGCAGTGGCATTTCTAACAGTAAAAGAATTTGTAAGCGTAACCGAATACAATGTGACTTTAGTCCTTTAGAAATCAAATAAATGGAGAAATCTCCACTAATGAGCAATTTCACTCATGTACTATTAAATAAAAAAATATGGAATTTCCTATCAGCGTAATGAGGCATTTTGAGTCACTGTGTTCTCTTGATCTAAATTAATGTATGAGTAAAATCCATGCGCCTCTTTTATCCCCATATCAAATTTGAACTCTATCGTATTCTATCTTCTGATCCTTTAATATAAATTTTGGTAAGGACACCTTTGATTGTTTGTAATACACTATGTAGCTAAGTTCCTTTACCACAGTCTCGACTCTGTGCTCACTCTTATTCTATCTTCTGATCCTTTAATATGAGTATTGTTAAGGACACCTTTGATTGTTTGTGATACACTACGTAGCTAAGTTCCTTTACCACAGTCTCGACTGTGTGCTCACTCGTATTCTATCTTCTGATCCTTTAATATGAGTATTGTTAAGGACACCTTTGATTGTTTGTGATACACTACGTAGCTAAGTTCCTTTACCACAGTCTCGACTGTGTGCTCACTCGTATTCTATCTTCTGATCCTTTAATATGAGTATTGTTAAGGACACCTTTGATTGTTTGTGATACACTACGTAGCTAAGTTCCTTTACCACAGTCTCGACTGTGTGCTCACTCGTATTCTATCTTCTGATCCTTTAATATAAATGTTAACAGGTGAATTTTGTTTATGTTTTATATTAAAACGGAGTTTACATATAGCTTAAACAATGGAATCTACTGCCTATAAATATATGTCATTTTCAATGTTTTCACATCTCTTTTGCCACATGCATTTGGACACTTGATGTAATAATTCAATAAAACGGTAATTAATACTTACATATTAACCATTTTCCTTCTCAGACACTAGGATCCTTGTACCAAAGGTTATCCTTATCAGTATATTTCTACCCTAAATTCCTTATCAGTCTCACTGTACCCTTACACAGGGACGATTGGACCACACAAGGGTCCTTGTATCATACATTATTCTTTTAAGTATCTTTCTGCCTTAACACACATATCATCGGTCTATCCTCTTCTGAAACAGAATAATGGCGAAGGAAGCGGTTTACAGCACGCATGAAATGAGCTGGTAACAAAATGAAATGTAACTTGAGTTAACTCATTAACGTACTTCCCAATACAAAATACGCTGTGACAATTATTGGATTCGATATTATGACCTCCTTTTTATTTTATAATAAGTTAACATAACATGCTCATTTCATTAAAACATATATTCATTATAAAATAAATTGATATTATTATTAGTCTTTCGCCAAGCTGCAATCGTTAAAATTATTTTGGTTTAAAGGTCGTAGTAAAAATTCACTTAGTCTAATTCGTTAAAATATCTCAGTGACGGATGAGCCAGAGAGTTAAGGTCAGTTTACAAACGTTCAGCTCAAAGGGACAAGAAAACGCCGGTAAATCTCCTGCGCTTTGCTTCTGTCTCGAAACTTCTTAAATCTTGGTATTTGTGGCCTTTGTCAGTAGAAGTCGAGCAATACAGGCTCTCGGTCTCTTTACATGATTTCCCTTATATTCTCTTGAATAATAAAACCCAATCCTGAAAAATACTCTATTTGTATTTTGGTATTTATGAATTTTATTGTGACTTATACAAATAAATTGGTAAAATTACAATATTTATTTTAATCCATTTTAAAATGTTTAAACACAGTAAAGATTACATAAAGTACAACATAGTATAATTCTGTTAATACTGCATTATTGTCATTCTATTGGGACAATGAAGTGTTTTTTTAAAATC
Source organism: Homalodisca vitripennis (assembly GCF_021130785.1). NCBI lineage: Eukaryota > Metazoa > Arthropoda > Insecta > Hemiptera > Cicadellidae > Homalodisca > Homalodisca vitripennis. The sequence goes on along the minus strand of NC_060214.1, from coordinate 128,083,506 downwards.
GATGTCTAGTTTAAAACAAGAAATATTAATAAAATTTAAGATTAAGAAAATTAAGATTATTGCTGCCTCCTTATAGCGCACAATGGTAGCGTCGTAAGCAATCAGAACCACAGTATGGCATAATAGCATGGGGTGAAGCAGCATTGTCTGTTCTTGCTTCCCTTTGCGATCTCTAGGAAACGACTATCAGAGTGATTTTAAACAGCACTACAGAATACTAGAAACAGCTGCTTTCCTATGAATTCCGTCTTAAGTGGCAATTAGTTGTATTCGATATAGTTATATTTTAGTCTAATTTTTATTTACTCTTAAGTTCGTTTTAGGATCTTAAGTGATGCTGTCACCTTCAGAGAACTTAGAGGTCACAATTATCGCAGTTATCTCATATTTATAATAGATCAGAAAATTGATTTACAATCTTGAGATACGGACTACAATCTTTTTCCTGTAGTCGGGGGAGTATGACTATAACGTAGTAGTAGCAATATAGTATTCAAAATCTATGATGAGTCTGATTGAGCCTTATAATGATAAATTTACGGAAGAAGACAGCTTTTGAGGTACAAAATACAGTGTACAACTTCAGTGTCCATTTGCAGCTCCAACACGATCGTGCACAGGAATGTTTTAATGATAGAATCATGCGAGTCTTTCAAGCAACGATCTCTTATAAAACTACGGGAGTTACGTAACTATTACATCCTCGATAGTCTGCACGCACCTCTTAAAACTGAAAACTCTGGTTGTCTGTTTGAGCGGTTCCTCTGCATGCGTCTTTTCCAATCGTTATTCCTGTCCATCAAACAGATGATAGACAGTTTCTGCCTGCAGGCTGTAGGACTCCCTCTCTGACCGCGCTGGCCTTGGGCCAAGACTTCAGTATTGGCTTGTCCACCTGCGTGCGGCAGTGCTGGATTGTATAGAGAAAGATATGTAAAGTAATAATTACATTTAGCCAGTGTAGCATTACATTTTATTAATGTATCCAGAACGCCTTAAGTAATAACGTATTGTATTTTTAAATGTTTGTTTAAATTTATTAATTTTACGTAACTATAAAATTATAAAATGTTTTCGTACTTTTTGATTGTATTTTGGGGTTTATTGTTGCAGAGGACTCCTTTAGTCGTAATTCCGTCGAAAAGTATGACCATTCAATTGTATTCAAGCAGTCGCTATATTAGACAGTAAGATTACCGTGAGAGTGTCTGGATCGAGAAGTCAGCCTTTGGTTCACACCGGTTAGTGACGAAATAATGTTTTTGCTGGAGCAGCACTTAAAACTAATATTCTTGTATATAGTCGTGAGTGAGGGATATCATCATCATTGGCGACTAACCACTGCCGTGTCCCGTTATTATCTCCGTCATGGTGAATAAGATACTGAAACATTTACACAATCTTAGACTTCATACAATACATCTACGGATGTGGCCCAACAAGCTAATATGCGACACTCAGGCCAAGAAAGTAGCCAGGAACAAATTAGGGGGGGGAGAGGTCTAGACAACTGATATTTTCCCGCAGTGGACAGAGAGTAAGGCTCATTTTTCCCTTAAAAAGTTCTTGCCCCGTTACTTTGTTGAGAACGATCATCTTTATTTCAGCAGTACATGTCAGCAATATTGAATTATTTAAATAATAATAATCGTTTACTAAAAAAGTAAATTGTATTGGGAAAGGTAACATGAAAGAAAATTGTGGGGGGGGTCCAGACCCCTTGTACCCCTCGCTGGCTACGTCCTTGTCAAAGGCTGTGCTGAATCTTTTATAATATATATCTCAAATGTTTGGTATGCAAAATATGTAGTGTTACACAAAAATCCTATAAAGACTTTTCCTATGAATAAAAAAATGTAATTTATAAAATTCAATACAAGATGTGTCCTAAAAGTTACATTGGCTGCACAGTAAACTCTCTAAGAACAAGAATGACAGGTATGATATAAACATAAAAATACAGAGCAGCTGTAGAGGCACATATTTTATATGTAAAAGAAACATTTTAAGTCAAACCAAGAAGAAAATATCGCAAAACTTAACTTTAAATAACCTAATAACCATGAAAAGGCGCATAGACCTGTTAAAAAAATAACATTTTCTTTGTAGATTTTCAGTTTAAGATAACTCAGTCAACAAAAATTATTTTAGTCAATCAAATAACATGTTAAAAATTATAACTAGCGAACCTCATTAATTATTTTATTTTGATATTTCTATTTATATGTTTATGTTTATTATATTCTTATAGCCATATTTTTAAGACGTTTTAAGCCGAAATATAGAACATTTTCATTATTTTTATTTCTTTTTCTGAATATTCATATTGAAGAATGAGAATATCGTTCATAAGTATCAATCGTTAATTAATTCTTTCAAAATCCGAACTGCTCACAGCTCAAAACGTTAAATCTGTCCAGAAAACTCACAAGCTTTTCAAAGAATAGTTTCTCATATACCTAACTAAAAATTGGCAGGATTGATATTGGGCGATAGTTACTCATTTTGGACGGATCGTACTTCTTAAAAACGGATATAACCTTATCTGCCTTCAAGAAAGATGGAAAATGGAATTTTCGAAAGACTGAACTATCAGTTTTGTAACTGGTGCTAAAATATGTCTGTAGCAGCGTTTCAGCAACCATACAGATAACCATGTGCCAGTAATATCACATGACTTGGTTTGAGTTCATGAATGACCTTGGCCACTCCAACCTCATCAACAGGAGACAGTATCATGGAGAACTCAGGAGTCCTTTTAGGGCTTATACAATTTGATATATCGATCATTGTTTGTCCAGTAATATCACATGACTTGGTTTGAGTTCATGAATGACCTTGGCCACTCCAACCTCATCAACAGGAGACAGTATCATGGAGAACTCAGGAGTCCTTTTAGGGCTTATACAATTTGATATATCGATCATTGTTTGTCCAGTAATATCACATGACTTGGTTTGAGTTCATGAATGACCTTGGCCACTCCAACCTCATCAACAGGAGACAGTATCATGGAGAACTCAGGAGTCCTTTTAGGGCTTATACAATTTGATATATCGATCATTGTTTGTCCAGTAATATCACATGACTTGGTTTGAGTTCATGAATGACCTTGGCCACTCCAACCTCATCAACAGGAGACAGTATCATGGAGAACTCAGGAGTCCTTTTAGGGCTTATACAATTTGATATATCGATCATTGTTTGTCCAGTAAGTGCTGCGTTAGCAAAAAAGTGCCTTGCAGCTTCGGAATTGTTTTAAATTAATTTGTCGCCTATGTTGATTTGTGGCGTAGTATTGGCAGTACCTATAAGGCGTTTTGTAGGTTATAGTATTAATGATAATCCTAGCTATCTTTGAAATATTTTCACTGGTTTTCAAGGAATTTCCAAAATGCAAAGCCTTAGTGGTCTTTACGATACATTTTTCTGTAATTTTTGTACAAAAATATTGAATTTCTTCATGATTGGTCGCCCCATTTTAAAGTACCTGATAAATGGGTAGGTGTAACAGGTAAGCGTTATGTTTTAGTATTTAAAAATAATCTTAGATATTGTGACGGTTCTTATTCACATGCCCAGCAAGATATATAAACAGGATGTCAAACCAAACCTCAAGTAGACTGAGTAGTTGACATAGCTGAATAACAAAACTCTGATGTAGCCAGTTTCTGTTACACATATTTTTACCGAAGATGGCTCTCCACAACAGCGTTACGGAAATATTTCAAGAATTTATTGTGAGAGCCTGAACAGGAAGACTGTCATTTTAAAATATTTTACTGCATACTGTTTTGATAAAAACTCATATGACCAAACGTTTAATGTTGTCGTTTATTATTTAAAACCGAAAGCATATATTAAAATATGTATGAAAACAAACGCACAAATCTCTGTTAACAATTTTTAATAGATCTCATTTGAAATGTATGTAACCTACTGTTTTTATGAAGGGGATAAACACAATATCGGGTTGATATATTTAACCATATAATGTACGTACACCTTTTTGCTTATATTGTTATAACAATATGGCATTGGCATATATGAGAAACAGAATTGGAATGAAAATTGATCCCTGCGGGACCCTGTAGCTCAACTGGATTGGGTTTGAAAGATGATTTGAGATTTGGACAACTTGAATTCTGTCACTTAGAAATGATATTAGCCACAAGTATGGCACGCCTCGCATGCCATGTGATTTTAGTTTTTCAATAAGAGTTTTGTGGTCAACACAGTCGAATGTCTTTGATAAGTCGAGAAACGCACCTAGGGTGGTATTTAAATTTTCTAATCCCTCGACAACCAAGTGAACGAAACTCTCAACAGCGTCCTGTTGTCGATTAACCTGTTCATCAGAAAGTTGGTTGTGTTTCTCCAAATACTGCAGCATTCCTGTCATAAATATTTTACCAAAAACTTGCTCACAAAACCTCAAAACAGGCAAAAATGATCCAGTTGCCAGTCACGATTGATCCCTTTATGATTATTGAATAAACAAAAAATTATGGTTGCCTGTAAAGTCGGTTTTACGGGCGAAGATTTTACGTGACAACGTCTTTTTCTCGGTAGAATATTTATTGATATGAATATTATTAAATTGCACAATAGGAACAAGGAATTGAATGAAAATAAGAATTGCACAAATTTTAACTATAGAAATATATTTTGTTTACTAAAACATTGTACATAATTTGAAATTAATTAAAATTTGTTATTGTAAATGGTAAAGTTGAATAAAACATTTACTAAAATTTGAATTTGAAATTCTTGCTAAACACAGTTAAATTCTAACTCCGCGCGTGGTGATTGGTCGGTTTAGTTCGTTTGTTTGGTCGCACTGTTATGACAGGTTAGAGGTTATAATTTGTTATTTTAAATGTTTGACTAGCAATACGCGCTGTTTCTTCTCAATCGACTGAATTACGATTGATTGCAGAGTGATTTAAACTAAAAGTTACTTAACACTATCAACATTTGTCAATAGTATGACATAACCTATAAACTCAGTTTCTCAACTTTTGTGTCAATCTAACAATTAATCAATCAATCATAGTTTACGATAATGAAATATCAGTGTACAATTATTTACCTTTATTGTTGTAGTTGTTGTAAATGACGAATCTAAGCACTCCACATTTTCACGAATAAACATAGTTATCTGCTTTATCCCGTGCGGCGGACCCACAGTTATCTGCTTTATCCCGTGCGGATCCCGTGCGGCGGACCCACTGGACGTTACCGGGCGTTACACTTTTTCATGAGTGACTCCGAGCCGCAACCTAATTTAAGACGTTGTCACGTCAATAATCATTTATGAAAAAATCGAATGTAAATAATTACCTAACGATAACTGTTGGATTGAGAGTAACTGATGATGTCATTGTTCAGTTTACGTGAAGCATGATCAAATACCGCCGGTTATTAATCTTCTCTGCTTTCTTAGTTTTTCATTTTTCTGATCCAAAACATATTATTCAACTGAAGCAAAATACACATTTCAACTAAAATACTTGCATTTCTGTAACAAGCCTTTTCTTTTTAGCTAAGGAATTAAAACAATAATAACTAAGTAGAAAACTGGAGAGATTTTTAGGCTTAAAATGTAAATATCTTAAAAATTAATACATGTGGGAATGATAAGGATTCATTAAGTAATTATTAGAAGGAAATTGAGCAAAAGGTTAATTTAAATTGTATTAAATAAAGTCCGTTGTTTTTTAAATTTCGAATCTATTTAAAAAAGCAGAGTCAGTTTTGGTGATTCAATACCTAAATTACTTCCCACGATCTACTTATAATTATTCGATATAATACAGATTTTCATTACAGACCAGTTCTGCCAAACAAAAATCTGAAAATTAATATATTAGAAGTACCAATTAAACAACTCCTATTTACTTACTACAGATATAAATCTGTATTATTGTAATATAATCTTGCTTCGACGTAATTTGACATGTTTCCATATTATTATTTTATGATTATCTAGCAATGTTTCCGAAACTATTGACCCGATTTTGATGAAACCATAGTTTGAATAAAATAATTAAAATCATTTCTCGCTGTCCTTACTCAGGTCCGTATCCTGTGGACCTTGTATACGAGTAATCAATGAATTATCTTAGAAGCAGCTCATGAACACTTCTCGGAAAAGCCAGACAAAGTAGCAACGATGCGTCGCTACGCAGAAATCCTCAAATACACAACTTTTCTCATCGATGCTAGTAACAACAATTTGTCTTGTTTTGGGTTCGGAGTCCCGCCTTAGTTGGAAGGGAAGTGGAATGAGACCCTAAACAGAGAGTGTTTCAACTAACCACAAGTTTTCTGTGAGCCTTTGGTCTGTTTACATCCGTGATTCAGATTATGCTACTTAACGAGTCATAGAAACATAACATAGATAACAATGCAGAATAAACAGTCAAGGGATAGTTTTCTTCCAATATAATTACTTACATTCTAGGGAATATATCGAGTGTCTGTCCATAAGGTTCCGAATAAGATCCTTACCAAAGGCAAGGCGGTATCCGTCCTAAAGCAACGAAACAAAAAGAGTGTAGAAATTTAGATTTTCTATATAACCATAACCTACATCTGAATAACTATGAGGAATTCCACCGCTTTGTTTTCCCTGAGAAGGGCATGCAAAGGGATGTTTTTATGTGAATGCTGTAATGACGCGATGTCCCTATTTGGAGGCGTTATGAATCCATCAAAGCAAACAGACAGAGATTAGAATTAGAGATTGAATGTTCCTAAATGACCTTGGCTCACCTGAGAATTGCGGTAGGGAACGTTCCTTTTATGCCAAGGTTTGAGGTGGTTGTCTGCTAGGAAACCTGTCAACACAATGTAGCAACAATACATTTCTGAATACATTTAAACTAATATTGTCCTTCGAAACATTACGTTCCCGGTAAACTTGTGAAAGTGGCTCAAAATATTCTTCTCCGTCTCTCTGTTATTGGTGGTTAGTGTAAACTACGACCATGTTAACAGTCAACTGACATACTTCAGTATGTGCTGCCTACAAATAATATTTGGCTGTATTTCTGAGTTCCTTGCATCGTACGTCTGACGTCATTGTTCAATCATACATATGTGAAATATTACCATCCTATCATATAATCAAACGTTCTCTTAATACTAAAAAATATTTATTTGAACTATACGGGTTTGGTACTTTTACTGTATTTGTTATAAAAAATGAACACATTTCAGTCGGCAGACATCAGGACGCTACAAACTCGAGGATAAACCGGAATAAACACGTCCTGACATGACAGGAGCCGATAATGAGAATGCCAGACATGTGAGTTCATGTTTCTGTTTGTTTATGAACATTTTAATCGCTTTTACAGTTTATCTAAATTGGAAAAATACAGATAGCATCATTAAATTTAGAGATTCTTTCATATTATTTAAATATAACTATGCGAATTCTATTTATAAATGCTTTGTTTATAAGTTATGTTTGCCTGAACATTTAATTAGTTCAGTGTGTGCTTTTAAGATTGAACACTAGGATATTTTGTTTAAGTGTGTTTAAACATAATTTTTTGCTTAATTTTGTTTTCTTTCTGTTAAAAACTGACGTTACAGAATAAAAAAATATTTTATGCATTCGCAATATATCTTAAATGGTGATATGGAATAGTACTTTTAGCTAGAATGGACGTTTTAATAAATTGATATTTTAAAATGTTTACAGTAAGTACGAACATTGGATAAGTTGTAGAAATTTAAAACATCATATATTAAAAATTTGTCATTATTGAACTATTATTATTTTTAAACTTTATAAGTCGAAGTATCTCTGAATTAGTTTCATATAAGTATTTCTAAGTAATATTGTTCATTCATCTAGCCTCAAATGTGCCAAAGTCTTGTTAAGGAAACAGGATTTTTTCCGGACATTTGCCATCGTTCAGTGAAACAAGAAATCAGTAACACTACGTTTCGAGATCTGCAATCTGATCTCTTCTTCAGGTAAAGCACAGTCAGTCGTAGGTGGTTAGTAGACGAATGCAGACGTATTGTGACCTGTATTCTGTAGTTCAGTTTTAATGATTAGTGTTGTGTATAGTTTTTTATTAAGTGCATGTTTTTAGAGTTAGTTAAGTTGACGCACAACATGGTGGTTGTGATTCCTGACTTAGGCGAGCCACAACGCTTTGGTATGATTTGTTTATTTTAACATAGTTATTATGTATTAGGTTAGTTCTTTACCTGAAGAAGAGATCAGATTGCAGATTTCGAAACGTAGTGTTACTGATTTCTTGTTTCACTGAACGATGGCAAATTTCCGGAAAAATCCTGTTTCCTTCACAATCCTTCCGTCGTAAACAATAACCATCGTCAAAAATAGTGAAAAAATGTCCTCCATAAATGAAGAAATAATTCTTTGAATTGTGAGGTAAAGTTTTATCATCCCATGCACCATCACCGAGCTGTGTCCTGTCTATAACAATAAACTGATACAACGGAATATAGAAGGACTAGATCTATCTAGTTCATTCTAATGTAGCGAAAGTGTTACCAACCAACCAGTTTACCAAATACCCCGTGCAAGTCTGTTTACAAATTTGTTTATTTTAGAATTTTCTCATTGCCGTAATGTTTTCTCATAAACCAGTGTCAAAATGTCCGTCAACAGTTAGCAACATTCTGTGGAGTGAGATGCACCTTCATCGAACTCGATGTTTCTCTTAGCTTCGTGCTGAAGTTCGTTTGTAGGTCTGTTAGTTTTTAGATATCGTGTTGACATACAGACCTGAAGCTTGTCCAGCCCCTCGAGTAATGTCACTAACTCTCAAGCAGTGAAGTAAATATGTGCCAGGGCAGAGTTGTTCGGCTTTTCTGACCATACTGAATGTACGTATATGGGATTATTTGTATATGTAATTCTGATATGCCAAATTTGACAATGAGCGAAGGGGTTCGTAGATAAGCCAAGAGATGTATCTGGACATGACATTTTAAAGATATTATTCATTGTCCTAAAATATAGACAAACAGTTGTAAAAAAATTTTCATTGGAATACCATTTAACAATCTAGGTATATCTCTTAATGTGAAAAACAGCTGAGTTTAAATAATTTGGAATAATCTAACCAACTTGAATACGTATTTTTGTGGTGTAAATGTTTGTTTACTGTTATAGTAAAAGTGTAAATTTGAATAACAATTTATATCAAAATTATTTAACATAATAATACTTTACATTAGGTTATCATAATAAATATACATGGTATTTTTCTTTGTAATGAATTTCTCACACATTCTAAACAAAACATTAAGGACAGTACCACATGATACTAACAATGCATTTTATAAAGTTACTAGATTATATGATTTATTCAATGCAATCACTAGAATATATAATTTATTCAATACAATCACTAGAGTGTAATGGAATATTACCTATAGAAGCTACTAGATTACAATTAATTAAAGTGAGAACAATAATGAGATTGTTTGCTTTAAATATACCCTACTCTCTTCTGAGAAAATATTAAGTAGACTACAACTTACATTACTCATTGAATTGGATAAAGCTATTAAAGGAGTACATGTATGCAATAAGTAGGTCGATGAGAAGTATAAATTATTAATTAAAATATGTTTGCCATTGTAGTGCATGCTTTACTGTTTAAAGAAACAATCCTGACAAAAAACGTATTCTAGAGCGCAAGTTACAATATATTCTATGAAAATTCGATTTAAGTGAACAGTTAAATAAATAAATAAAATGTGTATTGCTCCATGATATTATTTGCACACTTTTTAATTTTGTGACAAAATAAACTGAATGAATTCATACATTTTATTATTTAAGATAAGTAAACTTATGTCCTGTCAATTTGTCACAGACGAAATCAAGTCTAACGAGTCTTTTATATCTCCAAGAAGAATTAGCTGCCCTAAAAGTGTAAACCGTTATATATCCAATTACTATGACGTTCAAGTTCAAACATGTTCAAATGACACAGTTGAAGCATTCGCTGATAATGTCGTTATTTGAATATTGAGAACACTTCCAAGTAATCGATCAATCAGAGGATAAATTAAGATAGAATAAATAAAGCATATTATACTCGTGTTCATATAAAACTCCACATAGAAAAATTTGTCATTCATGTCAGAGCGATAAACTCGTATCCCGAAATACTTGAATCTAACCGCATCTCACAGACAATATCTGTTTCCTTCAGGGTTTACATTTATCTTCGTGTATAATTTACGCAGCATTTATTATTGCCTTATTTAGAAGCTTTTGGCAGCAGTTTTTAGGGTCTTATTTGCGAATGAAGGTCCCTTAAACGATAATAATGATTGAAAAATGTTTAGTAGTTAATTGAACTGTAGCCGAACCTTAAGTGAAATCAACCTTTTAGTAGCACTCTACGATTGAACTCCCAGCTGGAGCTAATCTCGTGTTGGAAGGAGGGACCTTACCCACGATGGGGTTCATGTAACGAAGGTATCTCTAGTCTCGGGTTATTGACATTCCTTTGTTTGAAGTTTGTTTTGACGATGGAAGGATTGTGACGGAAACATGATTGTTCCGGATATTTTCCATCGTTAAGTGATGTAATCAGTATTACTTAGCATATTTATTTTATCAATGAGCGATAGACAATGATATTCATTGAATATCCGGAAAATCCTATTTCCTTCGTAATTTACATCATGTTACCGTACGGATTCTGGAAATATCACCTTGAAACAAGGATGAGGTCCGTATCTGCGTGATCTCTCTTGCATCTCGATTAGATTTCGGGGCATGAGTTGTTGTTTAATACAGCTTTAGTGTAAATGGCTGCGAAGGAACTGAGGCATGGCTTCACCCTGGAATCTCATCCAACAGCTACAGCATACCAGGTCTCAGTATACTCCACTGTAGTTCGGAGTGACATGCATGGCTTCACCCTTGGTTAATATCTGAAAGCTACAGCATACCAGGTCTCAGTATACTCCACTGTAGTTCGAAGTGGCTGAGGCATGGCTTCACCCTGGGATCCTATCTGAAAGTTACAGCATACCAGTGAGCCGGTTCTATACCTATATCTCCCCGGCTCATGTGTGTTTTATATAGTGTGTGTGTGGTTTATTGGCTGCAGAGGCGACTGACCATTTGAAGGCGTTTGGCCTTTCCGGCAGAGTGGCAAAGACTCCGAGCCGTGCTGTACTAGTTAGGAGCAGCTCCAGTTTAATTTATTTTGTTAAATTTTAAGTGTTTGTTAGTTTTGCTGAGCATTTCTCCTTCTAACATGTGCAGCTAAGTTGACGGCCCCTCACTGATGAGTAAGTTTTGCTTTCTTTTAAATTTTAGTGATTATTTTCATTTTTCAAACTGTGAAGGTTAAGAGCACATGGTTTTCCAAATTGTAGTTTTGCTTTTTATTAACTTTTTAGTACTTCTGGCTGTTAACTAAATTTTTAATTTGGCTTTCAAATTATTTCTCTTACACTTTTGTTAGTTTTCACCCTTTCTCTTCAGCTTATATTAATTTTCTGTCTCTCAGTGAGGACCAGTCCTAGGCTTATGTTACAGTTCCTTTTATTCTGCAGCCAATATTGTTTGTAATGTGTCACTTGTTATTGTAGTTTTTGTAAACAAACCAGAGAAGACTGCTGAAGGTTCATTTTACTAAATTTTTAAGCCTTCTGAGAGATGTAACGTTCTTCGGGTCTTTAGCCACAACTCCCCCTTTAAGCCTACTTGGTTAATTTAAGGCCTTCTGCCATCAAATTTTAAATTTTAGATTCCTGTTAATAGGCTGCTACTTTTGGCCATCAGTTTTTTCCTAATCATTAAATTTTTTTTTTCACCAAGAGTAATACGCTTTAATTTTTGTTCTGTGACAGAGGGGATTTTCATCTACTTTCCTTGGGGTTGTTGTTTTTGAGTGGGGAATTTTATTTTAAGTGCAGAATGCCCTTCCCCTGCTTTTCACCAATTTTGAGCCTATTCTGTCAATAAATGCCTGTTTTAAAAATGTTTGAACCAAATTGTTACGTATGGTAGGCTACTGCGTATACCTCAAATAAATTCCTTTATTACTTATTGTTTTAGTCTTTCAAAATGGAATATCTTGTTTATTTATTGTTTTCTAATGTTACCAGCTTCTATATTAAGGTTTATTTTAATTTTTATCAGTAATTGATTGGTCTGTGATATTTGAAATTTTGGTAATTTAACTTAATTAAAATTCTTGATATATAACTTTTGGCAACTGTACTTTTATTAAATTCTATATTGTTTGGCAACTATTTATTAATTATTATTAACTTTAAAAGGGTACTAGGTTGAAACCTGGTTTCAGGGTCCAAGGGATGAATTGTTTTATCCTGTCATCTCTCCATCATGCGTGGTCGCAGAGAAAACTTCGCCTTTGCGCTAGCTGCTGAAGGACGGCCACCATGATGGACATACCTACTATTCAACACCTGTGATACCCCGTGATATTGTTATTGTTGCTATTTATATAGTTTATATTTTGTTATTTAGTTTTAAGTTAGTTTTAGATATTATTTAGTTATTTCTTGGATTTCATTAGGAGCCCGCCCTTAGCCGAAGGATACCGGGTGGAATTGGCATTTCTTGTTTCAAAATTATGGCATTTTCTAATTTTTGTATGCAGGTGCACCTGACGGAGATTGTTTGAGATATACTACTGCAGGCAACTTTTATTTTTTTTAATTTATAGTATATATATTTATACATATTATATTGACAGGATAGGCCTGTGTTTTCGAAGTAAATGAACCTGAGTATGCTGACCACGGTGTTCTTTTTTTTACCTAGTTTTTTTGATCCGGCATCCGTTCGCCGCCATGGGCGCGCGCTTCCCTGATGTTTGCTGTGGGTGTGCGGGCGGCGATGTCAGGTTTCAATGGTAAGCAGAGCGTGGTTAGCTGCTCTCTCAGCTGTCTCTCAGTTCTGGTTTTGTTTGGTTGGTGTAGGTTAGTGTTAGGTAGGGGGAGGTCAGAGTACACAATTTTTTTATTAGGAGCTCGCCCTAGCACAGGATACCGGGTGGAATTGGTTTAGTGTCTTGCTTCCTGCAGACTTACCCTTTGCAGGGAGCAAGGGACTCTAAAATTGCTTAACCGCTAAATTTATCTAACTGTACTCTACTTCTCCCCTATCAATGTGTTGTTTTGTTATATTTATTGCTTCTGTGTTTGTAGGTTGTGGTTAGTGTATATTTGCAGGGTATCCTTCTATTAGGTGGCAGGTATTAAGTTCTTCACTTGGACCTCGTCAGTGTAAGCCCTTTGTGAGTTGAGTCCACTTAGGTTACTAAGTAATTGTTGTGTACGCTTTGTTGTATTTATATTGTCTGAATTGTTTGGTATGGCGTTTTCCCTGGTGCCTGAACATCTGCGCAAGCCCGAGTTGGTTTTTGAGGTCCTGGCGAGAGGACAGAAGCCCGAGGGAGATGTGAGGGCATTAAGAGCTCAATTACGGGCTTGTATAGCGTTGGACCGCAGCTGGAATGCAGAGTTCCAAATTAATACTGAATTTGAGTTTTGTAAAACCCGAATGGAAGAGTTAGAAGACGACATTAATTTTGAGTCACTTCCCATGTCCGGGTCAGCAAAGGCTAGATTGGCATCTCAGCTTTTACATTGGCGTGACAGAATAGTTTTACTTATGTCAGCTCCTAGTTTAGACTCTGAAATTAAAAGTTGGGCTTTTTCGGCCAGTAATAAATTAAAACAAGCCCTAGATGGTTTGAGTGAGGTGCGCTCGGTGAAGGAGAAGGGGGTACTATTTACCTCTGTCACTCCAACGGAGGTTCCCACTACCATTACTTTTGCTAACCATCCTCCGGCTCTTTCTTTCGAGCCTCCCAGAGTTACTATGTCTCCGATGGGTGGTAGCCCTCCTGAAGCGGCTGGTGAGGCTTCATCTATAGTTGTGCCTTCCTTTTCTAGCTTTGGCAAACTGCCTCATCCTTTGGGGAGTGTGTTACAACACTTCCCCAGAGTTGATGGACTTGACACTAATTTACTTATCCATTTTCTTCTGGAAGTTTTTAAAACTGAGAGAATTTCCTGGTATGACAGATGCCATGCTTATGCAGATTTTTTAGCGCAGTTTTCCTTAAGGCCCCCTTTTTGATCGCCTATCTAGACTGCCTTAAGAGAGGTGCCACTTTTGACCAGTTCCACGCCGAGATCTTGGAGTTCTTTGTACCTGCTCGGGTTAGGGAGCGCTTGCGGGTGGAACGCGTTTATCGTTCCTCAGGCACCAGATGAGACGTTGAGCCATTTTGTCGGGAGATACGGGATGTAGCCCGGGTGTTGCGCTTGAGCTTGAGCGAAACGGAGTTGGTGAACCTTATTTTGGAGGGCATTAAACCTGAAGAAACGCTCCCGTTTGATTTTTTGTAGCCGTCCCGCATCTTTTGCGGATTTGGACCGGCTCTCCATCATCTCTAGAGGGGTTCAGGATGCGGATGATCAAAGGGAGACCATGTCGAGGCATCTTCCTCACTTGCCTCCGGGGCCGGTCCATGCTCAGGTGCAGTCTGAGCCAGCAGCTGCTCCTTCCCGTAGGCAGCCTCCTACCTGTTATGGCTGCAAGCAAGTGGGACATATTAGACCGTTTTGTCCACTTAATAAAAAAAACTAGTAAGCTTGCGGACGAGTAAAGCCCGACTCGTGCCGTAAAGGTAATTTTGAGGGCAAATATGTACCTAATTTTGATGGTAAAAGGGTAGCTGGTTTAATACAGAACAGAAAGAAAACAGAAAGAAATAGACTTGGGGACAGTTATCATCGTTGGCCGAGAGGGGAGGTTGCTGCTCTGGCTGCGCAGGGAGTAAGGGCTGCCCGCTCAACCTGCCCACAACTGGATGGGCTTGTGGGGAATGTGGTGCAGAAGGCCCTGGTTGATTCTGGGTCAGCCCGCAGCCTGATTTCTTTGTCGTTTTTTGAAGATCTAAAATCCTCTGGGCTAATACGGCAGGTTTGAGCCTAGTTCACTTATCTGCTGGACTGCTTCACGCACACCTTTACCTATTATCTGTAGTGCCCAGATTCACATCAAAATTAATTATTTCTCTTGGGATTGGAGCTTTTTGGTGGCTAAGGACCTGACTTTTCCTTTCATCTTGGGAGCAGATTTTTATCGGAAAAACTGGCATGATTTTGGATTTGGCCTCCAGTCAATGTTTTTCTTTGCTTTCGCCAGGCGGGTGCTCGTTCCCTTTTCTGATGTCGAGTCTCGTGGGACTGCTGCCTTAGAGATGGAAGATAAGAGCTTGACTCCTCCTGACCAACTAGGACATCTTACGCCGAAAGAGGCTGAGGACATAAGGCAGATTTGTTCCAGTTTTCCTGAAGTCCTTACTGACAAAACTGGGTACGACCAATCTCTTGGAATACGAGATTCGTCTTACAGACACCCAGTCCTGTACGTTCCCATCCATATAAGCTTGCTCCGCCCAAGATGGAGATTCTGAGAAATATGATTGATGATTTACTTAAGAGTGGGGTTATCGAGCCGTCTTGCTCAAAATTTTTCCAGTCCAGCGTTTCTAGTGCCGAAACCTAATGGGAAGTCCAGATTGGTCCTGGATTATCGAAAGCTCAATGCTCAGATAGAAATTGACTCCGTGCCTCTCCCCGATTTGCATTTCTGCTTTCGACTGGTTTGGTAAGGCCAAGTATTTCTCCATTTTTGATCTTTAACCAGGCATACCATCAGATTCCACTAAAACACGAGTCTCGACCTCTCACTGCTTTTTGTGTGCCTTGGAATTTGTACCAGTTCACCCGAGTGCCAATGGGCTTGGCTGTGGGGGCCCAAACACTCACCAGACTCCTGGATTCTATCTTTCATGATGTCAAATTTAAGTTCGTGTTCAACTATCTGGATGACCTGCTTGTGTACAGTGAGAGTTATGAGGAGCACTTGACTCATCTGGAGGAAGTTCTAACTAGGCTGCGAGAGTCTGGCCTTACCGTCAATCCTGAAAAGGTGAGTTTTTGCTCAGCCTGAAATATCGTTTCTGGGTCATCTTGTCTCTTCTCGAGGTGTTTGTATTGATCCAGAGAGAACCCAGGCAATCAGGGAGTTTCCTCCTCCTAAGGATGCCAAGGGGATTGCCCCGTTTTGTGGGAATGATAAATTTTTATCGTCGTTTCATCCCCAATGTTGCTGAAGTGGCGGCCCCTCTGAACTCTCTTAGGAAAAAGGGTGCCAAGTTTGAGTGGGGTGAAGCGCAACAGGCTGCTTTTGAGCAGCTGAAAGAGGCAGTGATGCAGCCTCCAGTCTTGGCTATGCCTGATTTCAGTCGTAAGTTTCGTCTTGCAAACTGATGCTTCCTCCTTAGCCGTTGCTGCTGTTTTATCGCAAGAAGTAGATGGTATCCGGCAGCCCCCATAGCTTATGCTTCACGCACGTTAACCCCTTGTGAGAAGAAGAGTTGTTCTGTTTATGAGCTGGAATGTTTGGCTGTCGTGTTTGGAAATTAACAAGTTCAGGCGTTACCTAGAACATAAAGAATTTTTGTTGGAAACCGACAACCAGGCACTTTCTTGGCTCCTTGCCCACCCCCGTCAGCTCGGGAAGATTGGTCGCTGGGTAGTCCAAATTTCTGCCCTTAAGTTTCACAGTGCAGCACGTGCGAGGCACCCAAAATATCATAGCGGACACTCTGTCACGGATGTATCACTTACCCAACGACCACCAGGATTTATCAAGAGCCGCCCTGTTGTGGCGTGCTCCTAGACTTTCCTCTGGCATTTTCGGACATTGTTCCACACCAACTTAAGGATCCCGAGCTGACTGCTATCATCAATGAGCTTAAAAACGGAGGTGCCCACCCTCCTTATTTTCTGTACCGAGGTGCTCTATGCTGCCGTGACAAGCAGCGGAGAAAACCTAAGTTAGTGCTGCCAAGCTTTCTTGTACCGATGGTCTTTCAGTATTTTCATTCTTCTCCTGTGGGCGGACATCTAGGAATTCATAAGACCATCGCGAAGATTAGGGATCAGTTCATCTGGAAAGGTATGGACCGGGATATTGCAGCTCGAGTACGTTCTTGTGAACTGTGCTCGCTAAGCAAACCCGCTCAAAATACCAAGTTGGGTCTTTTTGTCATCTGAGGTGGCGGAAAAACCTTTGGAGAAGGTTTTCATTGACTATGTTGGGCCTCTCCCGCGTAGCAAGTCCGGAAATAAGTTCCTACTTGTTTGTGTGGATGCCTTCTCCAAGTTTGTTTGGTTGTTCCCATTGCGGAGTGCTACCGCGCAGCTCACGGTGCAAGCACTTCGTAAACCATTTCTTTCAACACTTTGGAATCCCTGCCACCTTAGTTTTCCGATAATGGTTCACAGTTTGTCTCCAATATCTTTAAAAGAATGTGCTTTGGGCACGGAATCCGCCATGTGACTACTTCCCCTTTCTATCCTCAGCCTTCTCACGCCGAACGGTTTAATCGCAATCTTCGATCTGCTCTCATTGCCTTTCATGCGGAAAATCAGACCACCTGGGATCAACAACTACCTTGGATCCAATTTGCCTTTAATACGGCCCAGCATGAAAGTCACAAGGCGGTACCTTTCGAGTTATTATTTGGCTTTCCGCCAAACAACCCTTTGGCGAACCTTTGGAAAATTAGCGATCTTCTGCCACCTCCTGGTACTCCCGATGTGAAAGCCACTTGGGAGGCAGCCAGGCGGAATCTCATTCGGGCTAGGGAGTTAGTAAGGAGGAAGTACAACCGAGGTCGTATTGCCAATCCCTTCCAGGTGGGGGATCTAGTTTACTGCAAGGCTCACCCAGTCAGTTTCGGGCTGTGGACAATAGAGCTGCTAAACTTTGCTACAGGTGGACTGGTCCCCAACCGCATCTTGAAGTTTCTGACTCCGGTGACTGCCCCGACTGGGAGATCCTCAGTCCGGGAAGATTTTCAGGAAGGCGCACATATCCCCATCTGAAGCCTTGCCGGAGTCATCCGTGATTTCTCTTTAGTCTGTGCGGGAGGGTTTTAGGTCCCAGAGGCCTGATCACCTCTGCTACTTCTTCCTGATCAAGGTCACTGTGTTCTTCTTTGTACCCACACTACTCTTGGAGGGTTTTTCTTGCCTCCAACTGGATTTTCTTGGTTTTCCTTCTGCAGACTTAAGGGTTTCCGGTTTATATTTCTTCAACCATTGGGGGGAGAGGCATTTTCGTTTGGTTCTTCATTTTGAAGAAATTAACAGAGGGGAGTTCCTCCTTTTGGGGGGGGAGTCTGAGCCGGTTCTATACCTATATCTCCCGGCTCATGTGTGTTTTATATAGTGTGTGTGTGGTTTATTGGCTGCAGAGGCGACTGACCATTTGAAGGCGTTTGGCCTTTCCGGCAGAGTGGCAAAGACTCCGAGCCGTGCTGTACTAGTTAGGAGCAGCTCCAGTTTAATTTATTTTGTTAAATTTTAAGTGTTTGTTAGTTTTGCTGAGCATTTCTCCTTCTAACATGTGCAGCTAAGTTGACGGCCCCCTCACTGATGAGTAAGTTTTTGCTTTCTTTTAAATTTTAGTGATTATTTTCATTTTTCAAACTGTGAAGGTTAAGAGCACATGGTTTTCCAAATTGTAGTTTTGCTTTTTATTAACTTTTAGTACTTCTGGCTGTTAACTAAATTTTAATTTGGCTTTCAAATTATTTCTCTTACACTTTTGTTAGTTTTCACCCTTTCTCTTCAGCTTATATTAATTTTCTGTCTCTCAGTGAGGACCAGTCCTAGGCTTATGTTACAGTTCCTTTTATTCTGCAGCCAATATTGTTTGTAATGTGTCACTTGTTATGTAGTTTTTTGTAAACAAACCCAGAGAGACTGCTGAAGGTTCATTTTACTAAATTTTTAAGCCTTCTGAGAGATGTAACGTTCTTCGGGTCTTTAGCCCACAACTCCCCCTTTTAGCCTACTTGGTTAATTTAAGGGCCTTCTGGCCATCAAATTTTAAATTTTAGATTCCTGTTAATAGGCTGCTACTTTTGGCCATCAGTTTTTTCCTAATCATTAAATTTTTTTTTTCACCAAGAGTAATACGCTTAATTTTTGTTCTGTGACAGAGGGGATTTTCATTCTAACTTTCCTTGGGGTTGTTGTTTTGAGTGGGGGAATTTTATTTTAAGTGCAGAATGCCCTTCCCCTGCTTTTCACCAATTTTGAGCCTATTCTGTCAATAAATGCCTGTTTTAAAAATGTTTGAACCAAATTGTTACGTATGGTAGGCTACTGCGTATACCTCAAATAAATTCCTTTATTACTTATTGTTTTTAGTCTTTCAAATGGAATATCTTGTTTATTTATTGTTTTCTAATGTTACCAGCTTCTATATTAAGGTTTATTTTAATTTTTATCAGTAATTGATTGGTCTGTGATATTTGAAATTTTGGTAATTTAACTTAATTAAAATTCTTGATATATAACTTTTGGCAACTGTACTTTTATTAAATTCTATATTGTTTGGCAACTATTTATTAATTATTATTAACTTTAAAAGGGTACTAGGTTGAAACCTGGTTTCAAGGGTCCAAGGGATGAATTGTTTTAATCCTGTCATCTCTCCATCATGCGTGGTCGCAGAGAAAACTTCGCCTTTTGCGCTAGCTGCTGAAGGACGGCCACCATGATGGACATACCTACTATTCAACCACCTGTGATACCCGTGATATTGTTATTGTTGCTATTTATATAGTTTATATTTTGTTATTTAGTTTTAAGTTAGTTTTTAGATATTATTTAGTTATTTCTTGGATTTCATTAGGAGCCCGCCCTTAGCCGAAGGATACCGGGTGGAATTGGCATTTCTTGTTTCAAATTATGGCATTTCTAATTTTTGTATGCAGGTGCACCTGACGGAGATTGTTTGAGATATACTACTGCAGGCACTTTTATTTTTTTTAATTTATAGTATATATATTTATACATAATTATATTGACAGGATAGGCCTGTGTTTTCGAAGTAAATGAACCTGAGTATGCTGACCACGGTGTTCTTTTTTTACCTAGTTTTTTTGATCCGGCATCCCGTTCGCCGCCATGGGCGCGCGCTTCCTGATGTTTGCTGTGGGTGTGCGGGCGGCGATGTCAGGTTTCACCAGGTCTCAGTATACTCCACTGTAGTTCGGAGTAACAGGCATGGCTTCACCCTGGGATCCTATCTGAAAGCTACAGCATACCAGGTCACAGTATACTCCACTGTAGTTCGGAGTGACTGAGGCATGGCTTCACCCTGGGATCCTATCTGAAAGCTACAGCATACCAGGTCTCAGTATACTCCACTGTAGTTCGGAGTAACTGAGGCATGGCTTCACCCTGGGATCCTATCTGAAAGCTACAGCATACCAGGTCTCAGTATACTCCACTGTAGTTCGGAGTGAATGAGGCATGGCTTCACCCTGGGATCCTATCTGAAAGCTACAGCATACCAGGTCTCAGTATACTCCACTGTAGTTCGGAGTGACTGAGGGAGGCATGGCTTCACCCTGGGATCCTATCTGAAAGCTACAGCATACCAGGTCTCAGTATACTCCACTGTAGTTCGGAGTGACAGGCATGGCTTCACCCTGGGATCCTATCTGAAAGCTACAGCATACCAGGCCTCAGTATACTCCACTGTAGTTCGGAGTGACAGGCATGGCTTCACCCTGGGATCCTATCTGAAAGCTACAGCATACCAGGCCTCAGTATACACCACTGTAGTTCGGAGTGACTGATGGAGGCATGGCTTCACCCTGGGATCCTATCTGAAAGCTACAGCATATCAGGTCACAGAATACTCCACTGTAGTTCGGAGTGACTGAGGCATGGCTTCACCCTGGGATCCTATCTGAAAGCTACAGCATACCAGGCCTCAGTATACACCACTGTAGTTCGGAGTGACTGATGGAGGCATGGCTTCAACCTGGGATCCTATCTGAAAGCTACAGCATATCAGGTCACAGAATACTCCACTGTAGCACGGAGTGAATGAGGCATGGCTTCACCCTGGAATCCTATCTGAAAGCTACAGCATAGCAGGTCTCAGTATACTCCACTGTAGTTCGGAGTGACTGAGGGAGGCATGGCTTCACCCTGGGATCCTATCTGAAAGCTACAGCATACCAGGTCTCAGTATACTCCACTGTAGCTCGGAGTGAATGAGGCATGGCTTCACCCTGGAATCCTATCTGAAAGCTACAGCATAGCAGGTCACAGTATATATTCCACTGCACCATGGAGTTCGGCTGTACATTATGCAGAGACAGTTGGAGGTCTCGCACTCAACATAATGCAGAGGATTATGTATCACCAACGAACCTTGTACGATGAACTACATCTGAAGTTGAAGTTCTTTGTACTGTGAAGAGGCGGGGACATGGTCTATATGTGGCTTTCAGGCCACTCGATGCCGGATACACTTACCTTGCTACTTGTTGTACTTCCTGTTTCTTGATTCTGTGATCTATATAGTTGACAAAAATATTGACCTTACTTAAAAACATGTAGTGAATATAAATAAGTACGTCGACATTTGCGAGAAAGTAATACAATCCGATTCTTTAGAGAGCCAACAAGAGAGCCAGTAACCTCGGCAATTCTGTTAGTCCAAACTACAGTGGACAAGTCGGCTGTGGTGAGGGGACCGGCGTTATTGATGCATTCAGTACAATGGATGGCACATAAAACGCGATCATGGCTACAAGTCTGCTTACTGTAAGTTTATATTAAAAAAAGGTAAGACGAAAAAAAAAATGTCCTGTTTCAAGAGTTTGCAGATAAGACATCAAAAAATAACAGAGGGAAAGGACAGCTGAAGAATTAGGAAATGAAAGAATCGGCACTGAAGACAAATGCTGTAAATAGTGGAGTTGAAGTGGCAGGGATTAGGAGATGTACAAGACATTAAAAAATACTTTAAACTCATTGTCTTGTGCGCTAATTAAACTTATTTTACAGAGTCAAACTACACATGAAGCAGTAAAGACTTAGATATGTTTAAATATTGCAATAATTGTATACAGCAAATAGTGCACTCTTACACGGAAAACTGTAAGCGAAAACACAAAAGAACAAAATAAATTATACATTTCTGAAGATAAGAAAAGAATAAGTTTTTATTATTGTGCACGTATTTTTGTAAAAACAGTCTGTACAAAATGCAATGAGCAAAGAATTAAAGAAACACGACATCCGCCCTGCCTTCAGAACGTACAACAGAAAACATGACAATTTTGCAGAGAGTGTTTACAGAATAATGTGCCCTGATGGCTCTAAAAACTATAAAGAATAGACTGTTCGGTGTTTGAGGGACACAAAGAACTCCATCACAATGTAAGGACCAGTATTACCCAACGCCTGCTCGGCGAGAACCGCAATGTTGATGACACTTGCCGAGGTACGGCCATTGGAAGCTTTGCACTGCTGCCAACTGTCACCAGGTATACAAAAGTTATGCGGCATTTAACAACGAGGACCAGACAGCCTACCGATTGGAAACTTAAATTGTAAATCTCATTTACGTTTTTATGTTATTATAATTGAAGTAATGATACCAGCCAGAACGGCACTTTACTCACCGCCGTGGTCAAACACGTTCTTTCAAGCGCGTTCTCATGTTTTTAATTTTGTATTTATTTGCGACCATATTATTTGTGTGTGAGTGTTTCTTTATGTTTTATTTAGACTGTAATACATTTATTTTATATCATAATGACATTGACGCAGCCATCTCATTTTCACATGTTCTGATGATGAAGAAATAAATCCTTCGAAACATATACGATGCTCTCTATACTTTATCCACACAAAAGTAATAAATATATTTAAATCTATATTGTACGATTTGTGTGTGGTTATGTGTGATATATTCAATTGTATATTGCATACACTCCCAAACCTCATATTATTTAATACTTTTGGACAGTCTTGTTTTGTAAAACTGAGCACGGAGCCACAATATTTGTCAGCGGATGACCAGCAAGGCGACAGGACGTGACTGTACTGACAACTGCTCTGTATTATTGACTCCCTTCAAGAAGTCAGGACTTGTGAACTTCTTCTTGTTTTTTGAGAACAATGTTGTTGCTGAGTACATGAAGTTCCACTTTTGTTAATAATAACCTTCTACTATGGTACAGTTTTTACAAGGGGGAAATAAATTAGAATAATAAGGAAGACTACATACATTACATGCATAACTTATATAAATATTTTAGAATATGGTTATATAAATCTAATATATTTTTTTAAATTTATTTCCAAACATATAATACAATATATGTTTACAACGTGTTAGTTAGAAATGAAAAGCTATCGTTTCCAGTAATGATAGCAACAATCTCACTTCTTAGACAGTTCATATCAGTCGCATCGCATTCTTTCACTTTCACTTATAACATGATCAAACTGTTACATGTGCTGACAAAAAAACACCGACAACAAAATATTTTAATCCTAATGCACATTTTTACCAAAACCTATTTAACTATTCAATAAATAAATAAATGAAGAAAAACCCATTTTTCCAAAAGCCAATATAGATTACTCTTAGACAGTGTGTCGATAAATTATAGATTACATGAAAAATTTTGTTGATGATTATAATTTGGCAGTTTTTTACGACTTTTCAAATAAAAGTTACTTTTAGTTTTACCAGTTCCGCTTTTTGCTGTCATATTTGGTCACTTTTCATTGTTTGAGTAGCACTAGCATAATCACATGTGGGGTCTTCTTACATTGTCCATTGTATTGCCACGAGTTGCACTTGCCCACCCTTGTACCCAAACGAATCAGTATCATCCACTCTCTCCGAGGAAGGCTCTTGCCATAAACTGCGTTTTGTTGGGTGAACTAAGTAATTGTTTTGACTCTTAAAACTTTCCCAGAATGTTCTCCAGCTGGTTTTAGTTGTTCCACCCCGTAATGAGCTTTGAATTCTACTAAGTGCTAAGGTGCTAAGTTTACTTTCGGAGACCTTTTTTACTTCCAAGACATAAATGTTTTAAAAACTACACTATCCATAAAATTATTGAAGAATTACTTCAAAATATTTTCTTCTTTTTTAAAAGAATCGATAACAGAAATAGCTCCAATTCCATGGCTTAAAAAATTAATCAATTAGTCAAGGTAAATTTCCATAAGACTAAAATATAGCAAAACCAATTCCTATTTACTAATAAAAACATTCTTCTAATACCAATTAATACATACCAATAGTTTTAAACCGTATGTATAGATATTTGAAAAAAATTAATACTTTGTCTCATCGTCAATTTGAGTGCAGGTCCGACCTAAATACAACGTCTGCATTAGCTTTGATGTCTAAGCGTATCCTGGCCATCTTTGATTCTGGTGAGATTTGAGTGCAGGTCCGACCTAAATACAACGTCTGCATTAGCTTTGATGTCTAAGCGTATCCTGGCCATCCTTGATTCTGGTGAGATTTGAGTGCAGGTCCGACCTAAATACAACGTCTGCATTAGCTTTGATGTCTAAGCGTATCCTGGCCATCCTTGATTCTGGTGAGATTTGAGTGCAGGTCCGACCTAAATACAACGTCTGCATTAGCTTTGATGTCTAAGCGTATCCTGGCCATCCTTGATTCTGGCGAGATTTGAGTGCAGGTCCGACCTAAATACAACGTCTGCATTAGCTTTGATGTCTAAGCGTATCCTGGCCATCCTTGATTCTGGTGAGCACACTTTAGGTTTGTTCTGTGACCTTAACAAAGCAATCGATATTGATAATCACGAAATTCTCCTTATTAAATTAGAACATTATGGTTTTCAAAGAATCATTCTTGAACGGTTTAGATTAAACTTCCAAGATCACATTCAGTATGTTGAAATATTACAAAATAGATGTACTTATTAATAAGATTTCTCAATTACAAAAACTGGAGTGCTCTGTGCTTAGCCCTCTTTAATTTTTCATAATTATTTTTCTTCAAAGTCTGGATACGTTTACCTTTACGCGGATGATATAAGCCTTATTAAATCATTAATCCTTTAACCATGTTGATGATGTGTTTTACAATACTGCCAATAAACTTACAACATGGTCTTATTCAAATAAACTGTTTTTAAATTTGTCAAAAACAGATAAACAACACTGTAAACTATTCTTCATCAAAATTACTCGTAGATCTTTCCATAAATGGCCATACACCAAACAATGTTCATAAAATAAGTTTTTGGGAGTTCAATTTGGTTTAAATTTAAAATGGGAGACATATATTTTAAAACTGAGCAAACAGCTTGATTCTGTGATGTACGGCCTGAGGTGCTCTCGACATTTGTTAGCGGAAATACCTTTAAGTTGAGTTGCCATATTGCCTTAGTGGAATCAAGCCTGAGTTATGGCATTATATCGTAAGATACACTGCCTATAACAATTTTCAGATAATGCCAAGAAAAACGGTCTCCAGGTTATTGTGGGGCAGTGTGAATCGTGACAGTTGTATAGAGCTGTTCCAATTTAGTGGCACCATAACATTTACAAGTTTACTGATTTATCTCACAATAAAAATCGTGTTTAAAAATCGTACTCGATGCTAGACCATCCATCTAATACCAGGCAAATAAGTAATATTGCCGAAGAAAGATTCAGACTTTCACTTGCTCAGAATTCACAAGTTTGATTGTCCGATGTTGTTGTGACAGTGGTAATACAAGATTTAAATTAATTTAAATCTCTTAAGATACGAGTACACTTTGTACATCACGTCTTACGCGTTACAAAACTGTTATGTAAATACCAAGTTATGGCAGAAAATAAATCGGTGATAAATAACAAACTTAAAATAGTGCTTTCGGGATTGTTGGTTTATCTTGATTAGGAATTGGGAAATTTTTAATTTCAATAGAAAACCATAGTTACATATTTATGGGTTTGTAAGGCGATTTGTTAATTTTCATAACTTTACCCATTCTTTAAAGTTGAGAAGCAAACCGTGAGAATTTTTAGATGAATTGCTAAGAAAGTTCAACCTGTATTTTTCAGTTTTTGATAAAAACAATTATGTGAAATGTCAAGAATCTTGTAATTCTTTCCAAAACCGTCGTCAGTTATGAGCTTTTAAAGAAGAGATGGTTACCTTATCCGAATGGGAAAAGCCAGTGTTTTTAGAAATGGTACTAAAGTAACAGGTACTATATGTGCACAAAAACTGGACTCGCCAGGACTGCCGATAAAAACGAATACCCCAGTAGGGTATTTATGTGCACTTTTGACATAAACATGAAATTGACTCGCCTCTAAAGTACCTACGTATAATCAAAGGATTTATGTTAATAATATATTTATATAAAGGGTGTAACAAACTCTAGAATATTTTTCCTTGGACCAACAGGATCTAAAAACCAAATGCTACTAATGATCTCTTTTCCTTTGCCGTATATCTCTATATATGTTCTTTAGTTTTTATTTTTTATTTCAGAAACCAGTAAATATTTAAAATTCGAATTTGGTACAATCGTTTTTCCCTGTTTAAAATCTAGAGAAGAATTTATATTATACTATGGTATCACGTTTCAAAATGGCGGGTGGTTGAAGTTTTAAAGCTTAATAACAACAATGATAATACTATTTTTGTAATATTGACATGAGTTGCTCAATAATTAAAAACATTTTGACACCTAATCTACCAAATAGTAATATAAATGTAAGCTTGTAACTGTTACAATGCACGGCGAAGTTTTGCTGTTTATACGATTACGGCGCCGTTAACCAATTATTACAATATTTAAAAGCCTATACAGTATCTACATATTTTACTAACCGATGTTTGTTATCTAAGTGGAAAACTTTTCGTAATAACATTTTACAACCTTTAATAGTATATTAAAAGTTTCAGAATCTTACGACGTTTTATGTTATTAGGGTTTAAAATGTCGTCCAGACAAATTATGTTGTGTTTTTTAAATTTATTTGTTATAGTATCCTAATACAGGGAATTTTAATCTCCAGCATATAATACAGTTTATGTGTATATATATAATGTATTATATTATTACACATTTATTTATAAAATTATTTATAAAAGAAATTTGGTAATATGTAAATATCAGAATATCAGAACTATTGAAATATTAGAAATCCGACAATATACAATGCAAATCAATGCAAGAAAATCAAATATTTGAAAAAAGTAAGAAAGTAACTCTAGCGCAGACTTTACAGAAAAAATATATTTACATATTATTATCACCATATGTGTTATTATTTATATGTGATATAAGCATATCCTATATATATATATATATATATATATATATATATATATATATATATATATATATATATATATATATATATTCTATTCCATAGAGTTGTTTTCAGTAAATCTGTGAATGAAGCGTTGACCACAGCGAAGACGGAATATCCAGACACAGCAACACAGCATATCAGGGTTGAGGGTATAAACCCGTCTCTCTATACCCTTGTACAAACACCATTTGTATGCGTATCTTTACCCGTGTGGCGTACCGTCCTGCTACAACAAACAATGCCCTGGTGTCCCACTGCCACCTCTATTACACTATTACACTCCAACCAGTGGCGTATATAGTGGGGGGGGGGAGCTATGGGGGCTGTAGACCAGGAATATTCGAAAATTAAGGGCGTTTATAGCAAGGACGGTGTTCTCCAATGTTGTATACTGAATATTAGGAAGTTAGACTATCAAATGTGGTCTGTAATGTATAGGGCGGCAGAAGTAGTGTAGTTTTTGTTGATACACGGATACAGAAAAACAATTTAAAACTACAACCATATGAAACACACGTTGATCAGCGAGGGGTGAAAAGCACTGAATTAAAATTGGAAGGAAGTAATAGAAGCCCTCAAAATTATTTCCAATGACGAAATAGAAAAAAAGACCTCATGAATTGAAGCCACTATTTACCATAGCAACCTTCAAAGATTGGAAAACTACATTTTTTTCACTTCTGTGTGGAGATTTAATATTGCTAGTAAAAAGCTGCAATTATCTGAATTGCGACTTGTCAAAAGTAGCACTCATGTATGGATCATTATCAGCGTATATTATGCATAAAAAAGCGTAAAAAAGCATAAAAAGGTCGATATTCATGAAAACTGAGCTCTGATAAAGTCGAAAGCATGTCTATATGAAGATGAAATAAAAAAAGAGGCCACGAAAGGTCCAACCTGATGACGGTGAAGTTTTAATTTTGGCAGAGAGAACTTTAAAATATACAGTTCTTACGTAATATTAGACACCTTGTCTAAAGAAATGGAAACGAGAAAAAGTGCATACGATGAGTTGAGCTCGATATTTTGATTTCTCATCTTTAACGAAAAAAAAGAATCGGACAAAGATACACTACCTAATCACTTAAAAAAATGTGCTTCTTATAACAAAGATCTCCTTCGTCACAAGATTTAGCTATACCTGTAGAATATCTACATTTGTTTTGTTTTTTAAAGAAACTTGAAGAGCAAGAACTTCCCAAAAGTATTTGTTATCTGTATAAACCGTTTCATATTTACGGAGTTCAAGACGTATACCTTAGAGGTGACATAACATGACTGAGGGTCATCAGCAGAGAGATCATGTTCAGTTCTCAAACGTATAAAACGTACACGAGATCGACGATGACTGAAGCACGTTTGGGGCACGTTATTAACCATCGAGTCTAAGATGACCAAGAAATTAGTTTTCGATGATGTTATCAATTTATTCTCAATGTCTAAAATCAAGAAGAAAGTTGATTTATGTTACTTATAACTTCGCAATGTACATATTACATATTTGAGTGACCTTACCAAGTACTAATCTGCACGATCAGGGAACATGGCTTTCACCTAGTACAGCGCTGGTGCTTATAAAAGACTGGACGGACACGATTATTGCGCTATCACAACGGCTCAACGTAATACTAATCTGCACGATCAGGCAACATGGCTTTCACCTAGTACAGCGCTGGTGCTTATAACAGACTGGACGGACGCGATTATTGCGCTATCACAACTGCTCAACGTAATACTAATCTGCACGTCAGGCAACATGGCTTTCACCTAGTACAGCGCTGGTGCTTATAACAGACTGGACGGACACGAGTATTGCGCTATCACAACGGCTCAACGTAATACTAATCTGCACGATCTGGCAACATGGCTTTCACTTAGTACAGCGCTGGTGCTTATAACAGACTGGACGGACACGAGTATTGCGCTATCACAACGGCTCAACGTAATACTAATCTGCACGATCAGGCAACATGGCTTTCACCTAGTACAGCGCTGGTGCTTATAACAGACTGGACGGACACGAGTATTGCGCTATCACAACGGCTCAACGTAATACTAATCTGCACGATCAGGCAACATGGCTTTCACCTAGTACAGCGCTGGTGCTTATAACAGACTGGACGGACACGATTATTGCGCTATCACAACGGCTCAACGTAATACTAATCTGCACGATCAGGCAACATGGCTTTCACCTAGTACAGCGCTGGTGCTTATAACAGACTGGACGGACGCGATTATTGCGCTATCACAACGGCTCAACGTAATACTAATCTGCACGATCAGGCAACATGGCTTTCACCTAGTACAGCGCTGGTGCTTATAACAGACTGGACGGACACGATTATTGCGCTATCACAACGGCTCAACGTAATACTAATCTGCACGATCTGGCAACATGGCTTTCACTTAGTACAGCGCTGGTGCTTATAACAGACTGGACGGACACGAGTATTGCGCTATCACAACGGCTCAACGTAATACTAATCTGCACGATCAGGCAACATGGCTTTCACCTAGTACAGCGCTGGTGCTTATAACAGACTGGACGGACACGATTATTGCGCTATCACAACGGCTCAACGTAATACTAATCTGCACGATCAGGCAACATGGCTTTCACCTAGTACAGCGCTGGTGCTTATAACAGACTGGACGAACACGATTATTGCGCTATCACAACGGCTCAACGTAATACTAATCTGCACGTCAGGCAACATGGCTTTCACCTAGTACAGCGCTGGTGCTTATAACAGACTGGACGGACACGATTATTGCGCTATCACAACGGCTCAACGTAATACTAATCTGCACGATCAGGCAACGTAGCTTGCACCTAGTACAGCGCTGGCGCTTATAACATAATGGACTACGATTATTGCGCTACCAAAACCTTGCGGACCTTGTATAGCAGTGGTAACATATAACGATTAGTATTAGTATAGAAAATGTTACACCCATTTCCTTAGCATTAATAAGGTGCCTTAGTTTGTCATTGTCCCTAGTTATTTACGCTATATTATTTGTAGCCGAAGGAGTATATAGCCCAAACTGGTGAATCATTGTTAGCTAATTTAATAAAAATATTACCGAACTAAAGGGTGGAAACACAAATAAAAAGTAAGAATAAACGATAACTTATCTTTAACCTTGACTGGTTACAATTTTACGATCATAATTAAACGGCCAAATCAAAAAAATAGATGCTGAATATATAAAGTACTTACTATATAGTGAATAAAAATCCAAAAATCCAATCCAAGCCGTTTTTCTCTTTCAAACAGTTGTGCATGGCAACTGAAATTTTTAAAACTACAATCTACAGTTATACTGTACTCTCATGCAGTAGGTCTAAATAAAACATCTGCATCATGGGCGTGCGCAGGGTTCATGATTGAGGTCAGACATACCGGGGTGTTTGGGGGGGGGGGGTATGAAATATAAAAAATGTTTGAAAATTTTACTCAAAATTATTAATTTTTTAGCTTTTTGGCAATTTGGGTTATAATAAATTCTGTTATAGCATAGTCAATAAATGTAGTAGCATAGTCAATATTTGGTAGTGAGCAAACACTGTAAATAGAGCATAAATAAATTTAACACAAAATATGAGAATGAAATAAAACAATGTATTTAACAATGTAGAAAAAATACGACGAGTTGTAAAATTACAATAAGATTGAATATTCACCGGAAATAAATATTTAAAATTACTCAATAATATCTGAATAATTAAAATTCACTGCAAGTTCTTGTTCAATGAACGGTAGCATAAAAACTCCAACCTCTCTAGCGTCATTGTTGTTCTAAGCTTTGTTTTAATAATGCTCAGCTTAGAAAAGCTTCTCTTTAATGAAGCATTTGTTCTACACATATGCTTAATAGCTATGGTAGGAAGAGTTAATTCAATTTTAATGTTGAGTTTAGCTCCAGTTCACCTTCCTTTCACCTATTCATAGGTGTCTCTGATGTCTGATGTCGAAACGATGTAAAGGTTCGTTTTGAGCCGACTTTCTTTGACCTCTTCTGACGAACATGAGTCCAGATTTTAGGAATCTAGTCTGAGACAGCGTCAGATTCCAGACGCTTCAATAAAAAGGAAAGGGACTTCAGAGTTGTTAACTTAGAATTAGCTTCTTTTGCCATTGTTGTAAATACATCATGGAATAGTGTACTCCCTTCTGTAAAGCAACATAAAGTCTGTACAATTCTAAAGTAGCAGAAAATCATGTTATTTTCTTTACTTGAAGTGCACGCATAAACCAAGACTACATTAAAACAGTGGCCATAGCAGTGTACAAACATGATTTCTTTACATTACACTTGCATCCAGATATTATCGACGCACCATCAACACACACATAAATTATAGAAAGTCAATCAATTTTTAAATTAATTTACAAGGACCTCGCTTAATTACTGGAAAATTTACTCTAAATTTTATCTGGGTAGTTTCTGCAAGCAGACAAATCTTTTAACGAGAAAGTTATTGGCTTCATCAAAACACCTTACAAACACCGATATTTGCTCATTGTGCCCCAAATCTGACGTTACATCGGCTATTAAAGATATCCTTTTCCCTTTACAGCCTGTAAAATATTCGTCAAAATAATATTGTGCTTTTACCAGATCGTTTTGTATGTGGTTACTGGTGTTTAAGTGTTTTTAGGTGATCCTTTAAGTTCTGTCACGTTGCAGAAAATGCTCATTACAGGATCATAATTTTTCAGGGTTTCGACCAAACTTGAAAACAATCCTTTATTAATATTATCCACAGTTTCTCTATGCCCTCTAAAAAGGTATCCGGATTTAGCTAAACACACCTCAATATTGATAAGTTTTTCCATTGTTCTTCGGTTGATATTTTTCCAGCCTACTTTTTGGATAAGGCCTCTTCTTTTTCTTTGTTGAACTAAGTATCAATTGTTGAGAAGCTTTATTCATTAGAAAAAAAAACTAGCAAACGAATTTGAACTTTAAACGTTCACGTTGAGGCCTGATGTGCATTGAAACACTCATTAGCCTTGTTCCATCTTCTATATTCCCTTGTAACAAAAAATTAAACTGTGTAACCGTTTTTGCCTCAAATAATAAGGGAGAACCAACGGCTATAAAAACCGACAAGGAAATTCAGAATTTGCCGTGGGACTGTAAGTTAATCCAGTTATAATTTGCATACCAACTTGGTTGAAAACTCCTAATTTTTGTACAATTTTATATCGAAATAAATGTAAAGCAAATTATTAGCAGGCGCGCGAACTGTGTTTTAAAGATGCGATCTAAGCCGTCTGCACCTTAAAGAGTTATGCAAGGCAACCGACATGTTTACAACTATACTCTGCCGTTATACTGTAATCTCATTCTGTAGGTCTCTATAAAGTGGTTTCCACAGCAAATTGTGTTTTAACGATGCGAACCGAACCGTATGTTCCTCTCAAACAGTTGTGCGTGGCAACCGACATATTTACAACTATACTCTGCCGTTATACTGTAATCTCATTCTGTAGGTCTCTATAAAGTGGTTTCCACAGCAAATTGTGTTTTAACGATGCGATCCGAACCGTATGTTCCTCTCAAACAGTTGTGCGTGGCAACCGACATATTTACAACTATACTCTACTGTTATACTGTAATCTCATTCTGTAGGTCTCTATAAAGTGGTTTCCACAGCAAATTGTATTTTAACGATGCGATCCGAACCGTATGTTCCTCTCAAACAGTTGTGCGTGGCAACCGACATATTTACAACTATACTCTGCCGTTATACTGTAATCTCATTCTGTAGGTCTCTATAAAGTGGTTTCCACAGCAAATTGTATTTTAACGATGCGATCCGAACAGTATGTTCCTGTCAAACAGTTGTGCGTGGCAACCGACATATTTACAACTATACTCTGCCGTTATACTGTAATCTCATTCTGTAGGTCTCTATAAAGTGGTTTCCACAGCAAATTGTATTTTAACGATGCGATCCGAACCGTATTTTCCTGTCAAACAGTTGTGCGTGGCAACCGACATATTTACAACTATACTCTGCCGTTATACTGTAATCTCATTCTGTAGGTCTCTATAAAGTGGTTTCCACAGCAAATTGTATTTTAACGATGCGATCCGAACAGTATGTTCCTGTCAAACAGTTGTGCGTGGCAACCGACATATTTACAACTATACTCTACTGTTATACTGTAATCTCATTCTGTAGGTCTCTATAAAGTGGTTTCCACAGCAAATTGTATTTTAACGATGCGATCCGAACAGTATGTTTCCTGTCAAACAGTTGTGCGTGGCAACCGACATATTTACAACTATACTCTGCCGTTATACTGTAATCTCATTCTGTAGGTCTCTATAAAGTGGTTTCCACAGCAAATTGTATTTTAACGATGCGATCCGAACCGTATGTTCCTGTCAAACAGTTGTGCGTGGCAACCGACATATTTACAACTATACTCTGCCGTTATACTGTAATCTCATTCTGTAGGTCTCTATAAAGTGGTTTCCACAGCAAATTGTATTTTAACGATGCGATCCGAACCGTATGTTCCTGTCAAACAGTTGTGCGTGGCAACCGACATATTTACAACTATACTCTGCCGTTATACTGTAATCTCATTCTGTAGGTCTCTATAAAGTGGTTTCCACAGCAAATTGTATTTTAACGATGCGATCCGAACCGTATGTTCCTGTCAAACAGTTGTGCGTGGCAACCGACATATTTACAACTATACTCTGCCGTTATACTGTAATCTCATTCTGTAGGTCTCTATAAAGTGGTTTCCACAGCAAATTGTATTTTAACGATGCGATCCGAACCGTATGTTCCTGTCAAACAGTTGTGCGTGGCAACCGAACATATTTACAACTATACTCTGCCGTTATACTGTAATCTCATTCTGTAGGTCTCTATAAAGTGGTTTCCACAGCAAATTGTATTTTAACGATGCGATCCGAACCGTATGTTCCTGTCAAACAGTTGTGCGTGGCAACCGACATATTTACAACTATACTCTGCCGTTATACTGTAATCTCATTCTGTAGGTCTCTATAAAGTGGTTTCCACAGCAAATTGTATTTTAACGATGCGATCCGAACCGTATGTTCCTGTCAAACAGTTGTGCGTGGCAACCGACATATTTACAACTATACTCTGCCGTTATACTGTAATCTCATTCTGTAGGTCTCTATAAAGTGGTTTCCACAGCAAATTGTATTTTAACGATGCGATCCGAACCGTATGTTCCTGTCAAACAGTTGTGCGTGGCAACCGAAATATTTACAACTATACTCTGCCGTTATACTGTAATCTCATTCTGTAGGTCTCTATAAAGTGGTTTCCACAGCAAATTGTGTTTTAACGATGCGATCCGAACCGTATGTTCCTGTCAAACAGTTGTGCGTGGCAACCGAAATATTTACAACTATACTCTGCCGTTATACTGTAATCTCATTCTGTAGGTCTCTATAAAGTGGTTTCCACAGCAAATTGTATTTTAACGATGCGATCCGAACCGTATGTTCCTGTCAAACAGTTGTGCGTGGCAACTGAAATATTTACAACTATACTCTACTGTTATACTGTAATCTCATTCTGTAGGTCTCTATAAAGTGGTTTCCACAGCAAATTGTATTTTAACGATGCGATCCGAACAGTATGTTCCTGTCAAACAGTTGTGCGTGGCAACCGACATATTTACAACTATACTCTGCCGTTATACTGTAATCTCATTCTGTAGGTCTCTATAAAGTGGTTTCCACAGCAAATTGTATTTTAACGATGCGATCCGAACCGTATGTTCCTGTCAAACAGTTGTGCGTGGCAACCGACATATTTACAACTATACTCTACTTTTATACTGTAATCTCATTCTGTAGGTCTCTATAAAGTGGTTTCCACAGCAAATTGTATTTTAACGATGCGATCCGAACCGTATGTTCCTGTCAAACAGTTGTACGTGGCAACCGACATATTTACAACTATACTCTGCCGTTATACTGTAATCTCATTCTGTAGGTCTCTATAAAGTGGTTTCCACAGCAAATTGTATTTTAACGATGCGATCCGAACCGTATGTTCCTGTCAAACAGTTGTACGTGGCAACTGAAATATTTACAACT
This sequence comes from Homalodisca vitripennis, assembly GCF_021130785.1. Classification (NCBI taxonomy): domain Eukaryota; kingdom Metazoa; phylum Arthropoda; class Insecta; order Hemiptera; family Cicadellidae; genus Homalodisca; species Homalodisca vitripennis. The sequence continues at coordinate 128,048,121 of NC_060214.1, read as the reverse complement.
ATACTCTGCCGTTATACTGTAATCTCATTCTGTAGGTCTCTATAAAGTGGTTTCCACAGCAAATTGTATTTTAACGATGCGATCCGAACAGTATGTTCCTGTCAAACAGTTGTACGTGGCAACTGAAATATTTACAACTATACTCTGCCGTTATACTGTAATCTCATTCTGTAGGTCTCTATAAAGTGGTTTCCACAGCAAATTGTGTTTTATTGGTGCGATCCAAGCCGTTTGTCCCTCTCAAACAGATGGTTGTGTCAACTGAAATATTTACAACTACACTATTGTTTTATGTTCGTAATCTCATTGTAGATGTCTCTGTGAAAAGGCTTCTATTGGCAATCGTGTTTTAAAGCTCAATCTTGTCACGTTACTGTAGTTGCATTCTGCAAAATATAATAAAATAAACTTTACAGGTCTGACTGTTTAAATACGTATTTTAAGTATAAACAAAATTCTATTAGTTTTTAGCATATTTTACAAAATGTATCAATTTTTAATTAATTTTAAGTGTCATAAGATAATTAATTAATATCCAAAAGTATTTAAATGTTAAGCATATGTTGAAATGTGTACTCCTATGGAGTGCACACACTCGTAAATCCCTATATATATGTGTGTGTAGGTATATATATATATATATATATATATATATATATATATATATATATATATATAGTGTATCCGGCGGGACCTATGTACGCCAGACTGTATCAAACATTTTAGAACTTATAAACGACTCTCTCCAGGTCACCACCACTCATAACATCTGAAACTGTAGATACTATCCCTGACACTGCAAGGAAACCGCTACTGATAGTTCCGATTTGGACAGCATCTAGTCTGCACGTTCATTTACATCTGAAAACGCATTCACTTCCTTCTCTGGCTACTATAGGTAATAACTGAAGTGTGTTAAAAATAAAACAAATCACTTTAGATTTTTAGTTTTTTGTTAGCCATGTTCAAAGTTAGACATTTCTCAATAACTCCTGACACATGTTACAAACTCAATCGTGAAGACAGAGTGTGTCAGGGTTTAAGGCTGGGACCTCGTATATTCCTGTTATACATAAATGGCCTTTCTGGTTTCCACAGGAACGAACACAGTAGTCATGTATTGTTTAGTTTGCACATGATGTTTCTGCTAGGTTTTCAATCACAACAATCGTTACTTAGCACTTTCCTACAACTTTTACACAAATTCTTAAATGGTTTACAAGGGGAGAGGGAGAGGGTGACGGTGGGTGAGGGGGAGGGATTGAAAGGGGGAGAGAGAGGGTGAGGGAGAGGGGGAGAGAGATTTTCAAAATCGATGGTACCAAAAATTGTGTTTTAATGAAAAAATGAAAACAAATTTAAGCATTACGTTTCCAAATGGTTTATTAACTTACAAATAACTCAGATCCAGTAAATTAAAAATAAAAGGTTTCCAGTAATGTGTATACATGAGAATTGTAAAATTATCTACAGTCAAAGGAAAAATTGACTTATATTAAAACAATAGGTTAATCCTGCTTGGTAGATAGTTTTGGAACTATTAATATGCATAACTACAACAGCCTTAAAGTTTGTCGTTTGTGGTTAGAATATTCCTTAAGGAATCATTGTTCACGAGCGTGTCACCATTTATACAGCCACATGTAATCATTAGAGCAAATTATCCTAGAATTTATTTAATCATTGGATTATAAGAATAGAATATTTTGTTAAAAATTAGTACTTGTAAATGGCCTATTATAAAAAAACCTTAATACAAGAAATGCCTTTAGTGAGGCAATACATACTGATGTTAGTCTTGAAACATCACATTCCTCCATGCAAAGCACTATAATGTGTATTGGTTGTGGTGAACCATTATTAGGTTTACCCGCAAAACAAAAACTTGTGGCAGGTTCTGATGAATGAGGCATTGACCAAGTTAAAGTGAGAACTGACAACCAATCCGACCGTGACTCGCCAGATTAATGAATACCTCCATCACAATCTGCGGTACTGACTGTTGTGAACCATTATTAGGTTTACCCGCAAAACAAAAACTTATGACAGCTTCTGATGGACGAGGCAGTGACAACGTTAAAGTGACTACTGACAACCAATCCGACCATGACTCGCCAGATTAATGAATACCTCCATCACAATCTGCGGTACTGACTGTTGTGAACCATTATTAGGTTTACCCGCAAAACAAAAACTTATGACAGCTTCTGATGGACGAGGCAGTGACAACGTTAAAGTGACTACTGACAACCAATCCGACCATGACTCGCCAGATTAATGAATACCTCCATCACAATCTGCGGTACTGACTGTTGTGAACCATTATTAGGTTTACCCGCAAAACAAAAACTTATGGCAGCTTCTGATGGACGAGGCAGTGACAACGTTAAAGTGACAACTGACAACCAATCCGACCGTGACTCGCCAGATTAATGAATACCTCCATCACAATCTGCGGTACTGACTGTTGTGAACCATTATTAGGTTTACCCGCAAAACAAAAACTTACGACAGCTTCTGATGGACGAGGCAGTGACAACGTTAAAGTGACTACTGACAACCAATCCGACCATGACTCGCCAGATTAATGAATACCTCCATCACAATCTGCGGTACTGACTGTGATGAACCAATGTTAGGTTTTCCTGCAAAAACTAGCTTGTGGCAACTTCTGATGAACGAGACAGTGACAAAGTTAAAGTGGATAACTGACAACAATACCAGCCATGACACGTCAGATTAATGAATACCTCCATCACAATCTGCGGTATTAACTTGTACAGCTTCTGGTGATACGCCAGGTTTATGACTACTTAAAAATACTCTCTACGGTATGGACTGTGGTGAACCAATGTTAGGTTTTCCTGCAAAAACTAGCTTGTGGCAACTTCTGATGAACGAGACAGTGACAAAATGAAAGTGGATAACTGACAACAATACCAGCCATGACACGTCAGATCAATGAATACCTCCATCACAATCTGCGGTATTAACTTGTACAGCTTCTGGTGATACGCCAGGTTTATGACTACTTAAAAATACTCTCTACGGTATGGACTGTGGTGAACCAATGTTAGGTTTTCCTGCAAAAACTAGCTTGTGGCAACTTCTGATGAACGAGACAGTGACAAAATTAAAGTGGATAACTGACAACAATACCAGCCATGACACGTCAGATCAATGAATACCTCCATCACAATCTGCGGTATTAACTTGTACAGCTTCTGGTGATACGCCAGGTTTATGACTACTTAAAGATACTCTCTACGGTATGGACTGTGGTGAACCAATGTTAGGTTTTCCTGCAAAAACTAGCTTGTGGCAACTTCTGATGAACGAGACAGTGACAAAATTAAAGTGGATAACTGACAACAATACTAGCCATGACACGTCAGATCAATGAATACCTCCATCCCAATCTGCGGTATTAACTTGTACAGCTTCTGGTGATACGCCAGGTTTATGACTACTTAAAAATACTCTCTACGTTATGGACTGTGGTGAACCAATTTTAGGTTTTCCTGCAAAAACTAGCTTGTGGCAACTTCTGATGAACGAGACAGTGACAAAATTAAAGTGGATAACTGACAACAATACTAGCCATGACACGTCAGATCAATGAATACCTCCATCCCAATCTGCGGTATTAACTTGTACAGCTTCTGGTGATACGCCAGGTTTATGACTACTTAAAAATACTCTCTACGTTATGGACTGTGGTGAACCAATTTTAGGTTTTCCTGCAAAAACTAGCTTGTGGCAACTTCTGATGAACGAGACAGTGACAAAATGAAAGTGGATAACTGACAACAATACCAGCCATGACACGTCAGATCAATGAATACCTCCATCACAATCTGCGGTATTAACTTGTACAGCTTCTGGTGATACGCCAGGTTTATGACTACTTAAAAATACTCTCTACGTTATGGACTGTGGTGAACCAATTTTAGGTTTTCCTGCAAAAACTAGCTTGTGGCAACTTCTGATGAACGAGACAGTGACAAAATTAAAGTGGATAACTGACAACAATACTAGCCATGACACGTCAGATCAATGAATACCTCCATCCCAATCTGCGGTATTAACTTGTACAGCTTCTGGTGATACGCCAGGTTTATGACTACTTAAAAATACTCTCTACGTTATGGACTGTGGTGAACCAATTTTAGGTTTTCCTGCAAAAACTAGCTTGTGGCAACTTCTGATGAACGAGACAGTGACAAAATTAAAGTGGATAACTGACAACAATACTAGCCATGACACGTCAGATCAATGAATACCTCCGTCATACTCTGCGGTATTGACTGCAGTGAACCAATATTAGTGAATAAATCCGTCATACTCTGCGGTATTATTGTGGTGAACCATTATTAGGTTTTCTTGCCAAACAATAATTTGTGGCAGCTTTTGGTGAACGAGGCGGTGACACAGTTAAGGTGACAACTGACAACCAATCCGACCGTGACTCGCCAGATTAATGAATACCTCTGTCACACTCTGCGGTATTGACTGTGGTAAACCATTATTGGCGTTGATCGAAAACAATAAATATTGGCAGCTTCTGATGAACTAGGTAGTAACAAAGTTAAAAGTGACAACTGACAATCACTCATGATTGATAAAGACCTCCTTCAAACTATGCATACTCATAAGTAAATCATGTTATTGTTTTTGTATACATACACACACACACAAACACACACACACACACACACACACACATATATATATATATATATATATATATATATACTAATCACTGTGTTGAATAGAAGAAAAGAAAAGAACTATTTTTCACTTCTATATTTCGGGGGATTTAATACCCCCGTCTTCAGGAAGTTTTAAATAAAAATGAATACAGAACTATAACATGTAAACAAAAATTAATAAAACAAATATATGTAGGCATTTGAAAATGTTATATTTTTTATTATTGATTTTATTAAAATTCATTTATAATTCACTAAAAGTACTAATGTGACAGTATTAAAAGTTAAATAATAATAGTGATTTTAACGTATAAAATAAACCTACTGTTAATTGTTGTACTTGCTGTAACTTTTGCTGCATAGGCTATTTAAAATTTATTTATTACTTATTATGAGAGAAAATATATGCGACAATTTTTTTAAATGTTATCAATTATGTCATTGTATAGGTAATTAAATATGTGATTTCTCAAGAAAGGGTCTGCGAATGTAGGATGATACAGTGAAATAGCAGGTTTTTCTAGTACTCTAGTTTGTTAACGTGATTACAATAGTTTGAAGTTTATTTTGTTCTCACTGACCTTTTGATTGGATAATTGGAGGCTAATCAAAGGCTTGGTTTTTAGTTAGCTGGTTTACTGGAAGGGGGGGGGTATTAGTAGGTACGACATGCGATTCTCATCGTTTTTTTTTTAGTTTCTTTTGCGGTTACTTTAGTTGGTGGTTTACGTCTTAATAGTTTCTTGTATCCATTTGTGAGGGATTTCACGTAAACAGCTCTTTCGAATTGCGACTTACAGATGCGAGTTCTGCTGTTTATTAATGTTAACTTTCTTTTACAGGGATATTGTATAACTATTAATACAAAGGGAAATAAGAATATTTGAGTTCACTTAATGATTGACGCAAGATTCAAATATTACATGTCGATACCAGTATAGCTCTGAGTGAATAATAATATTATAATTCCATTTTAATATTATTTAAAATTTACTATTAATAACCATTTAGTATCCAACAGTCAGAATATTTGTTATACATAAAGCTTTAAAAAAATATTTTTGAGCGAAAAAAGTTAAATTGCTGTTTGAAATTTGAGACTGTACCAACAACATGTGGCACAAGTGGTACAAAGAAGTTTTCAGGAAGTTTTTAGTTCCGTTTTATTTGGCCTTGTTTATAATAGAGAAAATTATATTTTATTTTGAGTAAAATCGTATTCTTAATTTTATTTGAATGTGATAAAAAAGTCAAAACTTCGTTCGATTTTATTTTTGAAACACAAATTTTACTTTACTTTAATTTATTTTATTTTAAAGAAGAAAATCTTTTCTGGAGAAAGCTTTTACTTAGCTTATATATAAATATAAGGTTGTGTTAGACTTTTGATACAAAATCAGCCTATTCCATTCAGCACATTTCTGCATAAAGTTATTGAACATGAGCCTCATAGCCTAGTACCACCCAAGGTTCACAAGGCTCAAAAGTTCAAATACTTTTTAATGGTATTACATATATTTACGATTATTTTCAACTAATTATAACACTGAACATGAAATAATATTATCCTCTAATTTTATGTCGTTAGATTTTACTATGTTTGTATCAAAATTACTGATCTTTGTACAAATTTAATTGTCAAAGAAAAAAAATACTACCTCCCTCAACCATACGACCAAATCAGTAGTAGATGTAAATATGTTTATTTATTTGTGGATTGTATCAGAATTTCTTATTGCAAAAGATAAAGCCACCGGGATTGCCTCTTGAAGCCGTCTTTGGCGGGAAGCTCGTCTTTGACTCACTCATGTTACCACAAAAGAATTTCCTTTCAGTGCAGGAATTCATTCATTACAGCTGTCACTTCGCCCATCTCACTTAGATACTTTCGGGTATCACAAATGTTCGATGCAGAGATATTTTCCTCATTAATGAGTAACCTTGTTTTTAAATTCAAACAAATCTATTGATGACATCCAAGGTATTTAAATAGGCGAGGGTTTACCAAAGACTAGAGCTTAAGGGGCTTGAAAATTGCATTTCTCTCTGTCTTTCTGCACGATATCTCGAGAACGAATTGACCTAGTTCTTAGTTTACATAAGCTTCACTTCTCTATAGGCAACTTCGGGTTTGATGATGGTGTGCGTCACTCCGTAAGATGTGGATCAAGGTGTTCTGGCCCAACGCAAGATATCTCGAGAACGAATTGACCTAGTTCTTAGTTTACATAAGCTTCACTTCTCTATAGGCAACTTCGGGTTTGATGATGGTGTGCGTCACTCCGTAAGATGTGGATCAAGGTGTTCTGTCCCAACGCAAGATATCTCGAGAACGAATTGACCTAGTTCTTAGTTTACATAAGCTTCACTTCTCTATAGGCAACTTCGGGTTTGATGATGGTGTGCGTCACTCCGTAAGATGTGGATCAAGGTGTTCTGTCCCAACGCAAGATATCTCGAGAACGAATTGACCTAGTTCTTAGTTTACATGAAGCTTCACTTCTCTATAGGCAACTTCGGGTTTGATGATGGTGTGCGTCACTCCGTAAGATGTGGATCAAGGTGTTCTGGCCCAACGCAAGATATCTCGAGAACGAATTGACCTAGTTCTTAGTTTACATGAAGCTTCACTTCTCTATAGGCAACTTCGGGTTTGATGATGGTGTGCGTCACTCCGTAAGATGTGGATCAAGGTGTTCTGGCCCAACGCAAGATATCTCGAGAACGATTTAATCCTTAGACTAAAACTTTGCATGAAACTTTATTTCTACGCAGCCAAGTTACTTGTCTAACCATGCGATTTAACAGAGCATCATTGAAGACCATCACTCAGTAATCTGGCAGTGTTTGTTTTATCTGACCGGAGGCTGTAAATGTTTCTAGTGTGATTCAGAATATTTGCCCGTGATATATCTCGGGACTGAAATTAGCTGAATACTTTAAATTAGGGATGAAAAATTTAGAGAAGACTAACGTGACAAGTGGTGAGGCTTATTCTCACCTCGTTAACGATTAGCGGCGATAATAATCATATATCATATATACATGTTACATAATTAATTACGGAGGGAGTGAATTTTTAGTCTTTATATGAAATCTATAAAGAAAGCTAATAGCGACAGAAATAAAAAAGTGTCACGATTCCTATTACTTACAAAACTATTCATGCTTACAAAACTAGTTTAGTGGAAAGGCCTGTAACAAAATTAAAAACAAAAATAAAGTGAAAGTCATTGAAACTTAATCAGGGAAAAATAGTCATTTGTTAAATATAGCGATACTATTCAAAACGGGGTTAAGAATTAAATAAATATGGTTTTGATCTTGGTTGTAGAACAACAATATAAAATGTATAATTTTATGTATTCACAAGTTAATGATCGTTTTTAAACATATTAATACATCATTAGCATTAGTTTAGTGTTGCTGCTTTATGAGGAAATGCTTATATGAGTGCATTTCAAACCCTTTTTAAAGTACACGTTAAATGATTAGTAACTATTGTTTAGATTAGCTAGATTTAATAACTTCATATTTCACAAATTGGTGTTAAATCTAGGGATGAGAAGTAACGAAATGCAAGTCAAGGTAATTGAACGTTCTCTTGAGGTGAATTCTAATACAGATTGCAGCGGAATAATTTCAGTCGTTAAGATTGCAGTCACGTGGATTTAGTTTTCCAATATTATGTCCTTTTATTTCTTTCTTCATTGTTACGCTAACTATGTCACCATCATGAACCATGGACCAATGTTGGGAGAAAGGCAAATTATTGTAAATCTTCGGTTATCGATACCTAAGATATAATTATTTGTTTAAAAAAGACGTTCAGTAGTTTTCCTCAAATTAGTGACGATGGAACGTAAGAAGATATTGAAACTTATTGTCATATTTCACTTTCTTTTAGAACTAAAGACTATCTTGGGACAGGTAAGGACTGAATTTGACGTCTTTACTGGAGTTGAAGGATGAGACTGCGTTTTCATAAAAAAAACGGTACTTCAAACCCACGTTTCGAAGGATCATAAATGACCTTTAGAAATAACACGCAACTGATTTTGAGACACGTTAATGAGACTTTAAGCTCAGCTCAAAGTAATGGTGTAAGATATCACTTTCGCCCCGCGGACTGTTGAGTACATTGTTCTGAATAATATTGACAGTAAAAATGATTTAACCCAGGTTAAACAACAAGAAACATTCCATAGCTTGCTACAAGATTAATTTATTCCTTGCAGACAATAAAACTCATTTCGTATGTACAAATCTTGATTTACCTCAGTTTAAAACCGTAAGAAGTATTGCATAACTTGCCACGAAATATAGACTACTTGCAGACGATAAACCTCATTTCGTATGTATAAATATTGATGTAATCCATGTAACCCAGTTTAAAAAGTAAGGAACATTCTATAACTTGCTACGAAATATATATTCCTTGTAGACGATAAACCTCATTTCGTGTTTATAAATATTGATTTAACTCAGTTTAAAACCGTAAGAAATATTGCATAACTTGCCACGAAATATAGACTAATTGCAGACGATAAACCTCATTTCGTATGTATAAATATTGATTTCACTCAGTTTAAAACCGTAAGAAATATTGCATAACTTGCTACGAAATATAGACTACTTGCAGACGATAAACCTCATTTCGTATGTACAAATATTGATCTAACCCATGTAACCCAGTTTAAAAAGTAAGGAACATTGCATAACTTGCCACGGAATATAGACTACTTGCAGACGATAAACCTCATTTCCTCATTTCGTGTTTATAAATATTGATTTAACTCAGTTTAAAACCGTAAGAAATATTGCATAACTTGCCACGAAATATAGACTAATTGCAGACGATAAACCTCATTTCGTATGTACAAATATTGATCTAACCCATGGAACCCAGTTTAAAAAGTAAGGAACATTGTATAACTTGCCACGAAATATAGACTACTTGCAGGCGATAAACCTCATTTCGTATGTACAAATATTGATCTAACCCATGTAACCCAGTTTAAAAATTAAGGAACATTGCATAACTTGCCACGAAATATAGACTACTTGCAGACGATAAACCTCATTTCGTATGTACAAATATTGATCTAACCCATGTAACCCAGTTTAAAAATTAAGGAACATTGCATAACTTGCCACGAAATATAGACTACTTGCAGACGATAAACCTCATTTCGTATGTACAAATATTGATCTAACCCATGTAACCCAGTTTAAAAATTAAGGGACATTGCATAACTTGCCACGAAATATAGACTACTTGCAGACGACAAACCTCATTTCGTATGCACAAATATTGATTTAACTCAGTTTAAACCGTAAGAAGTATTGCATAACTTGCTACAAAATATAGACTACTTGCAGACGACAAACCTCATTTCGTATGTACAAATATTGATCTAACCCATGTAACCCAGTTTAAAAATTAAGGAACATTGCATAACTTGCCACGAAATATAGACTACTTGCAGACGATAAACCTCATTTCGTATGCACAAATATTGATTTAACTCAGTTTAAACCGTAAGAAGTATTGCATAACTTGCTACAAAATATAGACTACTTGCAGACGATAAACCTCATTTCGTATGTACAAATATTGATCTAACCCATGTAACCCAGTTTAAAAAGTAAGGAACATTGCATAACTTGCCGCGGAATATAGACTACTTGCAGACGATAAACCTCATTTCCTATGTAATAAAAATTGATCTAATCTATGTAACCCAGAAAGTAAGGAACATTGCATAACTTGCTACGAAATATGTATTCCTTGCAGACGACAACACTCACTTGTGTATAAATCTTGCTTTACAGTCCTATTATCGTAGTTGGTTCCTATTACTTAGTATTCAATTTTTGTGTTTTACTGATCTGACTACCATAACGTGAGAAAGGAAATGAGTTCAATTTATTTACATCATAAAAATATAACCTAATTTTACAGGTATTATATTTTCGAATAGATATTAAACCATTCCTAATCACTGCAGTGTAGTAAAGCCCGCCTCCAATGACATATTACATTCATATGCTGCATGTGGTATTTGTTTTTACCCTGAGGTGTATTTAATAAAATCGATGATTAATATAAGTATTACGCTATATTTAAAATCAACATGATATATTACTATGCATTTTTTTACACGGCCCAATGGCCTTAACTTCTGTTTCCAGATCGGAATTTTAAAAGTTACTTTCTCTTTCCCATTCTCAGAGAAAGACACCGCCCTCCGTTCATGTACGTACGATAGACTTGGTGGTAAAGCGAATTGTGTACGTCCTTCGGTCGGCTGGTGGACGTCACACATATCTATACTTATCATGAATTAAGAGTAATATTCATTTCTTGTTTCTGGCAATAGTTTTAAAATTAGTTTATAGCTGTTGGTCCCGTTGTTTGTACTTTATTATTAGTGTGGTCTCGACAGGTTTTTTGTTAATTCTATTTTTTATATTAGTCTGAACTGTGTCTGAGGTAAAAGTCAGATGTGTTGTTGTCAGTGTGTTTCAATAGTACTTCAATATATCAGCCCAGTAATTAATATTGTACATTGTATTGTGAAGTGTTCTTACTATAGAACAAGTAAGCTGATTGACGGCATTGATGAGTCTGTGGTGTAATTGGCCCGAGACGAGAAGTGAAGAGCTTACCAACATTTCTTAACAATACATTTCTCAGAGTAATTCTGTTACTATACTAAAATATCACATTAATGCTATTAACCTAACCTATTTTCTAAAGTTCTTGGAACACATGAATTAGCAAACAATACATTTTATTTTTTTTTTAAAAGGTTATAACTTATTAAGAAGGTTTTATACCCCTATTCATTATGTTTTATTCTTTCTTCCCACCTGATGAAGAGGATAGATTTAAATCCTTGAAACGTTGCGTAATACATTTAACGATGTCAAATGTCCAAAATTATATTATCCTTTTAAACCTTCTACCGCCAATAACAAACTTTAAACAGAGAATTATGTAATGCCAGTTTTCCTTCTTGACTTTACCTGTTAATTTATATTTGGAGAATTGGGCTAAGGATTTCTAATAAAATGAATTATAATTAGTTAATAAAATGCAAAGTAAAATAAGAAACCAAAAGTAAAATGTGATCACTGTAGATATTTAAAAGGTCAGTGTACAAAAGATATTGGCCAAAAGCAATTCATACATTTGACGAGAAACATGTGGCGTATAAGTGATATGTAAATAAAGACGAATAAATACATTTGACTAAACTCTAGACAGGTCTTGTCATCATGTTTAAAAGAGATTTTGGAACTTTTGCAGGGGACTAAGACCTAGAGAATCTAGAGAAAATGGTCAGGCTACAGATGATCGGTATCATTATAGAAACGAGATTATACGATACGATATTTGTTTGTTTATTATTGTACGTAGAAGTACGAGACTCCTGTTCTAAGCTGAACACAGAAAGGAATCGGTGACTGTACTTGGGTAGAAGTGAAGTAGAACTAGGTCACTACAGAGGGCACATTCCAACGTCGACAGCGATTTGTTATCTAAAGCTATCTAACTTTGGAACATATCTTTACTTGTTTTAGAATGATTCTTCCTCTATTCCAGGAAGTCAATATTAATAATAGGGGTTTCCTCTATAGTGTTTCGAAACTTTGAAAGAACCTGAGATATTATCGTCTCTCAACTAAACGTTAAGGTCACTAACTTTTCCCTCAATACGTCAGTCTGCCATCAATAATGGAAATATTCAATTACCTTTTTAAAGTGGTAGTTGTGTACAAGCATTCATGAGCATCTAATATCGTTCTCATTATACCATTCTTCATGTAAAGTTTATTAAACCCGTCTTCTGAGGCAAGTGTGTCATTTTGCCTGTGTGCCTGTGGTAGCGTGTATGCAGCATTCATGCCAAGAGGGTTTTTTACTCGCGCAGATTGTTGGCTGTACGAGGATACCAGGTTGATAATATTTAGTGTTCTGATGATTAATTGTTGACTGATACTGGTCTCGAGTATGATCCAGTTTTTTGAGTAAGATAGAAGGAGATATTGAGATATTAACTCCTGTTTTGGGTGTTGTGACACTTGTTGAGCTAGTTTGAGTAGTGCGGTAGGAACATCGATTGCCTTCTCTCTCACCTCCTCGTGTTGTTGTGACACTTGTTGAGCTAGTTTGAGTAGTGCGGTAGGAACATCGATTGCCTTCTCTCTCACCTCCTCGTGTTGTTGTGACACTTGTTTGAGCTAGTTTGAGTAGTGCGGTAGGAACATCGATTGCTTTCTCTCTCACCTCCTCACCTCTTCGTGTTGTTGTGACACTTGTTGAGCTAGTTTGAGTAGTGCGGTAGGAACATCGATTGCCTTCTCTCTCACCTCTTCGTGTTGTTGTGACACTTGTTGAGCTAGTTTGAGTAGTGCGGTAGGAACATCGATTGCCTTCTCTCTCACCTCTTCGTGTTGTTGTGACACTTGTTGAGCTAGTTTGAGTAGTGCGGTAGGAACATCGATTGCCTTCTCTCTCACCTCTTCGTGTTGTTGTGACACTTGTTGAGCTAGTTTGAGTAGTGCGGTAGGAACATCGATTGCCTTCTCTCTCACCTCTTCGTGTTGTTGTGACACTTGTTGAGCTAGTTTGAGTAGTGCGGTAGGAACATCGATTGCCTTCTCTCTCACCTCCTCGTGTTGTTGTGACACTTGTTTGAGCTAGTTTGAGTAGTGCGGTAGGAACATCGATTGCCTTCTCTCTCACCTCCTCGTGTTGTTGTGACACTTGTTGAGCTAGTTTGAGTAGTGCGGTAGGAACATCGATTGCCTTCTCTCTCACCTCCTCGTGTTGTTGTGACACTTGTTTGAGCTAGTTTGAGTAGTGCGGTAGGAACATCGATTGCCTTCTCTCTCACCTCTTCGTGTTGTTGTGACACTTGTTTGACCTAGTTTGAGTAGTGCGGTAGGAACATCGATTGCCTTCTCTCTCACCTCTTCGTGTTGTTGTAACACTTGTTTGAGCTAGTTTGAGTAGTGCGGTAGGAACATCGATTGCCTTCTCTCTCACCTCCTCGTGTTGTTGTGACACTTGTTGAGCTAGTTTGAGTAGTGCGGTAGGAACATCGATTGCCTTCTCTCTCACCTCCTCGTGTTGTTGTGACACTTGTTTGAGCTAGTTTGAGTAGTGCGGTAGGAACATCGATTGCTTTCTCTCTCACCTCCTCACCTCTTCGTGTTGTTGTGACACTTGTTGAGCTAGTTTGAGTAGTGCGGTAGGAACATCGATTGCCTTCTCTCTCACCTCCTCGTGTTGTTGTGACACTTGTTTGAGCTAGTTTGAGTAGTGCGGTAGGAACATCGATTGCCTTCTCTCTCACCTCTTCGTGTTGTTGTGACACTTGTTGAGCTAGTTTGAGTAGTGCGGTAGGAACATCGATTGCCTTCTCTCTCACCTCTTCGTGTTGTTGTGACACTTGTTTGACCTAGTTTGAGTAGTGCGGTAGGAACATCGATTGCCTTCTCTCTCACCTCCTCGTGTTGTTGTGACACTTGTTGAGCTAGTTTGAGTAGTGCGGTAGGAACATCGATTGCCTTCTCTCTCACCTCCTCGTGTTGTTGTGACACTTGTTTGAGCTAGTTTGAGTAGTGCGGTAGGAACATCGATTGCCTTCTCTCTCACCTCCTCGTGTTGTTGTGACACTTGTTTGAGCTAGTTTAAGTAGTGCGGTAGGAACATCGATTGCCTTCTCTCTCACCTCTTCGTGTTGTTGTGACACTTGTTTGAGCTAGTTTGAGTAGTGCGGTAGGAACATCGATTGCCTTCTCTCTCACCTCCTCGTGTTGTTGTGACACTTGTTGAGCTAGTTTGAGTAGTGCGGTAGGAACATCGATTGCCTTCTCTCTCACCTCCTCGTGTTGTTGTGACACTTGTTTGAGTAGTGCGGTAGGATTGCTTCTTCTCTCACCTCCTCCTCGTGTTGTTGTGACACTTGTTTGAGCTAGTTTGAGTAGTGCGGTATGAAAATCGATTGCCTTCTCTCTCACCTCCTCGTGTTGTTGTGACACTTGTTTGGAGTAGTGCGGTAGGAACATCGATTGCCTTCTCTCTCTCACCTCCTCGTGTTGTTGTGACACTTGTTTGAGTAGTGCGGTAGGAACATCGATTGCCTTCTCTCTCACCTCCTCGTGTTGTTGTGACACTTGTTTGTTTGAGTAGTGCGGTAGGAACATCGATTGCCTTCTCTCTCACCTCCTCGTGTTGTTGTGACACTTGTTGAGCTAGTTTGAGTAGTGCGGTAGGAACATCGATTGCCTTCTCTCTCACCTCCTCGTGTTGTTGTAGACGCGATTTCTCCTTTAGAGTTCCACATTGCCAACAAATAATGTCAGTAAAAACGCGGGCTCCTTTTATAAATTTATAAAACGAGATTGCATGTTAGCAATGCAATTTTCCTTTTAAACAACAACAGTTTTATACTTAAGCAAGTTATTATTTCCTTTAGCATGGAAAAAGGAACGCTATTTATAGTTCACGGTTTTATAGAATAATCGTAACATATTTGTATTATATTAACTTATAAAAAAGTTTAGTAGATATTCAATACATTTTATTAAACATCTTCGGACAAGCGGAGGAAGAAATGTTTGAATAAAATGAATAAACTGATATAAGTAAAGAAAAACCAAAGCCAAAGAACAAAATGTGGTCACTGAAGTTATTCACAAGGTGTACAAAGGAAATTTGTTACAAGTTCCGTTCTTCTGGAACAGTTCAACTGCCTGCTGTAGAGAGAAGGTTCGGCAGATTACTATCAAATAACTTATCGGATATTTAAAGTAATAAAGTTTTGAAAATGTTATATCTTCGAAGTTATTCTTAATTTTATTTGCTGATTTATTCACTTTTTAGTAAGTAAAATATTGCTTAATAGTCTTTATTAGCTGTTGGAATATGTACAATACTTCAAATTAATAATTTAACATTAAAGCATTATCAAATCGTTAAATGAATTAAAAGCCAGGTTTCAATCTTTTTTACAACTTACCAAACCCATTCTTCTTCTATTTTTGCAATCGCCACACAAAAATAATTGGATCATTAAACAAATCCGATAAAATACGAACTTGCATAAAACCTCTATGAATCCAATTGTGAATAAAATAAACGCTCATGCCAATCACTTGCTATAATAAACCAATATTTTGTTCACGTTCCAAAAATGTAATTAAAAATTTTATGTAAATGTTTCAGAAACAAATCACAAAGTTTGGGCCAAATAACAAGTTTTAGAAATTTTGGAAAGACATGATTTGCTTTAATATTAAATCTAAAAGGGAAACGAATTGGATGTAATAATCTTTGACGCCCTGTTTTTGGCATGGAAGGGTCAGTGCTAGGATGTCGGGTTCTCCACAGGCAAATTAAAATCAATATTATTAAAATGTACAACTGGCAATGCTCTCTGTTTAATAAGACGCCCATATTGGGTTAAAATGCGCCAAAACATATATTCAGTAATTCTTACTTGATACTGATCATGGACCCTGGCGACAACTCATTCCTTTCAGATGGGATATCAGGCGGACAGTAACGGCAACAGCAGAATTGATTGACCGCAATTAGAAGCTCTGGATCCAAGGCACCAATTACCTTCGCTCCCTCTGTAATTTAGAAGAAAATAGAACCGCATTTCACTTTATGCCACATAATTATTTCAGGAAGTTCTACTTAAAAATACAAAACACTGGTGGATGTTTGCCAGAGGCCGCAAACAGTATTGGCTTAAGTGTTTCTGTAATTCATTACAGATTTAAAAGTTATTGTGATGTAAGTAACAAATTATCTGTCATATTTATTTCTAATTAACATCAAATTTTCCCCCCCCCCCCACATCTCCACAGAAGAGATGGTGTTTGAATAGTACAGTGTGATCAATAACTAGTCCAATATGTAGATGTTGGGAGTGACAACATAGCTTGAGGTGTGGTCTCTATTGTGTCAAAAACGAACAAACAACCTTGCATGTGGTCCATCATTTAAACCATCAATATAGATAAACATTAAAAGTCAATAGACTTGATTTATTTGATAACGGTTTAATACCAAAAGGTTGTGCTTATCTCACTTCTATTGATTCAGCAATATTGATTCAAAAATTGTCTATTGATCTGTAAATCAGACAACTTTGGGGTGAATTTCTTTTACTTATAGTCTATTTTAAACTACAATCAAATTTAACCTGAAGTTTAAAAAGAGTTAAAGTCACGAGGCAAATAAGCACCATTGAGGTTGTGTATTTGACTTATCAGTGATTCAATCTCGCTTCTTGTTAAAGCGCACCGACCACAGAATCTTCTGAGTAAATATAATAATAAGTTTACAGGTTAGACAAAGGTTATTTTAGTCACCTAACGGAAAACAAAAATATTGATCCTAAAAACCTAATACTTAAACGAAAATCTAAATACTCCTTCCTAGTTTACAATACACTATTTATGTGTAACAACGATAAAATTGAACACTGGACTCTTCCTCTCATCAGGTGTGGGCGTATAACTCTCTCCTGTAAGGTTTCTGCCAAAAAGCTTTGGAACTTTGGAGCAGAGGCTTAGAGATTGATTTGTGCCTGACAGCTGAATAAGGAACTACACGTTTGGCAAAAACTGAAAATGTTTAATTTAGATTCCTTTCGTATTAGTTTATCATGACTACCCTAAGAATATTCTGACTCATTTATAAATTTTATAAATTAACATTATAAACATTCTGAAAAAATAATTCATCAGTGAAAACGTATATAGATTGTATTTATTTATGTGCTATAATAAAAAGTAACGGGGACATTGAATGTTTGAACACGATGGGTAACACATTCCTAAAGAATATTTACATTAACAGCACAATATGTAACTGTAAAGGAAGTAGTTGAACACTATACCATGTTACTATAACCTATAACAGCACAATATGTAACTGTAAAGGAAGTAGTTGAACACTATACCATGTTACTATAACCTATAACAGGACAATATGTAACTGTAAAGGAAGTAGTTGAACACTATACCATGTTACTATAACCTATAACAGCACAATATGTAACTGTAAAGGAAGTAGTTGAACACTATACCATGTTACTATAACCTATAACAGGACAATATGTAACTGTAAAGGAAGTAGTTGAACACTATACCATGTTACTATAACCTATAACAGCACAATATGTAACTGTAAAGGAAGTAGTTGAACACTATACCATGTTACTATAACCTATAACAGCACAATATGTAACTGTAAAGGAAGTAGTTGAACACTATACCATGTTACTATAACCTATAACAGCACAATATGTAACTGTAAAGGAAGTAGTTGAACACTATACCATGTTACTATAACCTATAACAGGACAATATGTAACTGTAAAGGAAGTAGTTGAACACTATACCATGTTACTATAACCTATAACAGCACAATATGTAACTGTAAAGGAAGTAGTTGAACACTATACCATGTTACTATAACCTATAACAGGACAATATGTAACTGTAAAGGAAGTAGTTGAACACTATACCATGTTACTATAACCTATAACAGCACAATATGTAACTGTAAAGGAAGTAGTTGAACACTATACCATGTTACTATAACCTATAACAGCACAATATGTAACTGTAAAGGAAGTAGTTGAACACTATACCATGTTACTATAACCTATAACAGCACAATATGTAACTGTAAAGGAAGTAGTTGAACACTATACCATGTTACTATAACCTATAACAGCACAATATGTAACTGTAAAGGAAGTAGTTGAACACTATACCATGTTACTATAACCTATAACAGCACAATATGTAACTGTAAAGGAAGTAGTTGAACACTATACCATGTTACTATAACCTATAACAGCACAATATGTAACTGTAAAGGAAGTAGTTGAACACTATACCATGTTACTATAACCTATAACAGCACAATATGTAACTGTAAAGGAAGTAGTTGAACACTATACCATGTTACTATAACCTATAACAGCACAATATGTAACTGTAAAGGAAGTAGTTGAACACTATACCATGTTACTATAACCTATAACAGCACAATATGTAACTGTAAAGGAAGTAGTTGAACACTATACCATGTTACTATAACCTATAACAGCACAATATGTAACTGTAAAGGAAGTAGTTGAACACTATACCATGTTACTATAACCTATAACAGCACAATATGTAACTGTAAAGGAAGTAGTTGAAACACTATACCATGTTACTATAACCTATAACAGGACAATATGTAACTGTAATGGAAGTAGGAAGTAGTTGAACACTATACCATGTTACTATAACCTATAACAGGACAATATGTAACTGTAAACTGTAAAGGAAGTAGTTGAACACTATACCATGTTACTATAACCTATAACAGCACAATATGTAACTGTAAAGGAAGTAGTTGAACACTATACCATGTTACTATAACCTATAACAGCACAATATGTAACTGTAAAGGAAGTAGTTGAACACTATACCATGTTACTATAACCTATAACAGCACAATATGTAACTGTAAAGGAAGTAGTTGAACACTATACCATGTTACTATAACCTATAACAGCACAATATGTAACTGTAAAGGAAGTAGTTGAACACTATACCATGTTACTATAACCTATAACAGCACAATATGTAACTGTAAAGGAAGTAGTTGAACACTATACCATGTTACTATAACCTATAACAGCACAATATGTAACTGTAAAGGAAGTAGTTGAACACTATACCATGTTACTATAACCTATAACAGCACAATATGTAACTGTAAAGGAAGTAGTTGAACACTATACCATGTTACTATAACCTATAACAGCACAATATGTAACTGTAAAGGAAGTAGTTGAACACTATACCATGTTACTATAACCTATAACAGCACAATATGTAACTGTAAAGGAAGTAGTTGAACACTATACCATGTTACTATAACCTATAACAGCACAATATGTAACTGTAAAGGAAGTAGTTGAACACTATACCATGTTACTATAACCTATAACAGCACAATATGTAACTGTAAAGGAAGTAGTTGAACACTATACCATGTTACTATAACCTATAACAGGACAATATGTAACTGTAAAGGAAGTAGTTGAACACTATACCATGTTACTATAACCTATAACAGCACAATATGTAACTGTAAAGGAAGTAGTTGAACACTATACCATGTTACTATAACCTATAACAGGACAATATGTAACTGTAAAGGAAGTAGTTGAACACTATACCATGTTACTATAACCTATAACAGCACAATATGTAACTGTAAAGGAAGTAGTTGAACACTATACCATGTTACTATAACCTATAACAGCACAATATGTAACTGTAAAGGAAGTAGTTGAACACTATACCATGTTACTATAACCTATAACAGCACAATATGTAACTGTAAAGGAAGTAGTTGAACACTATACCATGTTACTATAACCTATAACAGGACAATATGTAACTGTAAAGGAAGTAGTTGAACACTATACCATGTTACTATAACCTATAACAGCACAATATGTAACTGTAAAGGAAGTAGTTGAACACTATACCATGTTACTATAACCTATAACAGGACAATATGTAACTGTAAAGGAAGTAGTTGAACACTATACCATGTTACTATAACCTATAACAGCACAATATGTAACTGTAAAGGAAGTAGTTGAACACTATACCATGTTACTATAACCTATAACAGCACAATATGTAACTGTAAAGGAAGTAGTTGAACACTATACCATGTTACTATAACCTATAACAGCACAATATGTAACTGTAAAGGAAGTAGTTGAACACTATACCATGTTACTATAACCTATAACAGCACAATATGTAACTGTAAAGGAAGTAGTTGAACACTATACCATGTTACTATAACCTATAACAGGACAATATGTAACTGTAAAGGAAGTAGTTGAACACTATACCATGTTACTATAACCTATAACAGCACAATATGTAACTGTAAAGGAAGTAGTTGAACACTATACCATGTTACTATAACCTATAACAGGACAATATGTAACTGTAAAGGAAGTAGTTGAACACTATACCATGTTACTATAACCTATAACAGCACAATATGTAACTGTAAAGGAAGTAGTTGAACACTATACCATGTTACTATAACCTATAACAGCACAATATGTAACTGTAAAGGAAGTAGTTGAACACTATACCATGTTACTATAACCTATAACAGCACAATATGTAACTGTAAAGGAAGTAGTTGAACACTATACCATGTTACTATAACCTATAACAGCACAATATGTAACTGTAAAGGAAGTAGTTGAACACTATACCATGTTACTATAACCTATAACAGCACAATATGTAACTGTAAAGGAAGTAGTTGAACACTATACCATGTTACTATAACCTATAACAGCACAATATGTAACTGTAAAGGAAGTAGTTGAACACTATAAATGTTACTATAACCTATAACCGCACAATATGTTACTCAACTAAACCTATAACAGGACAATATGTAACTGTAAAGGATAACAGTAGTATTGTTGAACACTTTATACTGTAAAGGAAGTAGTTTGTAAACTATCGTTACTATAACCTATAAACTATAACCTTAAACAGGACATATGTAACTGTAAAGGAAGTAGTTGGAACCTATACCATGTTACAATAACCTATAACAGCCACAATATGTAACTGTAA
Organism: Homalodisca vitripennis; assembly: GCF_021130785.1. Lineage (NCBI taxonomy): Eukaryota > Metazoa > Arthropoda > Insecta > Hemiptera > Cicadellidae > Homalodisca > Homalodisca vitripennis. Next base: position 128,026,690 of record NC_060214.1, on the reverse strand, counting down.
AGGAAGTAGTTGAACACTATACCATGTTTACTATAACCTATAACATAAAGGAAGTATTGAAACTACTATGTTACTATAACCTGTGTTACTGTAAAGGTAAACATATCAACACTATACCATGTTTCTCAGGACAATATGTAACTGTAAAAGGAGTTATTTAACAGTATATGACAACTAATGGAACAACTAACACATATGTAACTGTAAAGGAAGTAGTTGAACACAATGTTCAGTCAAAGGAAGTAGTTGGGGGACACTATTACTATAAACCTACTGTTAACTACAGGACGAATGTAGTAAAGGAGTAGGACTACTATGTAACAACTTATACCATGTTACTAATAACCTATATAACAGCACAATATGTAAACTGTAAAGGAAGTAGGTTGAACACTATACCATGGTTACTATAACCTATAACAGCACAATACTGTAACTGTAATGGAAGTTGTTGAACACTATACCATGTTACTATAACCTTATAACATGCAATAAAAGGATATGTAACTGTAAAAGGAAGTAGTTGAACACTATACCATGTTTACTATAACCTATAACAGCACAATATGTAACTGTAAAGGAAGTAGTTTGAACACTATACCATGTTACTATAACCTATAAACATCACAATATGTAACTGTAAAGGAAGTAGTTGAAACACTATACCATGTTACTATAACCTATAACAGGACAATATGTAACTGTAATAGGAAGTAGATTGAACACTATATTCCATGTTACTATAACCTATAACAGGCAATATGTAACTGTAAAAAGGAAGTAGTTGAACACTATACCATGTTACTATAACCTATAACATCAACAAGACAATATGTAACTGTAAAGGAAGTAGTTGAACACTATACCATGTTACTATAACTATAACAGCACAATATGTAACTGTAAAGGAAGTAGTTGAACACTATACCATTGTTACTATAACCTATAACATGCACAATATTGTAACTGTTAAAGGAGTAGTTGAACACTTACCATGTTACTTTATAAACTATAACAGGAACAATATGTAACTGTAAAAGGAAGTAGTTGAACACTATTACCATGTTTACTATAACCTATAACAGCACAATATGTAACTGTAAAGGAAGTAGTTTGAACACTATACCATGTTTACTATTAACCTATAACATGACAATATGTAACTGTAAAGGAAGTAGTTGAACACATTATACCATGTTACTATAACCTAGACTACTGGTCTGTTTACTGTGACGTAGAGGATGGATCCATAAGTCTAGCTTTCAACATAACAGTATTTAATAATGTAAACAGTGAGAATCACATGTTTCACTGAGATGACCTAGACTACTGGTCTGTTTACTGTGACGTAGAGGATGGATCCATAAGTCTAGCTTTCAACATAACAGTATTTAATAATGTAAACAGTGAGAATCACATGTTTCACTGAGATGACCTAGACTACTGGTCTGTTTACTGTGACGTAGAGGATGGTTCCATAAGTCTAGCTTTCAACATAACAGTATTTAATAATGTAAACAGTGAGAATCACATGTTTCACTGAGATGACCTAGACTACTGGTCTGTTTACTGTGACGTAGAGGATGGATCCATAAGTCTAGCTTTCAACATAACAGTATTTAATAATGTAAACAGTGAGAATCACATGTTTCACTGAGATGACCTAGACTACTGGTCTGTTTACTGTGACGTAGAGGATGGTTCCATAAGTCTAGCTTTCAACATAACAGTATTTAATAATGTAAACAGTGAGAATCACATGTTTCACTGAGATGACCTAGACTACTGGTCTGTTTACTGTGACGTAGAGGATGGATCCATAAGTCTAGCTTTCAACATAACAGTATTTAATAATGTAAACAGTGAGAATCACATGTTTCACTGAGATGACCTAGACTACTGGTCTGTTTACTGTGACGTAGAGGATGGTTCCATAAGTCTAGCTTTCAACATAACAGTATTTAATAATGTAAACAGTGAGAATCACATGTTTCACTGAGATGACCTAGACTACTGGTCTGTTTACTGTGACGTAGAGGATGGATCCATAAGTCTAGCTTTCAACATAACAGTATTTAATAATGTAAACAGTGAGAATCACATGTTTCACTGAGATGACCTAGACTACTGGTCTGTTTACTGTGACGTAGAGGATGGTTCCATAAGTCTAGCTTTCAACATAACAGTATTTAATAATGTAAACAGTGAGAATCACATGTTTCACTGAGATGACCTAGACTACTGGTCTGTTTACTGTGACGTAGAGGATGGATCCATAAGTCTAGCTTTCAACATAACAGTATTTAATAATGTAAACAGTGAGAATCACATGTTTCACTGAGATGACCTAGACTACTGGTCTGTTTACTGTGACGTAGAGGATGGATCCATAAGTCTAGCTTTCAACATAACAGTATTTAATAATGTAAACAGTGAGAATCACATGTTTCACTGAGATGACCTAGACTACTGGTCTGTTTACTGTGACGTAGAGGATGGATCCATAAGTCTAGCTTTCAACATAACAGTATTTAATAATGTAAACAGTGAGAATCACATGTTTCACTGAGATGACCTAGACTACTGGTCTGTTTACTGTGACGTAGAGGATGGATCCATAAGTCTAGCTTTCAACATAACAGTATTTAATAATGTAAACAGTGAGAATCACATGTTTCACTGAGATGACCTAGACTACTGGTCTGTTTACTGTGACGTAGAGGATGGATCCATAAGTCTAGCTTTCAACATAACAGTATTTAATAATGTAAACAGTGAGAATCACATGTTTCACTGAGATGACCTAGACTACTGGTCTGTTTACTGTGACGTAGAGGATGGATCCATAAGTCTAGCTTTCAACATAACAGTATTTAATAATGTAAACAGTGAGAATCACATGTTTCACTGAGATGACCTAGACTACTGGTCTGTTTACTGTGACGTAGAGGATGGATCCATAAGTCTAGCTTTCAACATAACAGTATTTAATAATGTAAACAGTGAGAATCACATGTTTCACTGAGATGACCTAGACTACTGGTCTGTTTACTGTGACGTAGAGGATGGATCCATAAGTCTAGCTTTCAACATAACAGTATTTAATAATGTAAACAGTGAGAATCACATGTTTCACTGAGATGACCTAGACTACTGGTCTGTTTACTGTGACGTAGAGGATGGATCCATAAGTCTAGCTTTCAACATAACAGTATTTAATAATGTAAACTGTGAGAATCACATGTTTCACTGAGATGACCTAGACTACTGGTCTGTTTTCTGTGACGTAGAGGATGGATCCATAAGTCTAGCTTTCAACATAACAGTATTTAATAATGTAAACTGTGAGAATCACATGTTTCACTGAGATGACCTAGACTACTGGTCTGTTTACTGTGACGTAGAGGATGGATCCATAAGTCTAGCTTTCAACATAACAGTATTTAATAATGTAAACAGTGAGAATCACATGTTTCACTGAGATGACCTAGACTACTGGTCTGTTTACTGTGACGTAGAGGATGGATCCATAAGTCTAGCTTTCAACATAACAGTATTTAATAATGTAAACAGTGAGAATCACATGTTTCACTGAGATGACCTAGACTACTGGTCTGTTTACTGTGACGTAGAGGATGGATCCATAAGTCTAGCTTTCAACATAACAGTATTTAATAATGTAAACAGTGAGAATCACATGTTTCACTGAGATGACCTAGACTACTGGTCTGTTTACTGTGACGTAGAGGATGGATCCATAAGTCTAGCTTTCAACATAACAGTATTTAATAATGTAAACAGTGAGAATCACATGTTTCACTGAGATGACCTAGACTACTGGTCTGTTTACTGTGACGTAGAGGATGGATCCATAAGTCTAGCTTTCAACATAACAGTATTTAATAATGTAAACTGTGAGAATCACATGTTTCACTGAGATGACCTAGACTACTGGTCTGTTTTCTGTGACGTAGAGGATGGATCCATAAGTCTAGCTTTCAACATAACAGTATTTAATAATGTAAACAGTGAGAATCACATGTTTCACTGAGATGACCTAGACTACTGGTCTGTTTACTGTGACGTAGAGGATGGATCCATAAGTCTAGCTTTCAACATAACAGTATTTAATAATGTAAACTGTGAGAATCACATGTTTCACTGAGATGACCTAGACTACTGGTCTGTTTTCTGTGACGTAGAGGATGGATCCATAAGTCTAGCTTTCAACATAACAGTATTTAATAATGTAAACAGTGAGAATCACATGTTTCACTGAGATGACCTAGACTACTGGTCTGTTTTCTGTGACGTAGAGGATGGATCCATAAGTCTAGCTTTCAACATAACAGTATTTAATAATGTAAACTGTGAGAATCACATGTTTCACTGAGATGACCTAGACTACTGGTCTGTTTTCTGTGACGTAGAGGATGGATCCATAAGTCTAGCTTTCAACATAACAGTATTTAATAATGTAAACTGTGAGAATCACATGTTTCACTGAGATGACCTAGACTACTGGTCTGTTTACTGTGACGTAGAGGATGGATCCATAAGTCTAGCTTTCAACATAACAGTATTTAATAATGTAAACAGTGAGAATCACATGTTTCACTGAGATGACCTAGACTACTGGTCTGTTTACTGTGACGTAGAGGATGGATCCATAAGTCTAGCTTTCAACATAACAGTATTTAATAATGTAAACTGTGAGAATCACATGTTTCACTGAGATGACCTAGACTACTGGTCTGTTTTCTGTGACGTAGAGGATGGATCCATAAGTCTAGCTTTCAACATAACAGTATTTAATAATGTAAACTGTGAGAATCACATGTTTCACTGAGATGACCTAGACTACTGGTCTGTTTTCTGTGACGTAGAGGATGGATCCATAAGTCTAGCTTTCAACATAACAGTATTTAATAATGTAAACTGTGAGAATCACATGTTTCACTGAGATGACCTAGACTACTGGTCTGTTTTCTGTGACGTAGAGGATGGTTCCATAAGTCTAGCTTTCAACATAACAGTATTTCAAAATGTAAACTGTGAGAATCACATGTTTCACTGAGATGACCTAGACTACTGGTCTGTTTACTGTGACGTAGAGGATGGATCCATAAGTCTAGCTTTCAACATAACAGTATTTAATAATGTAAACAGTGAGAATCACATGTTTCACTGAGATGACCTAGACTACTGGTCTGTTTACTGTGACGTAGAGGATGGTTCCATAAGTCTAGCTTTCAACATAACAGTATTTCAAAATGTAAACTGTGAGAATCACATGTTTCACTGAGATGACCTAGACTACTGGTCTGTTTACTGTGACGTAGAGGATGGATCCATAAGTCTAGCTTTCAACATAACAGTATTTAATAATGTAAACTGTGAGAATCACATGTTTCACTGAGATGACCTAGACTACTGGTCTGTTTACTGTGACGTAGAGGATGGATCCATAAGTCTAGCTTTCAACATAACAGTATTTAATAATGTAAACAGTGAGAATCACATGTTTCACTGAGATGACCTAGACTACTGGTCTGTTTACTGTGACGTAGAGGATGGATCCATAAGTCTAGCTTTCAACATAACAGTATTTCAAAATGTAAACTGTGAGAATCACATGTTTCACTGAGATGACCTAGACTACTGGTCTGTTTACTGTGACGTAGAGGATGGATCCATAAGTCTAGCTTTCAACATAACAGTATTTAATAATGTAAACTGTGAGAATCACATGTTTCACTGAGATGACCTAGACTACTGGTCTGTTTACTGTGACGTAGAGGATGGATCCATAAGTCTAGCTTTCAACATAACAGTATTTAATAATGTAAACTGTGAGAATCACATGTTTCACTGAGATGACCTAGACTACTGGTCTGTTTTCTGTGACGTAGAGGATGGATCCATAAGTCTAGCTTTCAACATAACAGTATTTCAAAATGTTGAACTGTGAGAATCACATGTTTCACTGAGATGACCTAGACTACTGGTCTGTTTTCTGTGACGTAGAGGATGGATCCATAAGTCTAGCTTTCAACATAACAGTATTTAATAATGTAAACAGTGAGAATCACATGTTTCACTGAGATGACCTAGACTACTGGTCTGTTTACTGTGACGTAGAGGATGGTTCCATAAGTCTAGCTTTCAACATAACAGTATTTAATAATGTAAACTGTGAGAATCACATGTTTCACTGAGATGACCTAGACTACTGGTCTGTTTTCTGTGACGTAGAGGATGGATCCATAAGTCTAGCTTTCAACATAACAGTATTTCAAAATGTTGAACTGTGAGAATCACATGTTTCACTGAGATGACCTAGACTACTGGTCTGTTTACTGTGACGTAGAGGATGGATCCATAAGTCTAGCTTTCAACATAACAGTATTTCAAAATGTTGAACTGTGAGAATCACATGTTTCACTGAGATGACCTAGACTACTGGTCTGTTTACTGTGACGTAGAGGATGGATCCATAAGTCTAGCTTTCAACATAACAGTATTTAATAATGTAAACAGTGAGAATCACATGTTTCACTGAGATGACCTAGACTACTGGTCTGTTTTCTGTGACGTAGAGGATGGATCCATAAGTCTAGCTTTCAACATAACAGTATTTAATAATGTAAACAGTGAGAATCACATGTTTCACTGAGATGACCTAGACTACTGGTCTGTTTACTGTGACGTAGAGGATGGATCCATAAGTCTAGCTTTCAACATAACAGTATTTAATAATGTAAACAGTGAGAATCACATGTTTCACTGAGATGACCTAGACTACTGGTCTGTTTTCTGTGACGTAGAGGATGGATCCATAAGTCTAGCTTTCAACATAACAGTATTTAATAATGTAAACTGTGAGAATCACATGTTTCACTGAGATGACCTAGACTACTGGTCTGTTTTCTGTGACGTAGAGGATGGATCCATAAGTCTAGCTTTCAACATAACAGTATTTCAAAATGTAAACTGTGAGAATCACATGTTTCACTGAGATGACCTAGACTACTGGTCTGTTTTCTGTGACGTAGAGGATGGATCCATAAGTCTAGCTTTCAACATAACAGTATTTAATAATGTAAACAGTGAGAATCACATGTTTCACTGAGATGACCTAGACTACTGGTCTGTTTACTGTGACGTAGAGGATGGATCCATAAGTCTAGCTTTCAACATAACAGTATTTAATAATGTAAACAGTGAGAATCACATGTTTCACTGAGATGACCTAGACTACTGGTCTGTTTACTGTGACGTAGAGGATGGATCCATAAGTCTAGCTTTCAACATAACAGTATTTAATAATGTAAACTGTGAGAATCACATGTTTCACTGAGATGACCTAGACTACTGGTCTGTTTACTGTGACGTAGAGGATGGATCCATAAGTCTAGCTTTCAACATAACAGTATTTAATAATGTAAACAGTGAGAATCACATGTTTCACTGAGATGACCTAGACTACTGGTCTGTTTACTGTGACGTAGAGGATGGATCCATAAGTCTAGCTTTCAACATAACAGTATTTAATAATGTAAACAGTGAGAATCACATGTTTCACTGAGATGACCTAGACTACTGGTCTGTTTACTGTGACGTAGAGGATGGATCCATAAGTCTAGCTTTCAACATAACAGTATTTAATAATGTAAACTGTGAGAATCACATGTTTCACTGAGATGACCTAGACTACTGGTCTGTTTACTGTGACGTAGAGGATGGATCCATAAGTCTAGCTTTCAACATAACAGTATTTAATAATGTAAACAGTGAGAATCACATGTTTCACTGAGATGACCTAGACTACTGGTCTGTTTACTGTGACGTAGAGGATGGTTCCATAAGTCTAGCTTTCAACATAACAGTATTTCAAAATGTTGAACTGTGAGAATCACATGTTTCACTGAGATGACCTAGACTACTGGTCTGTTTTCTGTGACGTAGAGGATGGTTCCATAAGTCTAGCTTTCAACATAACAGTATTTCAAAATGTTGAACTGTGAGAATCACATGTTTCACTGAGATGACCTAGACTACTGGTCTGTTTACTGTGACGTAGAGGATGGTTCCATAAGTCTAGCTTTCAACATAACAGTATTTAATAATGTAAACAGTGAGAATCACATGTTTCACTGAGATGACCTAGACTACTGGTCTGTTTACTGTGACGTAGAGGATGGTTCCATAAGTCTAGCTTTCAACATAACAGTATTTCAAAATGTTGAACTGTGAGAATCACATGTTTCACTGAGATGACCTAGACTACTGGTCTGTTTACTGTGACGTAGAGGATGGTTCCATAAGTCTAGCTTTCAACATAACAGTATTTCAAAATGTTGAACTGTGAGAATCACATGTTTCACTGAGATGACCTAGACTACTGGTCTGTTTACTGTGACGTAGAGGATGGTTCCATAAGTCTAGCTTTCAACATAACAGTATTTAATAATGTAAACAGTGAGAATCACATGTTTCACTGAGATGACCTAGACTACTGGTCTGTTTACTGTGACGTAGAGGATGGTTCCATAAGTCTAGCTTTCAACATAACAGTATTTCAATAATGTAAACTGTGAGAATCACATGTTTCACTGAGATGACCTAGACTACTGGTCTGTTTTCTGTGACGTAGAGGATGGATCCATAAGTCTAGCTTTCAACATAACAGTATTTCAATAATGTAAACTGTGAGAATCACATGTTTCACTGAGATGACCTAGACTACTGGTCTGTTTACTGTGACGTAGAGGATGGTTCCATAAGTCTAGCTTTCAACATAACAGTATTTAATAATGTAAACTGTGAGAATCACATGTTTCACTGAGATGACCTAGACTACTGGTCTGTTTACTGTGACGTAGAGGATGGTTCCATAAGTCTAGCTTTCAACATAACAGTATTTAATAATGTAAACTGTGAGAATCACATGTTTCACTGAGATGACCTAGACTACTGGTCTGTTTACTGTGACGTAGAGGATGGTTCCATAAGTCTAGCTTTCAACATAACAGTATTTAATAATGTAAACTGTGAGAATCACATGTTTCACTGAGATGACCTAGACTACTGGTCTGTTTACTGTGACGTAGAGGATGGTTCCATAAGTCTAGCTTTCAACATAACAGTATTTCAATAATGTAAACTGTGAGAATCACATGTTTCACTGAGATGACCTAGACTACTGGTCTGTTTTCTGTGACGTAGAGGATGGATCCATAAGTCTAGCTTTCAACATAACAGTATTTAATAATGTAAACTGTGAGAATCACATGTTTCACTGAGATGACCTAGACTACTGGTCTGTTTACTGTGACGTAGAGGATGGTTCCATAAGTCTAGCTTTCAACATAACAGTATTTCAAAATGTTGAACTGTGAGAATCACATGTTTCACTGAGATGACCTAGACTACTGGTCTGTTTTCTGTGACGTAGAGGATGGTTCCATAAGTCTAGCTTTCAACATAACAGTATTTAATAATGTAAACTGTGAGAATCACATGTTTCACTGAGATGACCTAGACTACTGGTCTGTTTACTGTGACGTAGAGGATGGATCCATAAGTCTAGCTTTCAACATAACAGTATTTCAAAATGTTGAACTGTGAGAATCACATGTTTCACTGAGATGACCTAGACTACTGGTCTGTTTTCTGTGACGTAGAGGATGGATCCATAAGTCTAGCTTTCAACATAACAGTATTTAATAATGTAAACTGTGAGAATCACATGTTTCACTGAGATGACCTAGACTACTGGTCTGTTTTCTGTGACGTAGAGGATGGTTCCATAAGTCTAGCTTTCAACATAACAGTATTTAATAAATGTAAACTGTGAGAATCACATGTTTCACTGAGATGACCTAGACTACTGGTCTGTTTACTGTGACGTAGAGGATGGATCCATAAGTCTAGCTTTCAACATAACAGTATTTCAAAATGTAAACTGTGAGAATCACATGTTTCACTGAGATGACCTAGACTACTGGTCTGTTTTCTGTGACGTAGAGGATGGATCCATAAGTCTAGCTTTCAACATAACAGTATTTCAAAATGTTGAACTGTGAGAATCACATGTTTCACTGAGATGACCTAGACTACTGGTCTGTTTTCTGTGACGTAGAGGATGGATCCATAAGTCTAGCTTTCAACATAACAGTATTTCAAAATGTTGAACTGTGAGAATCACATGTTTCACTGAGATGACCTAGACTACTGGTCTGTTTACTGTGACGTAGAGGATGGTTCCATAAGTCTAGCTTTCAACATAACAGTATTTAATAATGTAAACTGTGAGAATCACATGTTTCACTGAGATGACCTAGACTACTGGTCTGTTTACTGTGACGTAGAGGATGGATCCATAAGTCTAGCTTTCAACATAACAGTATTTAATAATGTAAACTGTGAGAATCACATGTTTCACTGAGATGACCTAGACTACTGGTCTGTTTACTGTGACGTAGAGGATGGATCCATAAGTCTAGCTTTCAACATAACAGTATTTCAATAATGTAAACTGTGAGAATCACATGTTTCACTGAGATGACCTAGACTACTGGTCTGTTTTCTGTGACGTAGAGGATGGATCCATAAGTCTAGCTTTCAACATAACAGTATTTCAAAATGTAAACTGTGAGAATCACATGTTTCACTGAGATGACCTAGACTACTGGTCTGTTTTCTGTGACGTAGAGGATGGATCCATAAGTCTAGCTTTCAACATAACAGTATTTAATAATGTAAACTGTGAGAATCACATGTTTCACTGAGATGACCTAGACTACTGGTCTGTTTTCTGTGACGTAGAGGATGGATCCATAAGTCTAGCTTTCAACATAACAGTATTTAATAATGTAAACTGTGAGAATCACATGTTTCACTGAGATGACCTAGACTACTGGTCTGTTTACTGTGACGTAGAGGATGGATCCATAAGTCTAGCTTTCAACATAACAGTATTTAAAAATGTAAACTGTGAGAATCACATGTTTCACTGAGATGACCTAGACTACTGGTCTGTTTACTGTGACGTAGAGGATGGATTCCATAAGTCTAGCTTTCAACATAACAGTATTTAATAATGTAAACTGTGAGAATCACATGTTTCACTGAGATGACCTAGACTACTGGTCTGTTTACTGTGACGTAGAGGATGGATCCATAAGTCTAGCTTTCAACATAACAGTATTTCAATAATGTAAACTGTGAGAATCACATGTTTCACTGAGATGACCTAGACTACTGGTCTGTTTTCTGTGACGTAGAGGATGGATCCATAAGTCTAGCTTTCAACATAACAGTATTTAATAATGTAAACTGTGAGAATCACATGTTTCACTGAGATGACCTAGACTACTGGTCTGTTTTCTGTGACGTAGAGGATGGATCCATAAGTCTAGCTTTCAACATAACAGTATTTAATAATGTAAACTGTGAGAATCACATGTTTCACTGAGATGACCTAGACTACTGGTCTGTTTTCTGTGACGTAGAGGATGGATCCATAAGTCTAGCTTTCAACATAACAGTATTTCAAAATGTTGAACTGTGAGAATCACATGTTTCACTGAGATGACCTAGACTACTGGTCTGTTTACTGTGACGTAGAGGATGGATCCATAAGTCTAGCTTTCAACATAACAGTATTTAATAATGTAAACTGTGAGAATCACATGTTTCACTGAGATGACCTAGACTACTGGTCTGTTTTCTGTGACGTAGAGGATGGTTCCATAAGTCTAGCTTTCAACATAACAGTATTTCAAAATGTTGAACTGTGAGAATCACATGTTTCACTGAGATGACCTAGACTACTGGTCTGTTTACTGTGACGTAGAGGATGGTTCCATAAGTCTAGCTTTCAACATAACAGTATTTCAAAATGTTGAACTGTGAGAATCACATGTTTCACTGAGATGACCTAGACTACTGGTCTGTTTTCTGTGACGTAGAGGATGGATCCATAAGTCTAGCTTTCAACATAACAGTATTTCAAAATGTTGAACTGTGAGAATCACATGTTTCACTGAGATGACCTAGACTACTGGTCTGTTTACTGTGACGTAGAGGATGGTTCCATAAGTCTAGCTTTCAACATAACAGTATTTCAAAATGTTGAACTGTGAGAATCACATGTTTCACTGAGATGACCTAGACTACTGGTCTGTTTACTGTGACGTAGAGGATGGTTCCATAAGTCTAGCTTTCAACATAACAGTATTTCAAAATGTTGAACTGTGAGAATCACATGTTTCACTGAGATGACCTAGACTACTGGTCTGTTTACTGTGACGTAGAGGATGGTTCCATAAGTCTAGCTTTCAACATAACAGTATTTCAAAATGTTGAACAGTGAGAATCACATGTTTCACTGAGATGACCTAGACTACTGGTCTGTTTTCTGTGACGTAGAGGATGGTTCCATAAGTCTAGCTTTCAACATAACAGTATTTCAAAATGTTGAACTGTGAGAATCACATGTTTCACTGAGATGACCTAGACTACTGGTCTGTTTACTGTGACGTAGAGGATGGTTCCATAAGTCTAGCTTTCAACATAACAGTATTTAATAATGTAAACTGTGAGAATCACATGTTTCACTGAGATGACCTAGACTACTGGTCTGTTTACTGTGACGTAGAGGATGGTTCCATAAGTCTAGCTTTCAACATAACAGTATTTCAAAATGTAAACTGTGAGAATCACATGTTTCACTGAGATGACCTAGACTACTGGTCTGTTTACTGTGACGTAGAGGATGGTTCCATAAGTCTAGCTTTCAACATAACAGTATTTAATAATGTAAACTGTGAGAATCACATGTTTCACTGAGATGACCTAGACTACTGGTCTGTTTTCTGTGACGTAGAGGATGGTTCCATAAGTCTAGCTTTCAACATAACAGTATTTCAAAATGTTGAACTGTGAGAATCACATGTTTCACTGAGATGACCTAGACTACTGGTCTGTTTACTGTGACGTAGAGGATGGTTCCATAAGTCTAGCTTTCAACATAACAGTATTTCAAAATGTTGAACTGTGAGAATCACATGTTTCACTTAGATGACCTAGACTACTGGTCTGTTTTCTGTGACGTAGAGGATGGTTCCATAAGTCTAGCTTTCAACATAACAGTATTTCAAAATGTTGAACTGTGAGAATCACATGTTTCACTGAGATGACCTAGACTACTGGTCTGTTTACTGTGACGTAGAGGATGGTTCCATAAGTCTAGCTTTCAACATAACAGTATTTCAAAATGTTGAACTGTGAGAATCACATGTTTCACTGAGATGACCTAGACTACTGGTCTGTTTACTGTGACGTAGAGGATGGTTCCATAAGTCTAGCTTTCAACATAACAGTATTTCAAAATGTTGAACTGTGAGAATCACATGTTTCACTGAGATGACCTAGACTACTGGTCTGTTTACTGTGACGTAGAGGATGGTTCCATAAGTCTAGCTTTCAACATAACAGTATTTCAAAATGTTGAACTGTGAGAATCACATGTTTCACTGAGATGACCTAGACTACTGGTCTGTTTACTGTGACGTAGAGGATGGTTCCATAAGTCTAGCTTTCAACATAACAGTATTTCAAAATGTTGAAACAGTGAGAATCACATGTTTCACTGAGATGACCTAGACTACTGGTCTGTTTACTGTGACGTAGAGGATGGTTCCATAAGTCTTCTTTCAACATAACAGTATTTCAAAATGTAAACAGTGAGAATCACATGTTTCACTGAGATGACCTAGACTACTGGTCTGTTTACTGTGACGTAGAGGATGGTTCCATAAGTCTAGCTTTCAACATAACAGTATTTCAAAATGTTGAACTGTGAGAATCACATGTTTCACTTAGATGACCTAGACTACTGGTCTGTTTTCTGTGACGTAGAGGATGGTTCCATAAGTCTAGCTTTCAACATAACAGTATTTCAAAATGTTGAACTGTGAGAATCACATGTTTCACTGAGATGACCTAGACTACTGGTCTGTTTACTGTGACGTAGAGGATGGTTCCATAAGTCTAGCTTTCAACATAACAGTATTTCAAAATGTTGAACTGTGAGAATCACATGTTTCACTTAGATGACCTAGACTACTGGTCTGTTTTCTGTGACGTAGAGGATGGATCCATAAGTCTAGCTTTCAACATAACAGTATTTCAAAATGTTGAACTGTGAGAATCACATGTTTCACTGAGATGACCTAGACTACTGGTCTGTTTACTGTGACGTAGAGGATGGTTCCATAAGTCTAGCTTTCAACATAACAGTATTTCAAAATGTTGAACTGTGAGAATCACATGTTTCACTTAGATGACCTAGACTACTGGTCTGTTTACTGTGACGTAGAGGATGGTTCCATAAGTCTAGCTTTCAACATAACAGTATTTCAAAATGTTGAACTGTGAGAATCACATGTTTCACTGAGATGACCTAGACTACTGGTCTGTTTACTGTGACGTAGAGGATGGTTCCATAACTCTAGCTTTCAACATAACAGTATTTCAAAATGTTGAACTGTGAGAATCACATGTTTCACTTAGATGACCTAGACTACTGGTCTGTTTTCTGTGACGTAGAGGATGGTTCCATAAGTCTAGCTTTCAACATAACAGTATTTCAAAATGTTGAACTGTGAGAATCACATGTTTCACTGAGATGACCTAGACTACTGGTCTGTTTACTGTGACGTAGAGGATGGTTCCATAACTCTAGCTTTCAACATAACAGTATTTCAAAATGTTGAACTGTGAGAATCACATGTTTCACTTAGATGACCTAGACTACTGGTCTGTTTACTGTGACGTAGAGGATGGTTCCATAAGTCTAGCTTTCAACATAACAGTATTTCAAAATGTTGAACTGTGAGAATCACATGTTTCACTGAGATGACCTAGACTACTGGTCTGTTTACTGTGACGTAGAGGATGGTTCCATAAGTCTAGCTTTCAACATAACAGTATTTCAAAATGTTGAACTGTGAGAATCACATGTTTCACTGAGATGACCTAGACTACTGGTCTGTTTACTGTGACGTAGAGGATGGTTCCATAAGTCTAGCTTTCAACATAACAGTATTTCAAAATGTTGAACTGTGAGAATCACATGTTTCACTTAGATGACCTAGACTACTGGTCTGTTTACTGTGACGTAGAGGATGGTTCCATAAGTCTAGCTTTCAACTTAACAGTATTTCAAAATGTTGAACTGTGAGAATCACATGTTTCACTTAGATGACCTAAACTACCGGTTTGATTACTGCGACGTTGAATTTATTGCTTTTATTTTTATTCTAACATTCTCGATTGTTCTTATTTTAATTTTAAAGTATATAAAAAAGTGCTGTGAAGAAAGAGAACAAGATTAAAATGCTGCATAAACTTAAAAACTACTATTCCTAGGTTATAGAAAAACCAAATGTCATTTTATTGTCTGACGTCTGCCATTTAACATTTTACACTGATCTATTTTTAATTGAGAGCGGCTTGTTTGTAATAAGTAAAATGTATATAAAGCTTACAACCTAAAGGCCTAAGTACAGAGACTCAGTGTCATGTATATATATATATATATATATATATATATACAATTTATTTAAGTTCTACAATTTAATTGCAAATCCAAACAAATTTAAGAAACTGCTTTTTAGGCAGTTATTGAGTTTAGACAAATTATATATGATATTTCTCTTGATATTTGGATCAGGGACAATATCTGAAAAGTTTGGTAGGGTGTACTGGGACACTCTGTATTAAAAAACAAGGCTACAAAATACCGTTTAGTATTAGTTTTTCTTTTGTTACAAAGTTGGTACTAGGGTAGCGGTTTTCGTAATCTTTCTTTATCAATGTTCTCAAACAGCTACTTATTCCAAAATAATGGAAATATAGGTTTTTTTTTAAATAATTTTAACATTAATTATTGATCTATTAGGTATTACAAGATACTTATAAATGATAAAAATATAATTTATCAAAGATTCCAATATTTTAGCAAAATTTAAATTTAAACTCATTCCCTGAAAAGAAAACACTGACATCAGAAATACAATCGCCTAACTCAGTTTGAAATCCAACAATAATTTTATTGGATTTCAACATCGGATTCGTCTTTTCTTAATTGCGCAGAACATAACGGCAATATTACTCGATGATTGTTCTACTTATAGAAGTTAACATCCCCTCCTCACTCCCCCACCGCCAATTGCCGCTTTCATTGCGTTGCTGCGTATTTTTAAAACGCTTTGGAATCTTGGGTTACGAAGGTCGTTCCAATGTTATTACTTTCAAGGAACTGGTCGAAGTCAATTAAATTAGCTAAGGATAAATTCAATTATAATTGATTCTATTGTAAGATTGGCTAAAGTAGCATAAACGAGGGCTCTGAATAATAACATTGCATTTTAAAATTAAGTACTAGTGTTAATTCGAAATGTGGTTCTTTGTGCATAAGCATTTAAAAATATTATTGAACATGATGAAAGATATAACCACATGTACGTAAATAATGAATGAATGTGGGCGTGTGAAGAGACGAATTGTGCATAGAGTTCAGTGACCACAGCGAGACAATGTCAACAGACGCGTTGTACGGGACTAAACTGTAAACTCGGCGCTCTAAGGTACTTGATTAATATAGTTACATTGCATTAAATTATGCATGTTTTGTATAGTTTATTTTTATTATTATTATAATAGAGTCCGTAAAAGTAATATAAACCTTCTCGTCTAGATTTCTTATTCTCGTATGTAGGTGTTACACCTAAATTTAGTGGTCTAGTGATAGTAATAGTATCGTGACATTGGCAATTTATGATACTTTCATTCTGTTCAAATGACATTTTATAGTTATAGGCACAATGTATTGTGGAATATATAGTCTTTTTGTAAAATTAAAAATCAGGCTTCCCTACCACTGTGCCTGTTTCCTATTGTAATCTAACGTTCAATTTAACCTGAAAATATAAAAAAATCTCCATTTAACTTATATTCTTACGTTACAAAATTAAAATTTATGGGGATTGAGAACAGTTTGTTGTGCCTAAGGAAGTGTTTAGTATTAAAAATAGAAGCTGAAATTCCTATCTTCAAAATACGACTACAATGGTCTCCTTTGTTGAAAGTGTATAATTGACAATAATTTCTGAATATTTACGTTTGTTAATGTTGTAAATATGTATTACATGTTGTATCAGTTACAGTATTTTATTGGACAGATCTCAGATTAGACCGAGATCAAAGTACAGGTGTAAAGGCTGTCGCTGGGACCACAAAAGGCGAGCACAATGGAAGATAGGATTGTGGTACAGATTGGAATCCAACTGCTCTTTGAGACAAATCACTGACACGAGATTGGAACTGTATTTTTCATTAGCAGCCATTCCATTTTCCAATCATCTGATTGGCTGAGTTCCTGATTACTTGATCCTCAACTTCGACTGAGTCTCTATGACTCTGTCTTGACTGATTCTCACTAAACCGTACTGAAGTTAACGTTCGTGAATGATGAAAACATAATCATTAATTTGTATGATTGTTAGCTAAAGGCATTGTTATTTTCATTGAAATATAACAAGTTTGAACGAATAATAAATACTCCACATTATCTTTTAATAAAAGCGACTTATGTTTGTTGAATTGATAAACAATTTATAAAAATGTAGTGAAATAATGATGTATTGATGTAATTTTCCACCATATTCGATCATTAAAGTAATAATATATATTGAGAACATGTAAGAAACAATCTTTTACATGTAAGGAAACAGGACGAAACGCCACGCTAAACTTGCATTTAAAGTTTTAAGTCTAAAGTCATTTTATTCTGGAGATGTTCTGTTGGGAACGTACATCTGAGCTGAGGAACAAATATTTATTGTTATCTGAGATGTTGCACATCGTTTTGTGGATCATTAGACCCTGCGTCGATTGACTGCAGCGAACGTTTCACGCGCCACGGTTGCCTAAGTACATTAAGTACCCGTGAGCTACACAAGGATTTGTTAGAACAGCAATACCCATTTGTTCATTAACTCAGGGGTACGTACTGTATAGAGGCATCTATGGCGCACAAAACGATCACTGAAAACAGTCTCCGCGGGATCTAAGTGCGATTCACAGTACGTTATATAATACTATGGAGCAAAAATTATATTACGCATAACATTCGCCATAACCATACGTCGTAGGATCTGATTGTGAGTGATATAAAGATCAAATCAAATCAAATCAAATCAAATCAGATTTTTATTGCCGGAACATTCTATAATGCATGGCAAAAGTCAAATTTTTACTTGCTAGAATTTTGTCATACACCCCACAATAGATCTCATTCAGACATACAATTTACAAATTTACATACATCCATTCATTCGCCAATGATTCCCACTTCCAGCGACGGATTCAGTCAATCTTTGTAATTGGTGGTCTCCCAATCATATGCTAAAAAATCGTATACATTATATAATGCTTGTGATACTAAAAAGCGTTTCAAACGAGTTTTTAACACCTTGGGCGTTGGAGCTTTTTTAATTGAATTTGGTAATTTGTTGACGAAATGAACAACTGCCTGTGAAGGCAAGCGTTCATAAACCACCGTTCTGTGTCTACCAGTTCGGTAGTTATCTCTGCCTCTAGTCTCATACGCATGTATGTCTCGGCCATTCGTCATGGTACATTTAGACATACAAAACAGAGTTGTTTCCAAGATGTAGAGACTGGGCAGCGTCAACAGTTGTAAATTTTTGAAGGCTTCCTTGCACGACTCTCTAAATTTCAACAGAGCGATAATGCGGATCGCTTGTTTTTGCAGCTTGAACACTCTCATAAATTGATTGTTTGCACAAGCTCCCCACAACACCAACCCGTAAGTGAGATGGGGGTAAATCAAGCCATAATACGCCATCATTAGAACCTGAATAGGGCAGTATTTGGCTAGAGACCTCAAAACATAAATGCCTGAGGCCAATTTTGAGCAAACGTGATCGATGTGATTATTTCAAGTCAACCCTCGATCTAGGTATATTCCCAGGAATTTCGAGCAGTAGACTTCTTCCAGCATTGTGTCAGCCAACATAAAAGCTGGCTCGTCATGCCTGTCTACTGATCGCAAAGCAAAATTTAGATAATTAGATTTTGCAGAATTTGTCTTAAGATTGAGGCTGTTGAAATGTTGGACGCAGTTGTTGATCTCAACAAAACTCTGCTGTTCCAGAATCAATTTTGATTTGTTAGTGAAACAGAGAGTCGTGTCATCAGCATACTGCACAAGTTTTCCGTGCAGAAGTGATGAACCTACGTCATTGACATAGATCAGGAAGAGAATTGGACTGAGAATTGAGCCCTGTGGGACACCATAGCTCAGGTGAATTGGTTCAGATAATTTGTTTGCGATCTTGACAATTTGGGTTCTGTGGCTTAAAAAATGACCTGAGCCACTGGAGAGGCACGCCTCGGATGCCATGAGTTTCAAGTTTGTCAAGCATTGTAACATGGTCAACGCAGTCGAATGCTTTCGATAAGTCTAGGAACACACTCAATGTGGGATCCCGACGTTCTAGCCCCTCTACAACCATATCGACTAGACGTACAACTGCGTCTATTGTCGACTTACTCTTCCTGAAGTCAAACTGGTCTTCAGATAGCTGGTTGTGCTTATTTAAAAATTGAAGCATTCTTACCAAGAAAAGTTTTTCGAATATTTTGCTCAAAACTAGCAAAATTGAGACAGGCCGGTAATTGTGTGGGGAGTGGGAATCATCTTTCTTAAAAATCGGGCTCACTTTCGCGGTTTTTAGGAGTGAGGGGAAAACTCCTTGTTCAAAAGAGAAATTTACTAATTGGGTTAATGGTTTCACAATATGCTTTGAACATGTTTTTATTAGCCACATCGACATTAAATTTAAATCATTTGATTTTTTGGCTGGGAGCTGCTGAATAATTTTTTCAAGCTCTTCCTCAACGACAGGTGCCAATGCCATGGAGGCTACTGGACACTGTCTCCGTCTTGGGATTCCTTGTGGCGGTGATGGGCAAGGGCCTTGTTCACAAGCAACAGATCCAAAGAATCCGTTAAGCCTATTCGCAACCTCAACCGCGTCCTCCACAAGTATGTCACCATTTTTTAATTTGATTTGATTGTTGCATGATTTGTTTTTATTGTTGATGATGTTCCAAACAGTTTTAGAAATATTTTTTTAAAATATAATTGATTTAGAAACATCATATGCCTTTGCCGCCTGGATCACTTTTCTGTAAATTAGTTTGTAATTTCGAAAAAACCGTTTGAATTCTTCATTGTGTGATGTTTTCTGAATTCCTGAGAAATTAAAATTCCTTTAGTAATCCATTTGTTGTTTACCGTTTTGGAACAAACTTGTATGGTTTTGAGAGAACAGTACATGTTAACATGAAAGTTTAGTGTATCACTAAACATTTTAAAATGCTGTTCTAACCGAAAGACTTGATTCTTGGAATTTCCAATCTTCTTTGGAAAGGGAAGTGTTGATGAGAGCGATGTTTCCTGGCCTTAAGTCTCTTATTGTTTTAGTGATTTTGGGCCCCCTACACCACTAATAATAGCCTCTTGGCCGTAGTGGTCCGAGATAGCTGTATTGACCACGGACACTGCGACACTTGGGAGATTAGATGCGATATTGTCGACTGTGTAAACTGTGTCACACGCGTTGGCGTTTTGACCAACAACTCAAGGTCGAATGATCTTAACAAGTCGACAAATCGTTTGGTGGAAGGGTGATTAGTGTCCATCGCATTGATGTTAACATCGCCAATTAGGATATAACCCTGTTCATGGTTAGTTAAATCCATCAGTAGGGCTTCAAAATTTGTAAAGAAATTTTCCTCATTGCCATTGGGAGACCTGTAGATTCCGATGACGGTAAATTTTGATCTGTTCGAATGGAATTTTATCCCAACTGCTTCAAAGTCTTTTTCTATAGTTTTGATAAGTGAAAAGGGAGAAAATGAATAATTTTTTTGACAAAAATGGCGACTCCTCCTCCTTTGGAAAGTTGTCGGCAATATGAATTAGCCAATGTGAAATTTGGAATTTGGCACAGGTCGATGTTCTTGTCATTAAAACCGTTCTCAGTTACAACAAGTACATCCGTTTTCGTTTCTTCACACATCAATTGAATTTCGTCAAGCTTGTTAGTGGCAGATTGGGCATTTTGGTGAAGCAGTCGGATTTGAATCTGATTGAGAAATTTGGAATTCGTCTGTATTTGTTGGGTAGCGTCAGCCAACTTTGCCCGTCGGCCGTCCGTGGGGTCCCTAAAAAACACAATCAGCTTTATCAGAATTCACAGGAGATGAAGTGGCAGGTGAACAGCTGGTGACGGCCTCGGCATAGGTCTTGTTGCAAGTACGTGTCATCGCGCATGCTGGAGTTGACACCAGCGCGAGTCTCGAAGGAGCTGGTCCTGGCGTCTCAGGCAGAGGAACTGGTCTCGAGGGAGTGGACACAACAGTCATCGGCTCCACAGGCTGCACTGCCGCTGGAGAAGGTGCCGCCGAGTTCAGTTGTTGATGGTTCTCACAGGAACCAAAGTCGGCCAGTCTCCCCGCAATCAGTCGTGCCAGAACCCTCTTGCCGCACATTCTCAGGTGCATGCCGTGGGCAGTAAAGTTAGGACGTAAGATGTAATACATCATAGAACAACAGTAAATATTTTATTCTTAGGTCAGATGTACGTACTGTACGGAGCGACCATGACGCTTGAAATATTCATCACAATCAGTCAACGCGGGATCTGATTGTGATTCACAGCAAGATGTAATACATCAGTGAACAACAGTAAATAGTTGTTTATTAGCTTAGATCTACGTACTACACGGAGGAGACACTGACGCGTGATATGATCATCACAATCAGTCAACGCGGGATCTGATTGTGATTCACAGCAAGATGTAATACATCAGTGAACAACAGTAAATATTTGTTTTTTAGCTTAGATCTACGTACTACACGGAGGAGACACTGACGCGTGATATGATCATCATAATCAGTCAACGCGGGATCTGATTGTGATTCACAGCAAGATGTAATACATCAGTGAACAACAGTAAATATTTGTTTTTTTTTTTTAGCTTAGATCTACGTACTACACGGAGGAGACACTGACGCGTGATAATCATCATAATCAGTCAAAGCGGGATCTGATTGTGATTCACAGCAAGATGTAATACATCAGTGAACAACAGTAAATATTTGTTTTTTAGCTTAGATCTACGTACTACACGGAGGAGACACTGACGCGTGATATGATCATCATAATCAGTCAACGCGGGATCTGATTGTGATCCATAGAATGATGTGCAACACTACATCATAAGTTTATCACAAAAGTAATTTTAAAATTAATATTTGCAAATTAACACGCATTTTTCTTTCCTTATGATTAATTAAGCTGAGTTTTCATCCGTTATTATTAAGAATAGACGTCGGTCAATGTTCCTGGTCAATTCAGAGGTAAGGAAGAAGCTCAGGTGTATCGAAATGTTAAGGAAAGTTTTTCATAGGCTATTTTGTATTATAAATAATTTCTGTTTAGTGTAGTATATTTCAATTATAACACCAGGAACTATAATAAATCATTTATTATAAGGAGTATAAATTTCGTATGTCTACTACTCAGATATTATACCTATTATTACATTATTAATATTCATCACCACATATTCTATATTACCATTGTGAAAAGTTTCTAAGTGTGTTCAGTAACAATACAGGAAAGGATGTATAGAAAGGGGACTTGAGATTTATTTGTTTACATAACTGTAACAATGTGGCAGTGAATAGCACAGTGCAGTACATTGTCGTTGTTTTATAAACGATCCAATATCCGAGTGTACAGGCGCGCCTAGGCGGTTTGTTATCACCATGTAACAATGTGGCAGTGAATAGCACAGTGCAGTGCATTGTAGTTGTTTTATAAACGATCCAATATCCGAGTGTACAGGCGCGCCTAGGCGGTTTGTTATCACCATGTAACAATGTGGCAGTGAATAGCACAGTGCAGTGCATTGTAGTTGTTTTATAAACGATCCAATAGCCGAGTGTACAGGCGCGCCTAGGCGGTTTGTTATCACCATGTAACAATGTGGCAGTGAATAGCACAGTGCAGTGCATTGTAGTTGTTTTATAAACGATCCAATAGCCGAGTTTACAGGCGCGCCTAGGCGGTTTGTTATCACCATGTAACAATGTGGCAGTGAATAGCACAGTGCAGTGCATTGTAGTTGTTTTATAAACGATCCAATAGCCGAGTGTACAGGCGCGCCTAGGCGGTTTGTTATCACCATGTAACAATGTGGCAGTGAATAGCACAGTGCAGTGCATTGTCGTTGTTTTATAAACGATCCAATATCCGAGTGTACAGGCGCGCCTAGGCGGTTTGTTATCACCATGTAACAATGTGGCAGTGAATAGCACAGTGCAGTGCATTGTAGTTGTTTTATAAACGATCCAATAGCCGAGTGTACAGGCGCGCCTAGGCGGTTTGTTATCACCATGTAACAATGTGGCAGTGAATAGCACAGTGCAGTGCATTGTAGTTGTTTTATAAACGATCCAATAGCCGAGTGTACAGGCGCGCCTAGGCGGTTTGTTATCACCATGTAACAATGTGGCAGTGAATAGCACAGTGCAGTGCATTGTAGTTGTTTTATAAACGATCCAATAGCCGAGTGTACAGGCGCGCCTAGGCGGTTTGTTATCACCATGTAACAATGTGGCAGTGAATAGCACAGTGCAGTGCATTGTAGTTGTTTTATAAACGATCCAATAGCCGAGTGTACAGGCGCGCCTAGGCGGTTTGTTATCACCATGTAACAATGTGGCAGTGAATAGCACAGTGCAGTGCATTGTCGTTGTTTTATAAACGATCCAATATCCGAGTGTACAGGCGCGCCTAGGCGGTTTGTTATCACCATGTAACAATGTGGCAGTGAATAGCACAGTGCAGTGCATTGTAGTTGTTTTATAAACGATCCAATAGCCGAGTGTACAGGCGCGCCTAGGCGGTTTGTTATCACCATGTAACAATGTGGCAGTGAATAGCACAGTGCAGTGCATTGTAGTTGTTTTATAAACGATCCAATAGCCGAGTGTACAGGCGCGCCTAGGCGGTTTGTTATCACCATGTAACAATGTGGCAGTGAATAGCACAGTGCAGTGCATTGTAGTTGTTTTATAAACGATCCAATAGCCGAGTGTACAGGCGCGCCTAGGCGGTTTGTTATCACCATGTAACAATGTGGCAGTGAATAGCACAGTGCAGTGCATTGTAGTTGTTTTATAAACGATCCAATAGCCGAGTGTACAGGCGCGCCTAGGCGGTTTGTTATCACCATGTAACAATGTGGCAGTGAATAGCGCAGTGCAGTGCATTGTCGTTGTTTTATAAACGATCCAATATCCGAGTGTACAGGCGCGCCTAGGCGGGTTTTTATCACCACGTAACAAGGTCGTGAAAAAATTACCTAATTTAAAATTGTATTTTGTTTGAGAATTTAAATTTAATGAATTACTTTGCTCGATCACCTAATAACACTATACTAGTAAAGTCTATTAAGTATTTATTAAATAAGTGTATTTACCTAACAGAGTAACAGCAATTCAATGTTATTGATGCGATATTACTTCGATATTCTGACGCGCTGCCTGTAGGCTACTGTTACAATTGACTTTATGTTTAGAGCTGTAACTATGAGTGCAACAACAACGTCCCCACACACATTCATTTAGTGATGATGTTTGAAATAGTGGAAACCTTATGGGCTTATATAGTGACAGTAAGCTTATTTGGGCTGATCACAAATATTGCGTGTGTGGTAGGCTTTTTTATTGAAGCAGTTCGAAAAATTATATAAGAAGTGGTTGTTTTGAATTTTTCAGTTGTATTTTGTTATAAGGATTAAAACTCCGTGGTCTTTGGTTCAGATATTTAAATAGTACTTCTGATAGAATTTTCAAAAATAACAGAAAGTTGCTAAAATTGTTATTAACTGTAATCAGGAAAAAAGTTGTAGGCAACGGTCCATTAAAGAGTTTATACCTACTGTTTACACAAGATGCAATCTCTTAATATTAAAAATAATTATCTTATAAATAAACATTTTGTTCGGATCAGTAAAACGCAGTCAAATTTCTCATTTAATTACATCAACTGTTGTTTATACATTAAACCATAAAGCACACGTTCTTAGAACAAATAGATTAAAAGAAATATATCAGATTATTGCCATTTAGTATACAAATAAGTGTTATATTTATATAATGATACTGACTATATTCTAATTTTAATCTCTGTTCTGTAGACTCTCTGATGTTTTCAAATTGTTACCTTGTTTTGTTGTTGTTTTAGATGTCCATTTTATTGATGACATTGTATTTGTTATAGTTGACTTTTAATGAATTTTTGCCTTGTTAATGTACTGTTGGTTTTGGAAGTGACTACTTCTTTTGGTAAGCTGTGGATGTATGTTTTCCAAGGTGGAAAGAATTTTGTTTCGCGTCACGGAACATCACGCTGTTCGCTCTGTAGCTGCTAGGGGCAGAAATATCGTAGCCATTTTGATGTCAGGCCATTTTTCGTTCAGTGGTTATCAAGCCGTTCTAGTTATAGGTTATTGTTTCTCCTTGTTGAAGTAACCACTTCTTTTGACGGGATATCGATGTATGTTTTGCACATATTTATATTAATTTTCCATAAACATGCCTGCTGCTGTTCTAGTCCTGGTCACTATTTATCTTTTAATCTACTGCCTGTTACTATTTCATAATTTTGTAGCTAATGTAATATGAGAAATGAATGATTGCCAACCATAGATTACAAACAAATAAATTTCAAATTTCTGATTCCCCTTTTAAACAACAGTTTATCAGTAACAACATAGCTGTCAGAACCTAAAAGGTTTTGGTCTATAAATTTTTCTACTAAAATAATATTATAAATTAAGCAAGTCAAGACAATTATGACAAGTATGATTGTACTGAATTGACTTCTTTATTGTTTGACGTTCTTGTTTGGAAAACCTCCTGAACCCTTGCTCCCAACAAGTTCTACATAAGTTCCTACTATGTCCCGAGGATCAAGAAGTGAGGCTCTATTGACCGATAGTGAGTTGTGACGTGTTTAATGTGATCACAAGTTACTGAGCCCAGTCTGAAATTACGTGATTGTTCTTCTGGGCTATACTCTTATATAAGCCAAAAACAGAATGCCAAGCAACTGTTACCAAGAATATGAAGAAAGCGTAATCTACCCAAAGCACAAGATATTGCACTAGATATATGTAAATGTCACAAATAGTCTCACAGAAATACGGTTAATTTAATTGAAATTGTTGGAACATACTAAAAAGAATAATATTTATAAACTATGTACAATATACGTTTAAAATTTCTTTTTTAAATTATAATAATGTTGTGAAATTATATTATCATAAAATAATGTACAATGTTTTGGAAATGTTATTAAAATGATAAAAATTTGTGTAACGTAAGAGTTAAAAATAACTTAAGTAGCCGCAGTTACTCAGTGAGAATGCCACCGTTGTCGGTAAGACAGAGTCATAGAGACTCAGTCGAAGTTGAGGATCAAGTAATCAGGAACTCAGCCAATCAGATGATTGGAAAATGGAATGGCTGCTAATGAAAAATACAGTTCCAATCTCGTGTCAGTGATTTGTCTCAAAGAGCAGTTGGATTCCAATCTGTACCACAATCCTATCTTCCATTGTGCTCGCCTTTTGTGGTCCCAGCGACAGCCTTTACACCTGTACTTTGATCTCGGTCTAATCTGAGATCTGTCCTATAAAATGTTTGCAGAAACTTATTATTTTATAAGTTATAATTTATTTAGTTTTACTTAAATATTTTTAGATCAATATAAATCTTTACTTAACAATAGATTTAATAAAAATCTAGTATTAATGATTTCAAAATTTTCGATAACAATGGATATTTTTTATTAATGCAGATTAGCAAGTAATTGTTTGCAAACAATTTATCAGCAACTATATTACTGTTATTTGTTCAAGATTAGTTAAAGAACGCAAAGGGTCAATTTTTAAAGTTAGTGGAAAAATATTATTTTTCGGGACATTTGCCATCGTTCAGTGAAACAAAAAATCAGTAACACTACGTTTCGAAATCTGCAATCTGAACTCTTCTTCAGGTAAATAACTAACCTATTACATTTCGAAATGTGCAGTTAGAGATTTCACTTGAAGCTAGTCTCTATCAATAAACGACTGTTGGGAATTGTCGATTCACTTCCAGTGTAAAGCCCCCTTGTTGGCTCACACAAATTACAACAGGATCGAAGCCTTGCCTTGTATTGTTTCGGTAAACTTAGAGGTGTGCTAAATTTCTATAATTTCTATCGCAGCTAATCTCTATCAATAAACCACATATGGGAGTTGTCGAGCCAATTCCAGTTAGGATCAAATCCTTGCCTTTTATTATGTTGGAAATTTAGAGATGTGCTGTAGTTTACTTGCAGCTAATCTCTATTAATAAATGACAGTTAAAAGTCGTCGGTCCAATTCCAGTTGAAAGCTCCCTCGATGGCTTACACCAATTACGTTGGGATCAAAACCTTGCTTGTATTGTTTTGGGACATTTTGAAATTTTTCCAGTTAGCCCGGATTTTCGTTATGTCGGATCGGCCGCGCTCCCGGCTAGTCAAACTTAACGAGGTTTTACTGTACAAACTTACAAGAACTTCACATTTATTTATGTTTTACAGGATACCTCAAATCGGCAGTAATTTATTTTTCGTGCTCTCTCAGAAAATCTAAATATTTCTAACTCTTGTAAAATTTTTCTGCATGCATGTGAATTTTACAAATTATAAGAGTATTATTTAAAAAAAATACAATACATATCTATGTATATACATTTAAAACAGTGTTTGGAAATATAATCATTTAGGTTATTGTTTTTATATTATATTGAATAGAACGTTTAAAGAAATGTTAGAATGTACAGGTAATAGAGATTAGATTAGATAATAGACATGGAAGTGATGATAGTAGAGTTGATATTTTACTTTGAATCTCAATCCTCTAGACCAACTTGTTCGAGAGTGTACAGACACAGAAACCGGAATTCGTACGTCAGAAACTGGCGGGAGGTTTCAGAAATTTCCCATAGTTTAATATTTTACACCAATTATTCACAACGTTTCGAGGATTTAACTCTACCTTCTCCTTCAGGTGCCAAAACCCTTGCTGTTGTGTGTGACGTGTTGTATGTGGTCTTGGCTAGTGTGCAGTGACATCACATGGGTTTATTCTCTCCAGTCTGGAATTCGTTGTATCACTTAAACCTTTAAATAGTAGTTGATTTACGTACCTTTCTGTTTTTAATGCATTATAGCGTATGACTGTTGACACCTGATGACGAGGTGGATTCCAATCCTTAATAAACATTGTTATGTGCAACATACCGATAGCAAATATTAGAAAGTTTTCCTACACTTTCAAATTATCCAAATTTTGGGACACTGAAACAAAAGATACTGGAACGATTCTAATCTATTTAGTATAATTATGTCGATCTCACATCATTACACGAAATACATTACAATCTTTTCTATTTTATAGTTTCTACCATGCGCGTATTTGAAATAAAAAGTGCTATCACTTATAATTAATATGCACTAAAGTTCCTACGTACAACGTGCGAGGACTGGTACAACAACAATACACAAAGCCACAAAGGTATTGAAGTTGTGTATAACGACGAATATAAACGAGCACAAGTGAACATTAATCCTATGACACACGTGTGACTCAATCTGCGGTGTGGTTTCATATGTATGACTTCGAAACTCGATCACTTTATGCAGTGTGGGGCTTAGTCTGGCCTGAATATACATGAATTTGAGTTACCTCAGGGAATACCGGATTGTAGTCGCGCAGGTCATAGCTTACGGCACACATCGTTCTGAACTCAGAGATAATAGCTTTATTAATGCTATTGTATACGGCAAGGGTTTAGCGCACTGTGCTAGAAATACACATTACAAAGTTGAAATACAATTACTATTAGCGCTATGTTTATGTAGTCTGGCCTTAGTCTGGCTTGAATATACATGAATTTGAGTTACCTCAGGGAATAACGGATTGTAGTCGCGCAGATCATAGCTTACGGCACACATCGTTCTGAACTCAGAGCTAATAGCTTTATTAATGCTATTGTATACGGGGTTGGTAGGCCTGGTCCTATCTTGTTAACACGACTTCACGACGCTCCGCAATTCAATTGAATTATTTTTGGTTTTTAAGACATAACGAAAGGTTTAGATGAATACAAGGGGTTATTTAATATCATAAACCTGGATAAAGACGAATCGGACAGCATTACACTTGTGAGTAGTAAATGGCCATAAAAGCTAACCATCAAACTAACAAGGTTAGACTGGCAATTTACAAGTGTACAATGACATGCTGTTTGACGTGACTTTAGAACGTGCAACATAAATACGAGTAATAACGAGGGTCATATTAACTGCTCTGGTGGCAGAAACGGTAGCGTACTTATCAGTCACGCATGAGGACATCAGTTCGGTTACCGGGTTGTGACATATCTTTTTGCTTGAAGCAACCACAGAGACCTTATTATTTATTGCTCAGATTTTATTGTTGCTGTTGACTTTTATTATTTTTATATTTTTTTTTATATATTTTATAAAACCGTTGTTGTTGTTATTGTTGTTGTTGTTGTTGACTAATTTATTTTAATAATTTATTTATTGACAAATTTATCTGTTGATTACATTATTTTATTGAATAATAATTTATTTATAACATATTTATTATTAACTTATTTATTTATTACCTAATTAATTATTTATCCATTTCAACAATGTCTTTCTTAATAGAAAAAACCAAAACTGGTAGACCTTGTATTGTATACAACAATATCAAATTTAGGCAACAACGGACCCTAAAAAACGGTGAAATATCATGGCGGTGTCTAGGGAAAAGTTGCGGAGCATCAATCAAAACTGATGAGAACATAACGAGAGTGACGGTTTGGTAACGAAAAGCACAGTGGGGATTCATCCAGTCACTATGCGAACCCTCTCTTCGCCTTTACTTAAGCCCCGAATTGCGTCACACACCGCGTCCCCCGACACACACCACCGACGACGCCCGCGCCCGCCTGCTCCACGCCCGGCCCGGACCCCCGCCGCCGCACTCACTCACCGCCTTCCCACCTGCGTCTGTCTCTACGGAACCCGGAACGACCCCTCAAACAACACCTGAGGATGCAGCAGCAGAGATCGCAACGACTAAAAAAAGGAGATAGAACGCCTTAACAAAGAGTTCCAGGGGCTCCTAGATCATACAATAGAATCCGACACCCGACTACTGCAGTTCACGGACCAGATTTTCCCTGTCGACACCTCGTCCCGCGTTGACCAGACGACCCACGCTCCCGTGACTTCGGACCGCGAGGTGCAGTGCGAAGATGCTCCTCAACCCACCCGCTTCTGTGGAGGTCGGAGTGCAGTGCGACCTGCCGGAACAGCCAACCGCTGGCACGTGTGAACGAGCTGACCTTCTCGACAGATTGAGGACAACAATAGAGGTCTTGGAGGCTGAGAATCAGAGTCTGAAGCAGCAGCTGAAAAACTTGCGAGTGCGCTGATCTTAAAGAGAACAACAGGTGGACCAGAAGTGAAGAAGAGGAAGCCCAAAAATATATCCAGTACCGGTACCGGTACAAAATAAAATTTATTTGCCCCTCAACCAAAAATGTAACTCAACCAAAAATTGAATCTTTCTCTAAAATGAAAAAAAAACGCAATATTATCCAATTGACCTTAAAAAAAAACCTCTAAAAAATCATGGCAAGCTCCAAAAACCCCTACACGCAACGTACAGTTTAAGTCCATAACTGTTCGAGGGGATAGCCACGCTCGCCACAATCGCTGGACTCGTGAGGAAACAGATCGGCCCTGCAACCGCGGTGAGCGACGTCTGTGTTCCCGGCGGCCGGTTTCTGGATATTGTGAGACCAGCTCGAACGGCATCTGAGCCCCGGCCCTGCTGCGGAGGTGCTGATCGCCGGCACTA
Organism: Homalodisca vitripennis; assembly: GCF_021130785.1. NCBI lineage: Eukaryota > Metazoa > Arthropoda > Insecta > Hemiptera > Cicadellidae > Homalodisca > Homalodisca vitripennis. Next base: position 127,995,541 of record NC_060214.1, on the reverse strand, counting down.
ACGACCTGGCGGTCGGCGGGCAGCGAAATATTTACCCGCCATCTGGAGGGTACATCGCTGCTGGATCTTCCAGCACCGAGATCATCCTCACCCACACTGCCGCATCGCCACGATCTGGACCCGACCCACCCCTGTCCACTATCAGACCGTGCTCGTGAATGCCTACATTGAGGAACTGGCTGTTAGACACAACATTAGAGTGTTAAACTTCGATGACATCAGCCATAGGTATTTCACGAGACACGGCCAACATCTCTCCTGGCGGGGCAAGCGGTTACTGGCTGGGATGATCGTGGCGGCGATGAGACCAGCCACTCAAACATCAGAAACGAAGGCGCAGCCGCGACTTTGGGGGAATCCTCGAAGCAAACGGCTACTTCCACCGCCAGCATGCCAACGCCCGCTGTTGCCCGAGAAGAGTCGGCGACCACCCCTCAACGGCCAGCTAACATACAGGATGTCTCCTACGCGGACGCCGTGAGACGCTCCCCCAGTCCAGACATTCTTAACTTAAAAGAAAATTCAGTTTTTTTAGGGGGCCCACTTTACAGCAAAGGACTAAATTGACAGACCAGAATCGGCAAAAATCAGACAAACCAAAAATTACATGTTCAAGGTTCCCTAAGACTACTCCACCAAAACGCTCAGTACGCAACCAACAAATTGGATGAAATTCAGCTGATGTGGTGAGGAGCTGAAATCAGATATACTCGTTGTAACCGAAAACGGTTTTTAACAACGAAAACCTTGAACTATGCAAAATTCCAAATTACAAATTGGCAGAAGCGTACTGTCGCCAGACCTCCAAAGGAGGTGGTGTAGCAATTTTTCTGAGACAAAATTTAGTTTTCACAAAATTTCCAATCAAAGAAACGACCGCGAAAAATTTCGAAGCAGTTGGGATCAAAGTACAATCTAACTCTAACAGGTCAACATTAATTGTGATAGGGATTTACAGGTCTCCCAGTGGAAATGAAGATCAGTTTTTTTCAAAATTCGAAGTGTTACTCACTGACCTGACTAACCATCAATACGATTACGTCTTGATGGGAGATCTCAACGTGGATGCAATGGACAGCAATCATCCATCCACCAAGCGACTAGTCGATCTGCTGAGGTCATTTGGCCTTGAACTGTTGGTCAAAACTCCAACGAGAGTGACGGCTACAACACAGTCGGCTATTGATAACATCATCACAAACGTTGAAAATGTCACAGTGTCGGTGGTCAACACAGCTATCTCGGACCACTACGGCCAAGAGGCTATCATTAGTGGAAAACAAATCGCGAATGAACCAAGAATTACCAAAACAATAAGAGACACGAGGCCAGAAAATATTGCTCTCCTCAACTCTTCCCTTTCAAAAGAAAAGTGGAATTTTTTAAATTCTTCACACCCAGTAGAGCAGCAGTTTCAAATTTTCAATGAATGTTTGAATTTCCATCTAAACACCTGCTGCCCTACAAAAATGATCAAACCTCGTCCTAAGAAGGTAAATAATACTTGGATCACTAAAGGCATTTTGGTTTCGAGAGAGAAACTCAAGTTTTTATCCGAAATAAACAGAAAAACGCCAAATGAACAGTTCAAAATTTTTTTTTCGAAATTATAAAAGAATTTATAGAAAGGTGATCCAAGCTGCAAAAGCGTATGATGTCTCGAAATCAATTATTTATTCAAAAAACGTTTCTAAAACTGTATGGGGCATCATTAACAATAAACATCAAGAATCCAAGCAAATCACAGTCAAAATTGGGGACACCCTAGTGAGTGATGCTTCTAGGGTTGCCGACGAGTTTAAACGGATTTTTTGCGTCCGTTGCTTGTGGACGGGGCCCTCGTCCATCGCTGCCACAGGGGAATCCCACGCGCAGACAGAGTCCAACAGCCTCAATGGCTCTGACTCCTGTAGTTGAGGAAGAGCTCGATAAAATCATTCAACAATTACCAGCTAAAAAATCAAATGATCTAGAATCGAGATCCATGTGGTTAATAAAACAGTGCTCAAAGCATATCGTGAAACCACTGACTCAATTGGTCAATTTGTCTTTTAACTCAGGAGTTTTTCCCTCTCTCCTAAAAATTGCAAAAGTGCATCCAATTTTCAAGAAAGAAAACCCCTGTTCAATAAATAACTATCGGCCCGTCTCAATTTTGCCTGTATTGAGCAAAATATTTGAAAAACTTTTTCTAACGAGAATGCTTTATTTCTTAAATAAAAACAACCAGCTTTCTGAACACCAATTCGGATTCAGGAAAAATAAATCTACGATAGACGCAGTGGTGAGTCTGGTTGATATGGTTGTAGAGGGACTAGAACGTCAGGATCACACATTAAGTGTGTTCCTAGACCTGTCTAAAGCATTCGACTGCGTTGACCATGAAATACTGCTTGACACACTACATTCTCATGGCATCCGAGGTGTGCCGCTCTTATGGCTTAAATCATTTTTAAGTCAGAGAACTCAAGTGGTCCAGATATCAAACCAACTTTCTAAACCAATTCAACTGAGTTATGGAGTCCCTCAGGGCTCTATACTCAGCCCAATCCTTTTCCTGTTGTACGTCAATGACGTACATTCATCGCTGCTGCATGGTAAAATTGTGCAGTATGCTGATGACACGACTCTCTGTTTCAGAGATAACACACAAGAAGGTTTGGAGCTACAAACCTTTGTAGATATCAACAATTGTGTGCAATATTTCAATAGCCTCAACCTTCAAACGAATTCTTCGAAATCCAACGTGCTAAATTTCGCACTGCGTCCAATGGACTCCCAATGTGGGTCAGCCGTCATGTTGGCAGATTCCATATTGGAAGAAGTCTACTCCTCAAAATTCCTTGGAATACTCCTCGACCGAGGGTTGACATGGAATAATCACATTGACCATGTGTGTGCCAAACTGTCCTCAGGAATATATGTTTTGAGGTCCTTGGCCCGGTACTGCCCCAGTCAGGTATTGATTGCGGCATATTATGGGCTAATTCACTCTCACCTTTCCTATGGAGTGGTGTTGTGGGGGGCCTGCACAGGCAATAATTTCCTGAGGGTGTTCAAATTGCAAAAAAAAGCAATTCGTATCATCGCAAAGTTGAATTTCAGAGAGTCGTGCAGGACAGCATTCAAAACTTTGCAACTGTTGACTTTGCCCAGTCTCTACATTTTAGAAACATCTTTGTTTTGTTTGTCTAAATGTGCCCTAACCAGGGGACGTGACATACACGGGTATGAGACTAGAGGCAGAGATAACTACCGTACTGGAAGACACAGAACGGTGGTTTATGAGCACTTGCCTTCGCAGGCAGGTGTTCATTTTATCAACAGTTTGCCAAATTCTATTACAAACGCCCAAACGCCCAAGGCGTCAAAAGCTCGTCTTAAGCGCTTCCTCGTGTCAAATGCATTTTACAGCGTTGACGAGTTTCTGGCGTTTAACTGGGAGACCGCCCAATTCGATGACTGACTCCGGCGCTGGAAGTGGGTTGACATTGGCGATGGATGAATGAGACTGGAATGCATGAACATTATGTAAGTTTGGACGTGGTGGTAATGTGGAATGCGAGTCTTAAATTTATAATTAATTCTGACGTTTGCCGTACAATGTGTAATTGTGACGAGCAATTAAAGATTTGATTTGATTTGATTTGATTTGATACGGCAAGGGTTTAGCGCACTGTACTGGAAATACACATTACAAAGTTGAAATACAATTACTATTAGCGCTATGTTTATGTAGTCTGGCCTTAGTCTGGCTTGAATATACATGAATTTGAGTTACCTCAGGGAATACCGGATTGTAGTCGCGCAGGTCATAGCTTACGGCACACATCGTTCTGAACTCAGAGCTAATAGCTTTATTAATGCTATTGTATACGGCAAGGGTTTAGCGCACTGTACTGGAAATACACATTACAAAGTTGAAGTACAATTACTATTAGCGCTATGTTTATGTAGTCTGGCCTTAGTCTGGCTTGAATATACATGAATTTGAGTTACCTCAGGGAATACCGGATTGTAGTCGCGCAGGTCATAGCTTACGGCACACATCGTTCTGAACTCAGAGATAATAGCTTTATTAATGCTATTGTATACGGCAAGGGCTTAGCGCACTGTGCTAGAAATACACATTACAAAGTTGAAGTAAAATTACTATTACCGCTATGTTTATGTAGTCTGGCCTTAGTCTGGCTTGAATATACATGAATTTGAGTTACCTCAGGTAATACCGGATTGTACTCGCGCAGATCATAGCTTACGGCACACATCGTTCTGAACTCAGAGATAATAGCTTTATTAATGCTATTGTATACGGCAAGGGTTTAGCGCACTGTGCCAGAAATACACATTACAAAGTTGAAATACAATTACTATTAGCCCTATGTTTATGTAGTCTGGCCATAGTCTGGCCTGAATATACATGAATTTGAGATACCTCAGGGAATACCGGATTGTAGTCGCGCAGGTCATAGCTTACGGCACACATCGTTCTGAACTCAGAGATAATAGCTTTATTAATGCTATTGTATACGGCAAGGGCTTAGCGCACTGTGCTAGAAATACACATTACAAAGTTGAAGTAAAATTACTATTAGCGCTATGTTTATGTAGTCTGGCCTTAGTCTGGCTTGAATATACATGAATTTGAGATACCTCAGGGAATACCGGATTGTAGTCGCGCAGGTCATAGCTTACGGCACACATCGTTCTGAACTCAGAGCTAATAGCTTTATTAATGCTATTGTATACGGCAAGGGTTTAGCGCACTGTGCCAGAAATACACATTACAAAGTTGAAATACAATTACTATTAGCCCTATGTTTATGTAGTCTGGCCTTAGTCTGGCTTGAATATACATGAATTTGAGATACCTCAGGGAATACCGGATTGTAGTCGCGCAGGTCATAGCTTACGGCACACATCGTTCTAAACTCAGAGATAATAGCTTTATTAATGCTATTGTATACGGCAAGGGTTTAGCGCACTGTGCCAGAAACACATATTACATTGTTGAAATACAATTATTATGATTATTTACTTCCTCCTGCTTTGTGATAATCTGAGATTCACATAATGAGAACATGCGAAGTTCATAGAACACAAACATAGAAGTTTAGTGTGATTAATCTGGAAATTATTTACTTTTTTACACTTATTATAATGATTTAAAACATGTTCTAAAGCAATATTTACTATTTTTTATGATTTGAATTTACTTATAACCTTAAGTCTTTTGTAAACATATTATGCATGTATTGTTAAAGAATCGTTATAAATCGTGTTAAAACATCAATATCATATGAGAAAACAAACTTTAATCCAGCCATAATTTAATCCAGTGCCTTAACAAGGTTTATTATTACAGTTAAAATGGATCTTATCTGTAATGAAGTTGCCCATTGCGAGTTATCGCTTCTTCACTGATGTCCCTTTCACTGTCATTGTCGCTGCCGTCAGAGAGTCTAATAAATAGATCTCTTTGTCCATTTTCTTATATTGTCTTCACATTTAACAGTCATCCTAAAACCACATTGTTCTTTTGTTGTAAGCCGATCTTCTTTTTGCAACATTATGTTGTTTCGAATATTATTTAAAATATTTTAAGTACATAATTTCTTTCAATTGTTTTCTGTACGGTTAAGGGGTTAAGGACAGTTATTTAACTTGTATCCACCTTACTATTAGAATCGTGCATTTATAAAAACTCTATAATGTTCATTTTATAGCAGAAGAAAACTCGAGCCCTGCAATTCGATGTTCCTGATGAATATTGAACGACACAATCTCATTACGATGCAAAAAACACAGAATTTTGTAAAAGATGATCTTAAATCCATTGTATTTTAAGTATTCTTTCATAAAGAAACGTAATGTTATTTATTTTAATGTAAAGATAAGCTTGGACTGTCAAAGCAAATCACGGAATCACACTGATGTGTTTCAACCGTTCATACAGAGAAATATATACTTACATAGGGGAAAGATTGTTTTAATATAAATAAAGTAATGTTTTGGAGAGCGAAAATAAGCTGACAGCTGCGAGGAAAACGATGACTCGCAGATCTCAGCCGTGTTGGAAACTATGATATTACCCTACAGAGTGAAGAAAATGTTATTTTACTATATTTTAGTGTCAAATTATTTTACAAATATTAACATTTCATCTCGGTTAATTTAAACGTGTTAAGGTGAATATAGTACTACAGCTATAGTAATAAAATTATTTAAAATATTTTACTTCCAAAACGTTGTATATGATATGACATACTGGTAAGCTTTTTAAAAAGCTAAATATAATGTAACAAATTTATATCAGCCGTGCAAGTTATAAACCACACCTTTCAAATCTCTCAACTGCTATCAATGGAATTTTAACAGTATAACATGAAATACAAGTAAATACCAGAAACATGTAGAAAGGTTTATTACATTTGTTGGAATTTAGAATAGCAGCATAGCTTGATAAAATTCAAGAGCTTCTATCAGACAGTAAGTCGTCAACTTTCTGATATCTGAATTTTTCTCTCGGGACGTCCAACTGAGTGCAGTTGTCAGACTAAACAGTTTCTTGAAATCATCAGTAACTCCATTTCAAATTCACTCCTCCCCTCCATTGAAACAAGTCTCCATGTCCTTGCACTGTGCCCAACTCTGATGCTGTTAAGTTTTACTTTGTAGAAGATGGTATACAGGGTGTAAAAAAATCCCGCACGGGCTTCATAATTCTCGAACGATTACAGGTAAAGCAATAAAACTTGATACCTCAATACTGCATCTGTAAATCTACTTTTTGAAGTAACTTCCATGTTTTTGTCATGTCAGAGGGGAGGCCCGCAAGAAGTCAGAAATAAATCTCAAATTAGAGCATAGGTAGAGTAGTGCATATAATTAAAGGCCTTTATTAGTACAAACAATGCCGAAATTTTTAGCGTGATTTTTTAAAGAGAGGACCTTTTCAAGTCGGATAATTAAAAGTTTGAAACATTTACAATGTAGGACCTCTTCTAGGTGGTTTAATATTCTTATCTTGGTTTGAGTTGTGACAGTTAATGAATACGGGACTTTAGAAATAGTGTTAAGATAGTTATTGACTCTTCAAATCCAATGGATGATGGTCTATAAACTCAAAATAATATGCATATTAGGCTATGCTTAAATTAAATGTTTTTGCCGAATTCCTTGTAGACCTGTAGAAGTTTTATTGTTTTACCTGTAATTGTTCGGTAATTACAAAGCCCGTGCGGGACTATCTACACATTAATATCCACAGATATTAACATTCCTCCAAATATATATTACGATAATCCAACCTAACATATCCCAACCTTATCTAGTACACACATAACCTAACATAACCTACTCTCTCTGATGAAATGAGACATCTTGCCACTAATGTAAGAGTTACCCATGACACATGTCCCGTCTCTGGGTATTGTTAAGTTTTAAGATTTTCCTAACGACATCTTAACGTTCATGTGAAGCAGAGAACAGAACGTACAACTATTCTAAATAATATCCTTGTTTATTATATTGTTAAAAACGTACGTCAATATGACAAGTAACGACATATTTCATCCAACACAGTCAAGTTTAAGACTGGTTTTATACTTTTTAGATAGTCAATAATTATAATATGTTTTACCATTATTGTACTTCCCTTTCCCTCTCGTAGGATGTTATAATTAATATTTTAATTTTGTTTCAGTATAAAAATTTAAATTTTAAATAGATTTTACTGAGCAGTTTCCATATTCGTGGATAAGGAAGAACGTGTTTGTCACGACCCCCCTCCCCACCCTACATGTACAACTCCGTACGCAAGTGAAGGGTCCGTAAATAAAATTGAATATATGAGTAAAAGAAATGAAGAAAACTTCATAAAAATTTAAAGAACATACATGTTACATGAATTGGAAGAAAAAGAAGTAACAAATTTTGAACTTTAAATGATGAAAAATTAAATTTGGTTTGACAATTACTATAAGATTAGAAGATGTTAAAGTAATTTTTTAAATGTTTTAGACGATAACACGATTAAAGAAATGAATAAAAACTATAACTTACATATTTATTGCTGTTGGCAAAATAAAAGTTTAATATTAAAAATAAGAAAAAATAAATTTTATCAAATAAAGATTTTGTACTTTTTGTTTAAATTTTATTGATTTACATTAATTTTCTAACAAAATTGTAAGTATTATCAATAGACTTTGTTTTCAATCTCAACAGATCTTCATTGTATAAACATAATTTTATTCCCTTAACTTAGAATTTTTCAGATTTTACATTTGTTATTAATATTTTACAAATTTTACCTTTGGTTTTTTTTATAAATTTTAAATTGTGTTTATAACATATTCTACTTAAATAGTTAAAAACATGTTACATTCGCGTTTCAAAGATTTTATATTCATTTATTATAAATGTTCATTACATTTTTATTTATGAAACAATGATTTATTTAATACTTGGTAACAAAAGTATCCTTGTAGATCAAATACACGGACTATCGCTAGCCGTCATCTTCCGGTGCCGATGGATAGGCAATACTTAACGCATAACTAAATCAGTTTAACTTATACTTGCTTTAATTGAATATTGAGGACTTGTGCCACTACACCAAGTTAAAGCAAAAAAAAAAAAAAAACACGGAACGATTAACAATAACATCAAGGATAACAACAACATGAATTACTAGCAATTAATATTAATAGTAATTAATTGTACCTCTAACAATTATTAAATAAAAATAAACACAACCGTAAAAACATGACAAAACTAGCAACAACAGAAAAGTATCACATAATGAAAATTTTCCATTTTCCCATGGAATTTCTAATCTAGTCACTCACTTTTGCTATAGTGATTACATAAGCGTCAGGAGAGCGTCCTTAGTAGCGCTATCGATGTCCTGTCGATGTACTTGCTCAGTGTACGTCAGTCCGTAGTACAGTCCACAATAGTAACCGTGCAATGTGAAAAGTTAATACGTTTCTGTAAAATCAAAAGAGTATAAACAGAATTAAAAAGTAAGTGGAATGTGCAGTGCTGTGTAAAAGGTAAAAACTAAAGGTAAGACTTTTTAATAGTTGTCCCCATAATTGCCCCACGAATGACATATTATTATTTACTCGTAGCCTATAAACTGTATATGGTCTTTATCTTTAATATTTCAAAATTTATGTTTTACAACTGGTGTAACTTTTCCTGAGGAATTACTGAACGGATTCTCATGAATAAAATGTAATTGTACAAGCTATCAATACAAAAGTTTAAGCTCGAGTTATCGTGGGCAAAGTGTTTTCATTTAATAAATAATTTTACCTTACAAAACTCTTAAATAAGGAAAAAACTGTATTTGATAAAAGGAACAAAACGCAAAAACAAAATATTTTAAGCTAAAATTGTCCTTATAATAAACTCAAAGAATTTCCTGATGAAAGTGTTTATGTGGTTACAAAGAAAAAAATAACATAAAAAATATCAAAATGACATTGAAACGAATTCTTTACCGAATCACCTTAAACGCTGAATACTAAATTATGTGTGGATTTTAATGTAACTTGCCTTTAACTGTACATACGTTATAGATCGGTACAAAGACACCACTATTATATCACACCTGATACACCGAGATGTGTGCAGGGTTTAATGTAACTTGCCTTTAACTGTACATACGTTATAGATCGGTACAAAGACACCACTATTATATCACACCTGATACACCGAGATGTGTGCAGGGTTTAATGTAACTTGCCTTTAACTGTACATACGTTATAGATCGGTACAAAGACACCACTATTATATCACACCTGATACACCGAGATGTGTGCAGAGTTTAATGTAACTTGCCTTTAACTGTACATACGTTATAGATCGGTACAAAGACACCACTATTATATCACACCTGATACACCGAGATGTGTGCAGAGTTTAATGTAACTTGCCTTTAACTGTACATACGTTATAGATCGGTACAAAGACACCACTATTATATCACACCTGATACACCGAGATGTGTGCAGGGTTTAATGTAACTTGCCTTTAACTGTACATACGTTATAGATCGGTACAAAGACACCACTATTATATCACACCTGATACACCGAGATGTGTGCAGGGTTTAATGTAACTTGCCTTTAACTGTACATACGTTATAGATCGGTACAAAGACACCACTATTATATCACACCTGATACACCGAGATGTGTGCAGGGTTTAATGTAACTTGCCTTTAACTGTACATACGTTATAGATCGGTACAAAGACACCACTATTATATCACACCTGATACACCGAGATGTGTGCAGAGTTTAATGTAACTTGCCTTTAACTGTACATACGTTATAGATCGGTACAAAGACACCACTATTATATCACACCTGATACACCGAGATGTGTGCAGAGTTTAATGTAACTTGCCTTTAACTGTACATACGTTATAGATCGGTACAAAGACACCACTATTATATCACACCTGATACACCGAGATGTGTGCAGGGTTTAATGTAACTTGCCTTTAACTGTACATACGTTATAGATCGGTACAAAGACACCACTATTATATCACACCTGATACACCGAGATGTGTGCAGGGTTTAATGTAACTTGCCTTTAACTGTACATACGTTATAGATCGGTACAAAGACACCACTATTATATCACACCTGATACACCGAGATGTGTGCAGGGTTTAATGTAACTTGCCTTTAACTGTACATACGTTATAGATCGGTACAAAGACACCACTATTATATCACACCTGATACACCGAGATGTGTGCAGAGTTTAATGTAACTTGCCTTTAACTGTACATACGTTATAGATCGGTACAAAGACACCACTATTATATCACACCTGATACACCGAGATGTGTGCAGGGTTTAATGTAACTTGCCTTTAACTGTACATACGTTATAGATCGGTACAAAGACACCACTATTATATCACACCTGATACACCGAGATGTGTGCAGAGTTTAATGTAACTTGCCTTTAACTGTACATACGTTATAGATCGGTACAAAGACACCACTATTATATCACACCTGATACACCGAGATGTGTGCAGGGTTTAATGTAACTTGCCTTTAACTGTACATACGTTATAGATCGGTACAAAGACACCACTATTATATCACACCTGATACACCGAGATGTGTGCAGAGTTTAATGTAACTTGCCTTTAACTGTACATACGTTATAGATCGGTACAAAGACACCACTATTATATCACACCTGATACACCGAGATGTGTGCAGAGTTTAATGTAACTTGCCTTTAACTGTACATACGTTATAGATCGGTACAAAGACACCACTATTATATCACACCTGATACACCGAGATGTGTGCAGGGTTTAATGTAACTTGCCTTTAACTGTACATACGTTATAGATCGGTACAAAGACACCACTATTATATCACACCTGATACACCGAGATGTGTGCAGGGTTTAATGTAACTTGCCTTTAACTGTACATACGTTATAGATCGGTACAAAGACACCACTATTATATCACACCTGATACACCGAGATGTGTGCAGAGTTTAATGTAACTTGCCTTTAACTGTACATACGTTATAGATCGGTACAAAGACACCACTATTATATCACACCTGATACACCGAGATGTGTGCAGGGTTTAATGTAACTTGCCTTTAACTGTACATACGTTATAGATCGGTACAAAGACACCACTATTATATCACACCTGATACACCGAGATGTGTGCAGGGTTTAATGTAACTTGCCTTTAACTGTACATACGTTATAGATCGGTACAAAGACACCACTATTATATCACACCTGATACACCGAGATGTGTGCAGGGTTTAATGTAACTTGCCTTTAACTGTACATACGTTATAGATCGGTACAAAGACACCACTATTATATCACACCTGATACACCGAGATGTGTGCAGAGTTTAATGTAACTTGCCTTTAACTGTACATACATTATAGATCGGTACAAAGACACCACTATTATATCACACCTGATACACCGAGATGTGTGCAGGGTTTAATGTAACTTGCCTTTAACTGTACATACATTATAGATCGGTACAAAGACACCACTATTATATCACACCTGATACACCGAGATGTGTGCAGGGTTTAATGTAACTTGCCTTTAACTGTACATACGTTATAGATCGGTACAAAGACACCACTATTATATCACACCTGATACACCGAGATGTGTGCAGGGTTTAATGTAACTTGCCTTTAACTGTACATACATTATAGATCGGTACAAAGACACCACTATTATATCACACCTGATACACCGAGATGTGTGCAGGGTTTAATGTAACTTGCCTTTAACTGTACATACGTTATAGATCGGTACAAAGACACCACTATTATATCACACCTGATACACCGAGATGTGTGCAGAGTTTAATGTAACTTGCCTTTAACTGTACATACATTATAGATCGGTACAAAGACACCACTATTATATCACACCTGATACACCGAGATGTGTGCAGGGTTTAATGTAACTTGCCTTTAACTGTACATACATTATAGATCGGTACAAAGACACCACTATTATATCACACCTGATACACCGAGATGTGTGCAGGGTTTAATGTAACTTGCCTTTAACTGTACATACATTATAGATCGGTACAAAGACACCACTATTATATCACACCTGATACACCGAGATGTGTGCAGGGTTTAATGTAACTTGCCTTTAACTGTACATACGTTATAGATCGGTACAAAGACACCACTATTATATCACACCTGATACACCGAGATGTGTGCAGGGTTTAATGTAACTTGCCTTTAACTGTACATACATTATAGATTGGTACAAAGACACCACTATTATATCACACCTGATACACCGAGATGTGTGCGGAGTTTAATGTAACTTGCCTTTAACTGTACATACATTATAGATTGGTACAAAGACACCACTATTATATCACACCTGATACACCGAGATGTGTGCAGGGTTTAATGTTACTTGCCTTTAACTGTACACACGTTATAGATCGGTACAAAGACACCACTATTATATCACACCTGATACACCAAGATGTGTGCAGAGTTTAATGTAACTTGCCTTTAACTGTACATACATTATAGATCGGTACAAAGACACCACTATTATATCACACCTGATACACCGAGATGTGTGCAGGGTTTAATGTAACTTGCCTTTAACTGTACATACATTATAGATCGGTACAAAGACACCACTATTATATCACACCTGATACACCGAGATGTGTGCAGAGTTTAATGTAACTTGCCTTTAACTGTACATACATTATAGATCGGTACAAAGACACCACTATTATATCACACCTGATACACCGAGATGTGTGCAGAGTTTAATGTTTTCCTAAGGACTAGGACATTTTTAAATTTCATCCTAGAGCCCAAAAAATATACTAATAGTTACTGTATTTTACAGAGGGCAAGGCAACTAACACTGTATAAAACTAAATATTGTTAGTCAATTTATTTGTGTATGATTTAAAATAATTAAATCTTTGACAAGCGTTCTTTGTAAACTGAAATCAATTTGAACTAATGAAAATAGAACATCAAAAGATTGCTGGATTTAATTTTCTACAAAATCAGTTTACCTGTAAATTCAATATGGTGGTAAATTCAATCTAATGCTATATTAAAATTGACATTTATATAGAATAACACATAAAAACCGTGTTGTCTGTCAGAAATAACTTAGTCAAATAAGGAATTAATTCTATTTTAACTGAATGTTGGATAAAACCTTTGTCTTACATTTGACAAATTTACATGTTAGTTAAATATTAGTGTTTACAACAATCCATTATTCCAACAATAAAATATGTCGTTGTAAAATCATTTTAATTTTAAAACGAATGTATCCTTTTAACATAATTTGAATTTAAATTGTGCATTAATCTAAAACCTGTTTGAAGAACAAAATGCTAATCAGAAATTTTATATATTTTTATTTAAATAGATAAGAACTGATATGTGAAAGACCCAAAGGGTATTATGATTAGATAAAGCAGAACTTTACAGTGCAAATGTTTATATGGTGAATCTATATTACTGTATGTTAAAATGTAACGACTAAAGACTGGGGCACAGTTAAAATGTAACGATTACAGACTGGGGCACAGTTAAAATGTAACGATTACAGACTGGGGCACAGTTAAAATGTAACGACTATAGACTGGGACACAGTTAAAATGTAACGACTAAAGACTGTGGCACAGTTAAAATGTAACGATTATAGACTGGGGCACAGTTAAAATGTAACGACTATAGACTGGGGCACAGTTAAAATGTAACGACTAAAGACTGGGGCACAGTTAAAATGTAACGACTATAGACTGGGGCACAGTTAAAATGTAACGACTAAAGACTGGGGCACAGTTAAAATGTAACGATTATAGACTGGGGCACAGTTAAAATGTAACGACTATAGACTGGGACACAGTTAAAATGTAACGACTATAAACTGGGGCACAGTTAAAATCAGGGAGGAGGTCGTAATAAGTTTAAATAGTTAGTTAATAGTCAGGCTGGCATATATGTTCGGGTTTGATAATTTGCTAGAATGGATAATCTAATTCCAAAATATATTAGGGAATTTAACTACAAAGATTATTAAATCAGAAATTTATGTTAAATGGGCTTCCGACATGTAGTTAAGTTTAATTCAATAAATAGGTTGGGTTTTATTACATCGTCGTGTTAATTGGCTAACCGTGATAGATTATTGATTATAGTGTTAAATAATTAATGGATACTATGTTTTAAAATGAATTTCATTACGGGCCCACAATCGTAACTTTTCTCTCTTTGTCTTAGAATAAGTTACAATTCTCTCTAGGCATATTTTGTCCGCAACAATTCAGTCTTCCTTATATTTTATAAATATCTCAATATGAAAGGTATTGGATTGTAATGATTGGAAGTTAGAACAGTTTACTTGGCAAGAAAATAATGGCCAGTCCTGGGATTAATATCTGGACGTAAAACCTTTCAACCGTACACAGTTTTCTCCTTTCTCTCCTGTCAATAAACAATAATAAACAAAGTAGTTATTTATTGAGCTGAACAAAACATGTAGAACGCTATGCGTCTTGAGGGACTGTTCAATCATTATTGAGACTCACTCACACACTTGTAACAGGATATCCGGTTGAGGTCGAGTCATTCTCCCGGCAGAGATGTGAGATAGAACCTCCTCAACGACTAAAAGGCCACTGAAACTAATCGACTTTATAATCGAGCTTTTAACGCCTGGGGCTGAGCTGTTTCCATCTCGATGAGAAGGCTGTTGACAAAGACTCGTGAAGACAGCCGTTTATATACTGTTGTTCAGCCTTAGTCAATACGGTAGATGTCATTACCTCTATTATTTTTGGTACGTACGTCTGTTGTTCAGCGTTAGTCAGTATGGTAGATGTCATTACATCTATTATTGTTGGTATGTGCGTCTGTTGTTCAGTGTTAGTCAGTACGGTAGATGTCATTACCTCTATTATTTTTGGTACGTACGTCTGTTGTTCAGCGTTAGTCAGTACGGTAGATGTCATTACATCTATTATTTTTGGTACGTACGTCTGTTGTTCAGCGTTAGTCAGTATGGTAGATGTCATTATCTCTATTATTGTTGGTACGTGCGTCTGTTGTTCAGTGTTAGTCAGTACGG
The DNA here is from genome assembly GCF_021130785.1 of Homalodisca vitripennis. Taxonomy (NCBI): domain Eukaryota; kingdom Metazoa; phylum Arthropoda; class Insecta; order Hemiptera; family Cicadellidae; genus Homalodisca; species Homalodisca vitripennis. Next base: position 127,979,861 of record NC_060214.1, on the reverse strand, counting down.
TAGATGTCATTACATCTAATATTGTTGGTACGTGCGTCTGTTCAGTGTTAGTCAGTACGGTAGATGTCATTACATCTATTATTTTTGGTACGTACGTCTGTTGTTCAGCGTTAGTCAGTACGGTAGATGTCATTATCTCTATTATTTTTGGTACGTACGTCTGTTGTTAAGCGTTAGTCAGTATGGTAGATGTCATTACATCTATTATTGTTGGTATTTGCGTCTGTTGTTCAGCGTTAGTCAGTATGGTAGATGTCATTATCTCTATTATTGTTGGTACGTGCGTCTGTTGTTCAGCGTTAGTCAGTATGGTAGATGTCATTACATCTATTATTTTTGGTACGTACGTCTGTTGTTCAGCGTTAGTCAGTATGGTAGATGTCATTATCTCTATTATTGTTGGTACGTGCGTCTGTTGTTCAGCGTTAGTCAGTATGGCAGATGTCATTACATCTATTATTTTTTGGTACGTACGTCTGTTGTTCAGCGTTAGTCAGTACGGTAGATGTCATTACATCTATTATTTTTGGTACGTGCGTCTGTTGTTCAGCGTTAGTCAGTATGGTAGATGTCATTACATCTATTATTTTTGGTACGTACGTCTGTTGTTCAGCGTTAGTCAGTATGGTAGATGTCATTATCTCTATTATTGTTGGTACGTGCGTCTGTTGTTCAGCGTTAGTCAGTATGGTAGATGTCATTACATCTATTATTTTTGGTACGTACGTCTGTTGTTCAGCGTTAGTCAGTACGGTAGATGTCATTACATCTATTATTTTTGGTACGTGCGTCTGTTGTTCAGCGTTAGTCAGTATGGTAGATGTCATTACATCTAATATTGTTGGTACGTGCGTCTGTTGTTCAGTGTTAGTCAGTACGGTAGATGTCATTACATCTAATATTGTTGGTACGTACGTCTGTTGTTCAGTGTTAGTCAGTACGGTAGATGTCATTACATCTAATATTGTTGGTACGTGCGTCTGTTGTTCAGTGTTAGTCAGTACGGTAGATGTCATTACATCTATTATTTTTGGTACGTACGTCTGTTGTTCAGCGTTAGTCAGTATGGTAGATGTCATTACATCTATTATTTTTGGTACGTACGTCTGTTGTTCAGCGTTAGTCAGTATGGTAGATGTCATTATCTCTATTATTTTTGGTACGTGCGTCTGTTGTTCAGCGTTAGTCAGTATGGTAGATGTCATTACATCTATTATTTTTGGTACGTACGTCTGTTGTTCAGCGTTAGTCAGTATGGTAGATGTCATTATCTCTATTATTGTTGGTACGTGCGTCTGTTGTTCAGCGTTAGTCAGTACGGTAGATGTCATTACATCTATTATTTTTGGTACGTACGTCTGTTGTTCAGCGTTAGTCAGTACGGTAGATGTCATTACATCTATTATTTTTGGTACGTGCGTCTGTTGTTCAGCGTTAGTCAGTATGGTAGATGTCATTACATCTATTATTTTTGGTACGTACGTCTGTTGTTCAGCGTTAGTCAGTATGGTAGATGTCATTATCTCTATTATTGTTGGTACGTGCGTCTGTTGTTCAGCGTTAGTCAGTATGGTAGATGTCATTACATCTATTATTTTTGGTATGTACGTCTGTTGTTCAGCGTTAGTCAGTACGGTAGATGTCATTATCTCTATTATTGTTGGTACGTGCGTCTGTTGTTCAGTGTTAGTCAGTACGGTAGATGTCATTACCTCTATTATTGTTGGTATTTGCGTCTGTTGTTCAGCGTTAGTCAGTACGGTAGATGCCATTACCTCTATTATTGTTGGTATGAATGTCTTTGCCTCTAACAGTAATACATTTATCCAGACACGTATTACATTAAATTTACTTAATGATTTCTATTGCAAAAGTAATTTCATAGTGTTGTGTACATTTTTAGTAATATACACGTAAACTACCGTCTTACCTTCTAGTAGCTCCCGGCGTCTAGGAACTCTCAACCTCTAGATGCTTCCCAGTTAGTGTCGGGCTCTAGCAATTTCTGGTATTTGGATGCTTTGGCAGGTACTAACTACTGGGAACTCTCATCCTCTAGGATGTCATGATTTCTGGTGAGTTCCGGTCCTTGGCAACCGCCGGCCTCAGCATCTGAGAACTTTTGGCTTTTCCCACAATTTGCAGCTCCTGGCCTCTTGCAGGCTCTGGGCTCTGACAAGTCGTGGTTGCTGTGTTGGGTTGGGAAAGAGTAGTGGGAGGGGTTGGGGGAGGGTGAGTGGGAGGGGCAGGGAGAGCGAGATAGATGGAATTATTTGTATTTAAGACAATTACAGAAGTATGCACATGCATTCACATGAGCTAGGAATAATACCAATACGGATATTTCTTAATTGACGATTGGGGGGAGAAATGAGTTCTATAAAAATCTTTCTTCATAGGCCCAGTAACTGTTTAAAAACAGCAGTAGATTATAGTTTTCAGTTCACGCTTTGATCAATGATGTTTAATAATAATAAATAGCATATAACATTTAGTCTAGGAAAACAATCATAATTGATTTTAACTTATAATACTCTGTTTCATGAACCTAAAAGAAAATTGTTTGATTACAATTTTCTAAAGCAATCTAGGCTAGAATCCATCACAGTACCAAGCGGAGCAGTGAAAACTCCAAATAAATAAGTGTGGACATTACATTTGATGTCACAATAAGCATATTTTATAACGTATTTAATATAATTCTAAGATTAAAAGTATATGATATCCACTATGAGGTTGTAAATAAATTGTAATAAATTACGAGTTTAAAATAAATTGATGTCCAGCTGAGATGCCATTATGAGTCTAAGGTTAATATGCGTGAGTTGGGAGGATTAAAGCATTTAGAAAGTTGTAATGAGTAAAGTGTGGTTTTTGATGAAATAATTCCGGCAGTAAAAGGACACTCTGGGGCGATGTCATGAATATGTGAAATGCTTCACAGAATGTCGACTTCAAGAGGTAATCCCGGCTTTATCCTTCGCAGTAAATCACGCTGTCACAAGCAACAGCTAAGGCAAGATTTCTTCATTGTGTGGTCCCTAGTTAAAAAATTAAATTTTCCTTTCTCAGTTAACCATGTTTACTTCTTTTTATCAATATACCGAATTCTATGAAGTATTTAACAACTTTAATAATGGCGTTTCTTACATAATAAACAACAATTACCAGTGGTTACTCAATAAACGTATAATTTAATGATTATTAATATGAGTTGTAGTAAACTTTTTAATTTTTTTACCCATAGAATTATAAAAAAATGAAAGTGGCTTGTCCTATTGCTATTATGAGATAATTATAAAAAAATACAGTTAAATATTCGATTTTCTGAATAGTTTTTCAGAAAAGGTTTGCCCTGAGTTATCTAAGAGAAAAGCGAGCCTTATATTGTGCTGCCTAGTTAGTTTGAAGTAATTTAGAGGAGGGATCGTCGATTTGATTGAGTAAAACAAATCTTATATCACCCTTTTGTGGGCTGGGTCAATACCACACATTAGCATCTTTTGCGACCTACAACTAGGAGGATATTTGTATCCTAATACGTGTAATATTTTATATTTGTACAAGTTAAATATAACTGTAACCACCTGAAAGCTTCTCAGCTATTTATTTAGATGTTTAAACACAACTTCTTAAAAGAAGTATCACATACGTTCAAAATGAATTAATAATAACTAAAAATACGTGGAACCAGTCGAACAAAATAATTACAAGTCAAGAATGTCACATCAGGGTACAGTCAGGTTAAAGTAGCACTGACACTAAGCACTGAGCACCATTAAGGATATGAAACATGGTTTGGTACTGATGTCATTGTTACAGCACTAATAATGCACACTGCATAAATATAATCACCTTTTTTGTTACTTTTCATTATATGAAGTTTCATTTATGGGATTTTCCGAATAACCAAAAGATCAGTGTAATAGTTCTGATATTTAAAATGACCTCGTCAACCAGAATAGATAATCCAGACTAATTAGACACAAGTCCTACTAGTTTGTATCCAGTCTTGTCTAAGGTTTTGAGAAATTAATGAAATACAAACATTCTTCGTAGTATTCTTGGCAACTTGCCAAAGCCAGGCTCGTTATCTCTGCACTCTGCAGTGTAGTGTCAGAATCGCCTATCTTGCAGACAGAGAGTGAGGCATAGTAAGCACCGTATCACAACAGTTATCTCCTCAGACTGCGCCAAGTACAAAAGACTCGTTAGTAACGATGCGGCAACTTGCCAAAGCCAGGCTCGTTATCTCTGCACTCTGCAGTGTAGTGTCAGAATCGTCTATCTTGCAGACAGAGAGTGAGGCATAGTAAGCACCATATCACAACAGTTATCTCCTCAGACTGCGCCAAGTACAAAAGACTCGTTAGTAACAAAGAGCTCGTTAAGTAGCAGAATCGTATCTTGCAACAGCCTGACATGACTAGCGATCTTGACTTAGTGCAGTGTAGTGTCAGAATCGTCCTATTTTGCAGACCAGAGAGTGAGGCATAGTAAGCACCGTATCACAACAGTTATCTCCTCAGACTGCGCCAAGTACAAAAGACTCGTTAGTAACGATGCGGCAACTTGCCAGAGCCAGGCTCGTTATCTCTGCACTATCTGCAGTGTAGTGTCAGAATCGTCTATTGCAGACAGAGAGTGAGGCATAGTAAGCACCGTATCACAACAGTTATCTCCTCAGACTGCGCCAAGTACAAAAGACTCGTTAGTAACGATGCGGCAACTTGCCAGAGCCAGGCTCGTTATCTCAACTGGCGACTGGATTACTACACTCTGCAGTGTAGTGTCAGAATCGTCTATCTTGCAGACAGAGAGTGAGGCATAGTAAGGCACCGTATCACAGCAGTTATCTCCTCAGACTGCGCCAAGTACAAAAGACTCGTTAGTAACGATGCGGCAACGTGCCAAAGCCAGGCTCGTTATCTCAACTGGCGACTCTACACTCTGCAGTGTAGTGTCAGAATCGCCTATTTTGCAAACAGAGAGTGAGGCATAGTAGGCACCGTATCACAACAGTTATCTCCTCAGACTGCGCCAAGTACAAAAGACTCGTTAGTAACGATGCGGCAACTTGCCAGAGCCAGGCTCGTTATCTCAACTGGCGACTGGATTACTACACTCTGCAGTGTAGTGTCAGAATCGCCAATTTTGAACCGTAGCTGGTGAACTGTAATTTAGTTAGCAACATTCTGTAGAGTACAACAGTTTTTCTGACGAGTGGGTAAAAAATAGTTTGCAAGGAACACACACACACACAATAAATACTATCCTGATTGAAGAGTATACTTTGGCATTTGATAGTATTTCAATAATATACCTGCCGACTTTAAAGAGGCTGATCACCCGCTTTGACACCATAGGCCTGTTACGTTGTACAGTGTTTAACATCTTATATAAGTAGAGAACAAATCAGTATTCACAATAATGAGAAGTTAACACGCTGATTGATCAGTCTAAAGAGACTTTGCAGTCTATGAGGTCAATAATCAATGATTGAAATTATTTCAATATTTAGAATACTTTGATACTTTGATTGCAACACTATTTTAACGATTTCCTAGCTAATTGCAAGTTATTTTTATTCCACGGTATTAGATTTATTTTGAAACAATTATTAATAAGTCAGTATTACTACTTAAGCAATTCCAGTTTTATTTTAATAGTTTAGGAAAAGTGCGGTTTAAGAATGCTAGAACCAAGGAGCGTGGTCAGAATACTCCCTGGGGAATGGTGTCTAGAAATTGAATTAGCTTTTTAATCGTTGACTGAATTCGACAAATTATTTTACTGGAAAAAATAATTTATGCAAAATGTGTAAATAAAAATACTATTTTATATTAATTAATATTAATAAAGTAAGATCGATAAATAATAATTGTATACTCGTGTCGATTATTACTGATTTACTGACAATTCTCATGAGATTGTTTAGTGTTCAAAAGAAAGAAGAAATAAAATTTTAAGAATTCTATGAAAAATATATATATATATTAAAAAAAATGAATATTAAAGTATTGATGAATTCCTTTTTACCTGAGGCTATCATACATAAATTTTAACTACGGTAGCTCTTAGTCTATAAGTTGGACGATTTATTGTTAGTTCCTCAATTATAAATTAAGTTTCCAATTTTCTGACGTCTGAGATGTATATATTGTATAAAATGTATACCTATTCAAACAAATAAACGTATGGATTCGACAGATCGAGCTAAAACAGCTTTTAGATGTCAGTTGCTTCCCAAGTAAATACAATAATGGATATTGGTTGTGGTGAACCATTATTAGGTTTGCCCGCAAAACAATAACTTGTGGCAGCTTCTGATGAACGAGGCAGTGACAAAGTTAAAGTGACAAACTGTCAAGCGTCCCGCCGTGACGTCATGCAAGAATGATGAATGACGTCATCGTATTCTACTGGTTTATGCGGATTTTGCGGTGTTCAGTTGAATAGAACTCTGTTACCGCGGATAAACATTTATATACGTACTAATTTAGTTTAAAAGCACGGTATGAAATTTATGTGTAATACAAAAACCAGGCCACATTTATTCAGTGACAGTAATAAACAAAGGTTTACATATATAGGTGTAACAATACCCGGCACGAATTAAAAATTTTGTAATGTTTTATTACAATAAAAATCACACATTAGAGTTATTTTTATTGGTTGAGAGTTTAGTATTATTGTGTATGGTATTAGTTTAGCAATATTATTTCGCAACTTTACTGGACGCAAGTAATTTGTGTGATAAATGAAGATAAACGATATTTATTCAATAATCTAATGAAACTAGATTTGAATTTGTTGTACATGCGAGTTTTATATAAGTTAATACAACTTAAAACCATTGGAAACATACCGGAATTATTAGGTTTTGTTATATAATTTTTGAGGATAAGGCCAAAATTGACAATTAATTTTTGAAAAGTAGAAAGTAATTGCTCAACATTGCCGGGCAAACATAACATTGTGATGTTTTTCAAACACAGACTAATTGAGGCCTCAGAGTAGCTAGGTACTGTTTCAGCTTAGTGAAGAAAGTTTTTTTCTGAACTGGATTATCCTGCAATGTCCACTAATAATCCAATACATTGTACCAGATTTGAACAATTTTTTTTCACATTGTCTAATCTTATTACTTCGCTTTCACTATTACTGTTGCTACTGACATCTACGTTTTCCGAAATCTTGACTAGCCGTTGTGGCGTAATCTACTGCTCGACGCTCATCTTAACCCATATAACCCATACAAACTCGCGAATCTGAGGAATAAACACACAGCGTGTTACAACGCTCTGGTTTGATTTCTTTATTTAACCTAGTTTGTAACTATATGTTAGGTTAGTTATCCACCTGAAGAAGAGATAAGATTAAAGATCTCGAAACGTAGTGTTACTGATTATTTTGTAACACGGAATGATTGCAAGTATCCGGAATAATCCTGTTTCCTAATACAAGTTAATTTGATAAACGACTCAAGTACCTATCATCCCCATACTGCATTTGGAATAAAAGGAATAAATTACGACATATTTCCAATCTCAATTATATGTTTTAAATACGTAATTTTAAGTTTCTATAATTAAAAACATTGTGTTTAAAATATGACGCTTTTTATATCCATTTAAACAACGAGACAGCTTAGTTTGATAAACAACACAGATTTATAGCGAAGTATTTTGTTTATTTAAATAAAGTGGGTTATAAATAACTATATATACGAATATATGTGAATCTATGTGGTTTTTTGTGGCAAAATGGCTAAACTGGAAGATGTTTATTAATTTTATGTATCACTATATTCCTATTATACAACTTGAGTGACATTTTTATTATTCTATTATAGTTCTGCCTAATCCTAAAGTTAAAATTTTATTTTTATCCTTTATAAATATTATAGGTAGATCATTATATAATCATAATATTTTGTTCATGCGATGTGAAGTATACTGCATAAGCCTCGATTATAATTAGGACCAATATCCTTGTTCCTTGGACGAGACAGTAAGAGCCAAAACACGATGTACAAGGTAAACAGTCGTGGCGATGATTTGGTAACTAACAGTAGTCGTTGCTAACAGAGTTAACCGCCCTTGTATTGAGGATGGTGACCTCACATATAAAGTAGACAGAGCTAGCTAAAGCTTCCATTAGCTCTAAGCTGGATTCTACCTATGAAATGAAATTAAAAAAATTCTTTATTTATACAGGCAAAGTTATGGCCGCATGGCTCTTTCTTATAGATTAAGGAATTTAGCTGCGCTCATGGAACCCAAATACTACCCTTTCATCAAATTAACATTATCTGTGTGGCGGGTTGCGTTTACGTGCTAGCCACTGAGATGAAAGCACAATAATCTTGTTAACATCAGCTTAAACTCACGATTCCGATTTGCCGATTGGTATCGACAAATAAGACAACTCTTCTGCGCCCATACTTGATATCTTGTCTTCTCAGAAAGCTTTAGCATAGATATGGTGTATTCCTTTTAACTACATAACCTTTTACTTCGACACAAATTAAATTAATGGGATTCAGGTCTGGGTGGTAGGGCTGAAGTCATAAGATGTCATGACCCTCCAGCTGAACAGATTCGTCCAAGACCTACCGGGCATGTCTTAGTTTGGTATAGCTGCATAAGTTTGTACAGCTCAGGTAAGAACATATTGTTGCTGAATGGCATTCCGTTTTTTGAAAGCCACGCCTTCATATCTTTCTTGCTTCGTAGTTTTTGAAGTAGGAGCCTTATCAATTTGTTTCTTTGATAGGCGCGTTATCAACGATCCTTAGTGATTTTTTTTCCAAATTCGGCAATAATTTTTCCTACATTCACTTCACAAGTATTTCCCCATTCACGTTGTCGTGGTAGTCCCCACTTTGGTTGCTTATTTCCAACAGGTAAAGGCATTAGGTACGAACTCTTTCTCTCCACCTGCATAAATAAGTATCAGTCTCTCGCCCTTGAAAAAATCTGAACGAGTAGCCCTCTATTTGAGCTATCAGACCAAGTATGCGTGAGACGATGGTACATAAGACTCATCTAAATAAATTATTGGGTGTCCTTGCTAGGGAGCAAGGCAACACATGTAACATAAACCCACACACAGGGGCAGAACACAGGACGCGTTATTGGGTGTCCTTGCTAGGGAGCAAGGCAACACATGTAACATGAACCCACACACAGGGGCAGAACACAGGACGCGTTATTGGGTGTCCTTGCTAGGGAGCAAGGCAACACATGTAACATCAACCCACACACAGGGGCAGAACACAGGACGCGTTATTGGGTGTCCTTGCTAGGGAGCAAGGCAACACATGTAACATAAACCCACACACAGGGGCAGAACACAGGACGCGTTATTGGGTGTCCTTGCTAGGGAGCAAGGCAACACATGTAACATCAACCCACACACAGGGGCAGAACACAGGACGCGTTATTGGGTGTCTTTGCTAGGGAGCAAGGCAACACATGTAGCATGAACCCACACACAGGGGCAGAACACAGGACGCGTTATTGGGTGTCTTTGATAGGGAGCAAGGCAACACATGTAACATGAACCCACACACAGGGGCAGAACACAGGACGCGTTATTGGGTGTCTTTGCTAGGGAGCAAGGCAACACATGTAACATGAACCCACACACAGGGGCAGAACACAGGACGCGTTATTGGGTGTCTTTGATAGGGAGCAAGGCAACACATGTAACATGAACCCACACACAGGGGCAGAACACAGGACGCGTTATTGGGTGTATTTGTTAGGGAGCAAGGCAACACATGTAACATGAACCCACACACAGGGGCAGAACACAGGACACGTTATTGAGTGTCCTTGCTAGGGAGCAAGGCAACACATGTAACATGAACCCACACACAGGGGCAGAACACAGGACGCGTTATTGGGTGTCTTTGCTAGGGAGCAAGGCAACACATGTAACATGAACCCACACACAGGGGCAGAACACAGGACGCGTTATTGGGTGTCTTTGATAGGGAGCAAGGCAACACATGTAACATGAACCCACACACAGGGGCAGAACACAGGATGCGTTATTGGGTGTCCTTGCTAGGGAGCAAGGCAACACATGTAACGTGAACCCACACACAGAGGCAGAACACAGGACACGTTATTGGCTGTCCTTGCTAGGGAGCAAGGCAACACATGTAACGTGAACCCACACACAAGGGCAGAACACAGGACGCGTTATTGGGTGTCCTTGCTAGGGAGCAAGGCAACACATGTAACATGAACCCACACACAGGGGCAGAACACAGGACGCGTTATTGGGTTGTCCTTGCTAGGGAGCAAGGCAACACATGTAACATGAACCCACACACAGGGGCAGAACACAGGACGCGTTATTGGGTGTCCTTGCTAGGGAGCAAGGCAACACATGTAACATGAACCCACACACAGGGGCAGAACACAGGACGCGTTATTGGGTGTCCTTGCTAGGGAGCAAGGCAACACATGTAACATGAACCCACACACAGGGGCAGAACACAGGACGCGTTATTGGGTGTCCTTGCTAGGGAGCAAGGCAACACATGTAACATGAACCCACACACAAGGGCAGAACACAGGACGCGTTATTGGGTGTCCTTGCTAGGGAGCAAGGCAACACATGTAACGTGAACCCACACACAGGGGCAGAACACAGGACGCGTTATTGGGTGTCTTTGATAGGGAGCAAGGCAACACATGTAACATGAACCCACACACAGGGGCAGAACACAGGACGCGTTATTGGGTGTCCTTGCTAGGGAGCAAGGCAACACATGTAACGTGAATCCACACTCAGGGGCAGAACACAGGACACGTTATTGGATGTCCTTGCTAGGGAGCAAGGCAACACATGTAACATGAACCCACACACAGGGGCAGAACACAGGACACGTTATTGGGTGTCCTTGCTAGGGAGCAAGGCAACACATGTAACGTGAACCCACACATAGGGGCAGAACACAGGACGCGTTATTGGGTGTTCTTGCTAGGGAGCAAGATAACACATGTAACATCAACCCACACACAGGGACAGAACACAAGACGCGTTATTGGGTGTCCTTGCTAGGGAGCAAGATAACACATGTAACATCAACCCACACACAGGGGCAGAACGCAGGACGCGTTGTGTAGGACGCATTACTTAATGCTTGAAATATGTTATCCTTTTCTCTCGGATTTATGGTTTTTAAATTAATAATTTCCTCTTGTTTGCTGTCTACCGCCAAGTAGGTTCTTTAATATCCACCTCAAATTTTTCTCACAGCCCTTGGAATTTTATTTTTTCCTTAGCGCCTCCCTCAATAGTTTTTCAGTCGATATCCGATGTTTTACAATGTGAAATTGTACACTAGTCATCTCACTACGCACTTATCGAGTCATCTAAATAATGGAAAAGACATTTTTTGTATACTTCCACATAAAATTTATTAAAATTAATAACATTTTAATAAATTTTACGTGGAAGTATACAAAAAATGTCTTTTCCATTAAAACCAACTTACTTCCACCAAGGATACAAAGCAGAAAAAAAATTCATCTAAATAAGTAACTGTTTTACGTAGTCGGCTTTTTTGTGTAGTAAAACTTGCACTGATTACTAACCTTACTACTGGTTACTAATTTTTAAGCTCACCGTTTATTTGAGTCACAACTCGCTCTGATACACCAGTTGCTGGAGCAGTTCTTTGACGAGTCTTCGACAACGGAATATTAACGATTTGATGGTCCTTCATAAATTCATAAACATTAATTACGATTTCGGAAATTATTCTACCGTTGAATTTGCGTCAGACAATTCAGTGAAAGGGGGCTGTCGTCGATGAGTCACAGGAAATGTTTTCGGGACGCAGCGCATAACGCTAACCCGCCACCCCTCCCGCCTATCACCACACACTCAAGGCCACATGTGCAGGTAAAGTCCTCGAACTGTACACACCTGCGACAACGTAAAATTTAAAACATTAATTAAATATTACCTTAAGAATAAAAAAAAAAAAAAAAATTACATTTAAACAATGTGGTGAAATTAATATAACCTTTTAACAGATAAATTTAATATAATATGTTAAAATTAAAATCTAACAAATTAATAAATAAACCACTTCTGGAATTCTGAACTCATCACTTTTTAATTATACTTTATTATACAAATAAAACTAAAGTAGTTATATTAGTCCTAAGTTAAATATACTAATGAGTCCTAAATTTTATCACACACAATCTCACATTCATCCCTCTGGCAGTGTCACGCCCACATCATCTCAGACCGGACCTACCTCGGCTAATCGCTTAAATACATATACTTTGTGTTTCGCCACAGACATGGAACGGCTATCCATGGAAGTAATTGTTTGGTATCTATGTAAAAACCAAGTGAAAAACTACTTCCTGAAGTAGATACAGAATATTGTCCACATTAAAGAAGGTAAGAATATTAAGTGGCTTTAAAGGGAAAGGGGAAGGGGATTAATGTCAATTGACCTTCAGATGTAAACAAGTCCATGTTTCTCTTCCCCGTATGAAGTGAGGGAACTGGAGATCGCCTAACCGATCTCTCGAGGGGCTATACCTTTATGTATTTTGGTGAACTGAAGGAGGACTTGTACGTGTACATTTATCGTCCTTGTACGTACGTATGTTAGCAATGGGTAATGCAGATGCCTCCTGGGAGGCCGGTACTTAATATTTATCCCCATTTCACACAGTTTACGGGGATGGGAACTAAGGGTGGGGGTGGGGAGGAGGGCTGTATCTTGGCATTAACCGACCTGCACGTATCTCTAAGGGAGGCAGAGTGCGTGAAAAACTGTCAAGTCCTCTCTTCTTCAAGGGAGTCAATAATACTGACTTTGGAGTACAGTCACGTCCTGTCGACTGGTTGGTCATCCGCTGACAAATATTGTAGCTTCGTGCTTACTTTTATAAAATCAGACTGTCACAAAATATTGAATAATTAACTGTTCCAGAAATGTTTGGGAGTTTGGAAAAATTATTTTATGTTTTAACTAAACAACCATGTCTGGTACAATCGCTGGGTGGTACTCAGTTTGTCTGGTTTATTAAATAATAATCTAAATCAGCACAAATGAATTAAATTTATATCACTGATACAGTTTTTACTAAGAATTATGACATAAGAACGATATATAATTGTATAGAATATTATGAGCTACTTACTTTTTCTATCAACATTTTTGAGAAATCAAATCAAATAAAAATACAAATAACAAAATTCAAAATTTTAAGTACCACTTTTTAAAGTTTTGCTAGAATATCTCAAAAACGTTTAAAATTGATGAATCTTCATTTGTTTTTATCATAAGTTAAAAAACTCGAGGACTCTTTCACTTAACCAGTAGTATTCAATCCCATAAAAATCTTTCTTTCTCACACTAAGACGAATAACCATTAATGCATTTTCGTTCCGGCGTAGCTCAATTGCATGTTTTTGGTATTTCTTAGCATCACTATTATGGTCTAGAAATTTTTTATATCGTCTTCGTATACATTTGATGTTAAAAATAATCGACTTTTTTACTACAAATACGTTCAAGTCATACATTTATTGTTTTTGCGTTCCACATTATTTAGTAAAAGAAAATAAAGTAAGTGGTATTATTGTCTTTAACGTTGTAAGTTTTATACAAAATCCGAGTAATTTTCGTTATGACAATTCGTGGTAGCTGTACAGTTCGTCTTGGGAAGTTGACTCTTTTTTATGTTTTACTTCAATTACGTTTAGACATCACGTGGACCTAGATTTCGATAGACATAGTTTCTCTTTACGAGTAATATCAAACATCCAAATACCACAATATAAAAATGGAATAGCCTCACACCTTAAAACACTTGTTTTACTAATATTACTGTTATTCTTCCATTATTATAAACAAGCATGTCGTCAAAATATATTGTCTTTTATAACCAATGTCAATTATTGTTTAAGTATCTTGTATAAAAATGCATTCATTGATACACCGTATGTATTACTTTTGAATTGGAACTCTTAAAGAAGGACAAAATAACAACATAAGTGGTGTATCAGTATATTACAATCCCCTTTGACCATCTCGAAGTTCTCTTTAATCCTGGAACTTTCCTTGGCGAGCCGTTGAATGGAGAAGTCACAATGTTGAGAGGTGGTTAAGGGATACAAAGTACACTGGTCTTTCTAATCCCGTCCATTAGTCTAAAAATATTTTCATGCGTAAAATCCATGTTTATTCACCTGAATAATATTCTTCTTTCCGAGCCCCTTTTCAAATCCATACATAAATAACGCAGTACCTAATTAGCAATTACTAGAATTGCTTTTTTAAAGCCAGTACGTCTTAAAAGTTCTTTTAATGATAAAAAATTAATTAATTCAGTTAAAACTAGTTTCATAAGTGATTAAGCGGGACTAATATTATTTTGCATGGAAATCAATTACAGTCATTGCTCTCTCTAAACCCTATATACAAATTTTAACCTTTTTGTCTATTACAGAATACACTCGACAGTTTAATAACTGTAGTTCTATTCCATGGTAATCAATTACAGTTATTTTACTTTCTAAACCTTGTTGCAATGTTAACTTTTTTCCATTCTAATTCAAAACACACCCGACAATGGAATGCTTTTATTGCATGGTAATCAATTACAGTAACTTAATTCTCTATAACTTACATAAACATTTTAACTTTTTATTGTATTTAAAACTACACTCAACAATGCTATTTTTCTATTCAGTTAATAAAAAAATAAACCGTAAATATTTACACATTATACAGTTGTTATATATTTAAAATAAACAATTAACAGTTTTAATTTATGCTGTTGAATACTATTGTTGACTAAGAACCTCTATTATCAGTAATTTTTGTTATGGTAGTAATTTTAAACATAGCTTTTTAAAATTAGCATTTAAAACTCCCTTTGTGTGTAAAAAGATGTCTATTACCTAGAAACAAAAAGATTTGTAATTTCAAAGATAAATTCGCGAGATACGTTAATGGGCACTGGACACAGAGTAATTAGAGAGGCAATTAAGGCTAAGTGGTTGGAAGCATTTGAAATAAGTTGAGTTGTTGGGAAAGTATGTTAAGAGAATTATTCTAGTTTGATAACACTCATTATACATTTTTATGAGGGAGAACAGATGATTTGAAAACGATTATTTGAATAAAATTTGTTTAAATTAATCGAAAAAGGTTTATCAAGCTCTAGTAAAATGACCAATGTGCCATATTGGATACAGGCGATTTGTGAAAAGTAAATTATACCAATTACATGGTATACTTTAAATTAAAAATAAAAATTTAATAAATAAAATTTTATTTTAGAATTGTAAATGGATAGGGAATAAAAAAAATAAATTTATATTGTAATCCAGCGGCAGGCACAACGCGCTTGGAATCTGGTCTAGACCTGACTTGATGGCAGTGAATGCTAAACAATAGTCTACAGTGGACTCAATCTTTTGTTAGGCGGCGAACCTGCGTTGAGAGTGATTCAAACAGGCCTGCAGGAACAGGAGCGTAGTCGGTGCAGGCCAAGAAAACACGCTCTGCTTGCATTCCGAGTTGAGAAGCGATAGAGTAAAGTCTTTAGTGCGAGTGCGAGTTTAAAAGTAGTGTCGGGCGTAGGATCCGTTGGTATAGATTATTTTAATACCAAACTCCAAGACCTTCACGACCAAAGAGCTAAGTACTTTTGACTGAATTATTAAATTTTTCTAAATTTGAAATTTGAAAATTTAAGAAGTGAATTAATTTGAAATTGGAATTGAAATTTGAAATTAACGATCAAATTCTGTTGAGTGTGGACTAATATATATCTAAATTGTAAAGGAGTTATTTATTTAAAGTCAAACGTAAAAATTTAATTGAAATTATAGGGATTCTAGTTAAAATTAAGAGCTGCAGGTGCTGCACCATATCCTGTAGGAACTTGTGAAAAATTCCTGTTGAGAACTGTTTGGATTTGTTTGAGAATTTTATTTTAAAGAAGTTTATAATTTTTATTTTATTAGTTTTGAGAAGAAGCCTATTTATTTTATTTCATACAAATTATTCAAGATTATTATTTTATTTTATATTTTATACACACGTATTTGGAGGACAGTGAGTCCATGTTAAATCGAAAGTGCCTTGCCTAAGGAAGTAGTGATTTTAAACTATTGTGCAAAACATTTCATTGGTGGAATACAAGGTTAATAATTGAAATTTGGATTGATTTAATAAACCTGAATATTTCTAAAAAGGTGCAGTTTTAATTTCCACCAGTATCTACTTAAATCTTATGAGTTCGAGAATATTTAAGGTCATCATAATAAAAACAAAAAATTTTGTATATTAACATTTAGTATATAAATATAACTTATTTACATGAAATAAATAGTATATATTCCTCCATGTGGATACATAGATGATTTATATTTGGTTACACGTCTATCTTTCAATATTCTAGTTCCACCAGGAATGTTGCATAAATTATTCTGGACATTAAATATTTGTGCTTATTTCTAATACACGTAGAGAAACAAGAGAGAGGTAATGAACAGCACACCGTCATAGTGGCTAGGTAAACTGTTGTAAACTATAGGTAAACTATTGAGATACCTTAAAAACTAATGAACCGAACACAATCACAGTACCTGAACGGGGCAGTATCCGGTTAAAGACACCAAAACATAAATGCCCGAGGACAGTTTTGAACTAGGGTCATCAATGTGATAATTCCAAGTCAATCTCTGATCCAGGAATATTCCGAGAAATTTAAAACAGTCGACTTACTCTAGAAAAGAGTCATCCAATAGAACGACTGGCCCGTAATTGTAGTTTCCTGGTCGCAACGCAAAAGAAAAGAAATTTGATTTTGAATAATTCGCCTTGAGATTGAGACTATTGCAGTGCTGGACACAATTGTCGGTGTCGACAAACATTTTCTGCTCCAGAATAGATTTTGATTAGTTATAAGAGAGATAATGAACAGCACACAATGAGTGTGCCGAGGTAAACAACTGTACCAGAGCGGGAGAGCTGTGGAGAGAACAGCTAATAAATGAACAGTTTTGATGCTGTTTGCTAACAATTAGAACAAACAAGTTGATGTTCTTAGTGACTCTAGCCACTGTAATTGTGTTTGACTATCTTACCACCTCCTTACATCCCACTGGTGTTGGTTTTAAGAATTAAGGAATTATTCTTAATTAATATATTGAAATATACAAAATAAATACTTTAAAGTACTCTTTAATAGTACTTTACGCCCAGTCAGATTATGACTACAGAAGCTGATGGATGAATTTTATTTATTTGTTTTCGTGACGCCTATTTAAAAGTACCCATACCCTTTCACAAGAAAAATAATATATTCCTGTTGTAGCACAGAGATTTTTGTCTAATTATTAAAAGTTTGAAAAATTTTACCTACAGTAAACGTGTATATTTTTTAAATGGGAATGATTCTCGCCTAAAATACTGTATTCCATAAAATATTATTTTGCTCCTTATCCATGCATTTGAATACAAAGATTACAATTTGATTTCAAAGTTTGATGTTCTAAATGTTTCCTGCATCAGTTATATTGATATGTTTGTAATTTTAATAATAAGCACATAGGATTTGTCTTCGAAAATACATTATAAACTCTATAATACATAGCGCAATATGTAATTATTTGGTGCTTTTAAAGTTAATCTGTGCGTAAAGGTCTCTAGTCTTGATTAATGTAGAATAAAAAGATCATGTATAAGTCAGCAAATATGCAAACATGTAACAAAATAATTAAAAAGTATATTAAAAAAAAAAAATTAAGGTTAGAGTAAATTACGAGTTGGACCAATGTTATACACAGTTATTGTAGTGCAATCCTGTTAGGTATACAACGATAAGATCAAAGTAGTATTTGTGTCAATGTTATACGAGTTGCGGTACAGTTATTGTAGTGCAATCCTGTTAGGTATACAGCGATAAGATCAAAGTAGTATTTGTGTCAATGTTATACGAGTTGCGGTACAGTTATTGTAGTGCAATCCTGTTAGGTATACAGCGATAAGATCAAAGTAGTATTTGTGTCAATGTTATACGAGTTGCGGTACAGTTATTGTAGTGCAATCCTGTTAGGTATACAGCGATAAGATCAAAGTAGTATTTTTGTCAATGTTATACGAGTTGCGGTACAGTTATTGTAGTGCAATCCTGTTAGGTATACAGCGATAAGATCAAAGTAGTATTTGTGTCAATGTTATACGAGTTGGGGTACAGTTATTGTAGTGCAATCCTGTTAGGTATACAGCGATAAGATCAAAGTAATATTTGTGTCAATGTTATACGAGTTGCGGTACAGTTATTGTAGTGCAATCCTGTTAGGTATACAGCGATAAGATCAAAGTAGTATTTGTGTCAATGTTATACGAGTTGCGGTACAGTTATTGTAGTGCAATCCTGTTAGGTATACAGCGATAAGATCAAAGTAGTATTTGTGTCAATGTTATACGAGTTGCGGTACAGTTATTGTAGTGCAATCCTGTTAGGTATACAGCGATAAGATCAAAGTAGTATTTGTGTCAATGTTATACGAGTTGCGGTACAGTTATTGTAGTGCAATCCTGTTAGGTATACAGCGATAAGATCAAAGTAGTATTTGTGTCAATGTTATACGAGTTGCGGTACAGTTATTGTAGTGCAATCCTGTTAGGTATACAGCGATAAGATCAAAGTAGTATTTGTGTCAATGTTATACGAGTTGCGGTACAGTTATTGTAGTGCAAAGTAGTATACTTTGGCCGTTGCTGGGACAACGCACCCGAGACCGGTTCTGGGACAAACCGTGTGAGACCGAATCTGGGACAGAAAATTGTTAGAGAGCGACTAAGAGTGTGAGTACGGGTAGTCAGAACCGCGCCGCGCGAATCAGCACGCATGGCATCGCTGTCCCGCCACCGCAATTTTTTAGAGAGCGACTAAGAGTGTGAGTACGGGTAGTCAGAACCGCGCCGCGCGAATCACCACGCATGTCATCGCTGTCCCGCCACCGCCACCACGCGTTTTTATTTACCACAATTGTGAGTATGTATGTGTTTGTGATTTACTGATCAGATCTAAATAGACGATGTTGTTTGCATGGTTGTTCTGGAGCAGTTGGTTGTTTTGGTCTACAAGTGTGATTGTGATCTGTTGAATCTTTCGTAAACCGCTCCGAAGAGGTATGTAGTGTTTTTCTTGAGGTGATTGAGATATTTTGTAGCCGTGTGGTACATTAGGGGAAAAGGAGTAGAGGATTGCTGTCTCCAAATGTTTGTGAGAGTGAACATCATGATTGACAAGACTGTTGTTGACAATATTGCAGTGTATCTCGATGACATCAACGGCTCTGAGATTCGGTGGATTCGATGCAATTACATTTTCATTTGAGTTGAAGTAAGACGATTCTTTTTGTAAGTTTGTTGCATCAGATTTTTCAAAACCTAAGAGATCACTAACGGTTTTATCCAAGTAGAATTTAATTGGAGAATTAATTGATATTTTGTCACCGTCTTTAAAGATCTTGAAATCATCAGAATTTATACTAAGATTCAACGATTTTATGCAATCTCTGAAACTCTTTTCAAGTTTTTCAATGGTCCAGTAACCGCATTGAAGTATCAGTGGTTTCGGAATGAAATGTATTCCCAAGTCCCAAAAATAGACTTTTGCATGTTGCAACAAGTTGTATATGTTGTTCTCAGAGTAAAATCCAACAAGAGCCATATAATACTCTTCGTTTGGATCCAAGTGGATGGGGTGTTCTAGATGGAGAGTCAGTACAGACTCAGTTCCAGTTAGTTTGAGTAATGGCATGGTTGCAGTTTTTTATATACTTATAATTCTATACAAGTTTTAGATGAAGTTGCTACCATCATGGAAGTCTTCAAAACCTCTTTCCATATATTTTTTATTTCGTTGTTGAATTTTTTCTGCATGATGTATATCTTGCCTTCTAATTCACTCAATTGAACTTTGACAACCACATCATATGGCTCCACTGCTTTGCTCACTTGACCAATTCTCTGGTGGTTTTTCAGTAGGAAGCTGCCCCATATCTTTTCACCATTTACGGTACTAGTGGGGGCAATCTCGATCGCATTTATTATTTTTTCCGATTTTACCAAATGCGATTCCAATAATTTCTTGACTTCGAATAAATCTTGTGAGACTTTTGATACATCACTTGCAAGCTCAATTATCTCGTTAGGAGAAGGGTCTGAATTGGGTTGAGTTGGTATTGATCCAATTTCAATTTCGTCTCCAAATCTGTTGAAAATAAAACCACGGTTTCCATGCATTTTTATTGTTTCTTATACTACGAAGAATATGTTCCCAGTCCTCACCAGCTGAATCTCGTCGTAGAACCTCCAGGCACAGATGTCCACAGATAGGAGGATCGTCAAACCCCTGAATACGCTCTGAGTTATAAACCAACCCTTTTGGCCCCAAATACCTGACTACTTCTATTGGAGGATTGACATCACCATATGAATCAAAATAGAATTTCTTTTCACCACGTTTCACATAACACGTCCAGTGAGTACCACCAGATGAAAGGTCACCAAGATTTACTATACCACGTTCGATATTTGTAGGTTTGTCTGGAAGTAACTGTCGCATGAAAACACCTCTAAACTCATTAATGTTTAATATACCTGCTAATTTTTCTATTTCACCAAGAGACAGCGGGAAGATCTCTTTTTTTTATTCACAGACAACAATGCATCAAGCTTCCGACCAATACGACGTTTCAACCCTCTACCCGTAGGGTCTTTTTCAATAATGGTGTCCAACTCCTCATCGACTAAACTCTTTAACCAAGGTATAAATTTTTCTCTCAGTAAAGGAGCCAACTTTCTTCTTATTAATGGAGAGATGAAGCGTTTACCTCCAGGAACTGACGAATCCACCATTTCCATAATTTCCTTCAAAAACCCTCCTTGTTTATTAGATACGAGTTGGTTGTAACTTAGAAGCAATTGTAAACCTTTTTTGTTCTTAACAGCTCTAGAAACGGCTTTGTGTTGCTCTCCAGAAAGAAGTATACTATCACTTCCGTGAGACAGCTGTTCATTAGATAATCTGATTACTGTAGGTTTCCGTCTTTTGTACGCTGTACGAAGCTTACGTTTTTGAGCTTCGGATAGCCGAACTGTATAATTATGCTGACTTTCCATTCTATACGCTTTCTTATATACAAAACACTGACATGAAAACAATAATTGCCGCCTACTAATGAAAAAAAAAAAACATTTTTATTTTACTTTTTTTGTTTTTTGTTGTTTTTTTATTTGTTTTTACAGGAATTTGATTATGTTTCGAGTAATGTCATATGAGAAATGTGCCTCAGATACAACAACAACATATGCTGTGGTGCCGCTACTCCCCTGTGGAGATGCAATAGCTTTTACAAAATCTAATTCAATCTGAATGTCACTTCGAGATCTGTCTGTTGTTGGTTGATGTAGATGTGTGTCAATTACAACCAAAGGTGAGTTATCAATAAATTCTTTCAGGTTTACTAACACGTTATTGTCTCCGAAGTTTATTTTTCGGAACCCTAGGTACTGATCGTACATGATCCTGTATATACCATTAGTAATATCAAAATTCTGCAATTCCTGAGGGTACCTTTCTCCATTAATTTTCACAGACACATTTTTGATATTGCAGCTGTCAAATCTACTGGGATCTTTTGCCTGGGTGTTTGTTCTGTTTGTTTGAAGTGCGATTATAACAAATCTAGGATTGTACACATTTCTGTAAACACTTTTAATATCGAAGCTGAATGATGAACCGAACACCCCTCTTTTGTCGATGCATTGCCATTGAAAGAAGTTGTAGACTAAAGCATCCTTGTCACTCAGATGTTTCAAACCATCAATTAACTGGATTTTGGAAGTGCTGGTATAATCGACTATGGGGACTCGTAACACAAACGACTCTATCACAATTTTCCCATCGCCAGGATCCGTTGCTGTGGACCCTGCCCCTTTCCAGTGAAACAACGCATCATTATCTTCATTCCTAGTAAATGTGATTTCAAAACCTCCCTTGTACATCGGGTAACGTAGGTGGTCAAAGAACCCTAATCCTAAATGCCCAAGTGTGCCGAGTGCTTCAAACTTCCCACCTCCTGTAAACGATGATGAGAAACCACTACTTGAGAGTGTTTGTTTTTCAGTGTTACTGTAACTAACAATCCCCTTTATAGTGCTGGTTATGCCGGGGAGTTCTACTGTGTCGATCAATGTATTGTGTTTCCTCAGCTCTATTCTTGAAAACAAGAAGGCCGCGAAGTTGTCTACCAGTTTGACGGTAGAGTTAGTTTGATAATCAGATCCATCAGATTTTTGCACATACTTTCCTTGAATGTGGTACATTATGCGTGAATCATAAAATGCGTCTCCATGATCCAGTTTGAATGTTGTATTGTTGTTGGGTGCATTGAAGTTGAGCTCTGAAACTGGCATTGCAGTTCTATACTCACTTCTTGCTATACCGCTCGAAAATTCAATATACAGTTTCTCCATCACTGGTTTTACCACTGATCACTGTTCTATTATATCCTCTCTTATATATAGGGTAAAAAATATTTGCTTTCATTGCTTTATATATCTGATGGGTAGATACATCCTGAAGTTCCTAGCCCCATACCGAGTTTACGTTTCAACCACATTCCTCCTGTTGTTGCTAGACCGACCATACGCTCATTCAAGTCAGCATCATCTGAGGTAACCCTCTCCCAAGCTTTCTTTTGTAATATTTTGTCCGCCTCCCACCTGTCTTCTGTGTTTTTATGATCCCTATACCATATATCATGCTTCTTACAAGCTTCATCGAGGGGATTAATTCCCTTATCTCCCCTAACAAGTCTCTTGTCAAGCTGGGTGCCGGGCCCACAGTAGTTGTACGTATCAAGATTCCAGTTCTTGGGCGCATGTAACTCGAATGGTAACTTGTTAATGATGTCGTTCAAAAGCCCTTTACCTTCTATAACATGTTCAGGCAAAACAGACAAACATCTGACTAGGTACTTCAACCCTTTAGGTGTAGCAATTAGGTCTTCCATTTCATCGTGAAGGAAATCAACTACAGACAGTTTTTCATTATGAAAGTTATTGTTTCCAGCTTCTTCCTGAGCTTGAATGTAGTGTAACCTGTCAATGAGGTCTTTGAAGTTCTTTATGTACTTATATTCGACCGGACTTTCATTGTAAACCTTTAACCCTGAACCAATTGTTGCCACTTTTCCATTCACCAACTCATCCCAAATAGGTTTTATCATATGTTTCCACTTTAGTCCTTGACTTGATTTGGGACGATTACTTTTGGGATTGTTTCTTTGGAAAAGCGAGTTTGTCCTCACCAATATGTCCTTGTAAGAGTTCCAGTCTTCATCGGTGTACAGATCCTTCTCTACTATATTGTTTTTCGTCAACAATCTCCAAAGACCCTCAGTCCCTTTGTATTTCTTTTGAGAGCTGACTAATATAATGTCATCATAATCAAATGTAATCGGTTCGGAACCGATCATCGGCTGCTCTAGATTTTCATCGTACCAAATACCAAACTGTTTGTCGTTGGATTTTGGAAGGTATCGGGCTCCTAGAGAACCAAGTGTTACTACTTTAGAATCCATCAACTGTTTCATCGATTGCTCTTGAGGTTGTACTTCTGGCTCATCATCGTAATCTACATCCTCAAACGTTCGACGATCTGATGCTTGAGGTTGAAATCTTACCAACTGTTTCATACGGTTTTGACTACGTATATTTTGTGTTTCCAATTCTCTATGTTGTTGTTCCCTAATGGCTCTGGTGATTGGTTCGTACTTTTTCTCATTTTCACGAACATCTTCTAACTCTTTAAAATGAGTCTGAGCAAACTCACTTTGTAATTTCCGGTTTAACTCATCCAACTTTCGAGCTTTAGAAACAGTGAGCGGTCGATCATGTGTTATTGATATGTTACGATTGGTAGACGTCTCATTAGCATTTGATGATATAGTATTTTTGTTTGAGAAGTTTTTTAATTCATCCTGTTCAGCACGTTTGAACTTTGCAGCCAAGACAGTCTGAATTTTTTCAAGTCGCCTTGCTTCTTTTGCATCTAGTTTATTCGCCATGTTGTATACTTATAGTAATAGATACAGCGTTATTCTTCAAATCTTTCAAGTCACGTTTACACTAGAACGTCAAATTACGTTTATGAACGTCAAATTACGTTTATACTTAAACGTCAAATTACGTTTATGAACGTTAAATTACGTTTATACTTAAACGTCAAATTACGTTTATGAACGTCAAATTACGTTTATACTTAAACGTCAAATTACGTTTATGAACGTTAAATAACGTTTATGAACGTTAAATTACGTTTATACTTAAACGTCAAATTACGTTTATGAACGTTAAATTACGTTTATACTTAAACGTCAAATTACGTTTATGAACGTTAAATAACGTTTATGAACGTTAAATTACGTTTATACTTAAACGTCAAATTACGTTTATGAACGTTAAATAACGTTTATGAACGTTAAATTACGTTTATACTTAAACGTTAAATTACGTTTATACTTAAACGTCAAATTACGTTTATGAACGTTAAATTACGTTTATACTTAAACGTCAAATTACGTTTATACTTGAACGTCAAATTACGTTTATACTTAAACATCAAATTACGTTTATACTGGTACGTTGTACAGCGAAGTATTATTCAACACTTAGTTTCCTTTTTAAATTGCACATGTATTTCCTTTTTTGTGGTTTAGCTGTTGTATTAATAGATATGAACCCATGAGGTGTTTTCCAGCACTCAAAACAGAGAGCCTCAAATTGGTTGAAAGTCATGTCAGAACCTACAAAGTCCTGGAACACTCTCTTTGTATAGTACTTGTTCATTGTAAACAGACACAACAGATTAACATTGTTTCGTATGACCTGCATATCAACTCGACCATAGCTCTGACTCAGGTAGACACAAGAAATCCCTTTATGACGTCCTCTAATGAAATAGTCTTTGATTTTAGTTTGCTCTTCTAGGAGGCAGTCATCAAACACCACAAGTGAGTTTGGTTTGCAGTCATCGATAGAAATGAGATCTTCACAGGACGAATAGAAAAACGCTATTTGTCTTCTAAGGTTTTTTTCTAATCTACTGTATTGTTCACGCAGATCTACATATGCAGGTTGTTCTATTGAACGACTGAACACGTATAGATTCTTGAACGGAACTCCATCTTTGTTGTAAATGAAATTCAATAACAAGTTCGTTTTACCACTCCCAGACGGTCCTACAATAAGACACCGTAACGGTCTAGGTAAAAATTGGTCTTCGAATTTATCTTTGCAATACACTTGAATTTCCATAGTATGTTCTCTTACATACATTTACAATTTAACAGTTTTCGCATATTCTATAATGACCCCATGCTAGGGTTCGGATATTGTCTTCGAGTACGAAACGCTTGTCGTCCTTTGATGAAAGTACCACTTTATGGTGTTCTACGCTGTAGAGATTGTGTGCTTGACTCCGAATTGTATTCATCGTTTTGTAGTGCTCGATGTTACTAAACAAACAGTCTTTATAGTTGCTAAAGGTAATTTCATTTTCAACTACAGCTTTTTTCACGCCCTTAGACCTCTTTATGAAATGGTTGTCTTCTATATTGCTCGCATACATCTTGGATCGTAGTCCTACAAACTCTCGCATGATTCGACCATTAAGTTCATCTTTCATTTTACCCAGAACTTTTTTGTTTACGTGGGGGAGCCCATATTGGTTGGGGTTGGGGTAGTCACTTGTATCAAATAATCCAATTAAATGTTTCATGTCTTCGTAGAAGTTTTTAGTTTTGATGTCATATATCAGGGAATCGGTATCGGTGTACACCATTTTTATATTAGACCCATACTTCTCTTTCATTACATTGTAGTGGAAATCATACATCAGTGTCTTTGATATGTCTAGAATACTCATACCTACGTAAATAGGTTTATTTAACAAAAGTTTTTTCTTACTAAAATGTACAGCAACTAGGTTTTCTGTGAAGATGGTTCGACTCTTAAAGTTCGGTTTGCTAACCCATCTTTCCACTAATTTGGACTTAGTACCCAAACGAATGTCCACACGATTTCTCATATTTTCCATAGTTTTTCCAAAAACTGAGTTGTTCATAAGTTTGAAAAAGTCTTTCTCAAAATCATTTTTCGCCTTTGTACGCTCCATGGTATTCAGATTAATGTACGGCTGCAACCAATTGCTTTGACTGAAACTAAGAACTCTATGAACATGTTTTAGTTTCATACCCAGACTCAAATAAAGCTTTAAATTTTTGTAGTGTACGACATACTTTTCTTTGCTGTAGAGAGTTGTCAGAAGCTTTGCCATTTTCGATCCTGGTGGGACTCTACGTTCTGGAGCGAGAGGTAGATCAGAGTGTACGTCGTGTAGTTCTTCAGGATATTCCAAATCAACTTCTAATATGTAGCCTGTGGGTGAATCGTCACTAACTTTCATTACATCGATGTCTGTACTGCTCCACTGAAAGTTTGCATATGGTAGTTTTACAGACATTGCCCACCCATACAGGTTGTTTGCATCCAAGTACATGAGGTAATTGTTTGGTTTCGATTTGTCGTAGTCTTTCATGTAGGGATTGTTTGCCTTCGCATATCGATGAGAACACTGTGAAATACCACCACGAATACCCTTTTCAACCATGAGTACCATATCGATGTCAGTCAATAGAGACAGTTCGACTTTTGTAATTTTCAGCATTGCGTTCCAAGCCAACCCAGGTGCTGTGAAATACCATGCAGGATCTAATTTGTATGTATTGAGACATACATCCCTGAAGTTTTCCATAACATCTGCAAGCAGTAAGACATCGGTTTCGTTATATAGCATTGTATATTCTTTCATGTTCTGAATGTTAAAGGCGGTCCATACATCGCACGCATGTTTGTAATCTTCATTTGTTATGTGTTGTTTATTCAGTCTATTGTAAAATTCTTCTTGACTAGGTAGTGATGTTTCACTATATTTTTCTATACTGTCCATGTAGTCGTAAGGGTACACTCCTTTTCGTAGCAATAAATTGAGGTCCTTACCATTGTAATATGTTGAGATGTGTTTGAATTGAGATCTAGTCAGATTCTTTGCCAACCTATCGAGACTTTGTGACATGAACTTGAATGAATCGATGAATCGTAGTTCAATTCCACCTTCCACACTGACCGTAAAGGAAATGTACCGCTCCTCGTTGTTGGGTATCAATGATATGCGATTTTGGAACTTACCAAACTCTTTAATGAATAGGTGAGTGTCGTAACCTGCTAAATTATGAATGAAAACAGGAATGAACCTAGGTTTTTTGAAATTGATGTTACACTTGTTGTGAGCTGCTCCTCTAAACAAACCCGTCAAATGGTTATGGTCTCTAACACGATCATCACCAAGATAATTTCCACAGATATGACATGTAGTAGTAGATTCAAACATTTCCTGTTGCTCTTTTGTCATCAATTGCATGGGGACTATTGCTTCACTCTTGTAAAGTTCATTAATCCTTATCGACTCCTCAATCAATGATTTTACAAATACATGTGCAGCATCGTCTCCAAAGTATTTAATCGGTGGTTTGGAAAAGCCGTTCTCTGACACCCCATACATACAGAATGAAATGGCATTATGTTTCTGATATTTAATAGTGAACGATTGATGATTACCATTACAATCCACTTTACACGGTTGACATGTTGAAATAGGTGCTAGACAGCATTCAAAGTCTGCGTAATACACAAAGGGCACTCTCATTGAGCAATTGAAATCTTTAAATCTAATTACAGTTCCTGGCTCTGGTAGTTCCAATTTCACAGCATCGTGTGTGTTACAGTCTTCTCTATGCTTGATGAGTAAATCCTCTCTCGTAAAGTGTTGCAAACACCTATTGCATATCCACATCTTATGTCCATTTCGTGAGATCTGTGAACTAACCAAACGGGACATATCTTTGATCCAACAGTAGTGAGTGTTTGTTTTTTCTCTGATAAACAGTAGATTAACATGTTTTTCCATCTCGTTATCAGTTATTCTCAGCGGGAATATATCGAACTTGTCATCATAAGCATAGACATTAACAGAAATTCCACTACGTCTTTCAAACTTTGCTATATCATCAAGTTTCATGGGGCATTCGCAAGTTGCTAGTGCATGAAGCAGCTCTCGTTTGAAAGGTTCGTAATTGGTGATTCTTTCTGGATGAACCTTAACCGGGTGTAAAGCTGCCAGAATAGACCACATAAAACATTTCTGATCTTCGTTTTTTACATTAATAACAGCCTTTTTGGATTGAATCTGTTTTGGTAGAACCACATAGCTGGATCCGTGAAAAGGAACGTATCGGTTGACTCTGATCTCCAAGTCTTTCACACTTTTTAGTGACCATTGAGAACCGTTTGCCTCAAACTCCTCCATCTCAACCAACATCTTAAGTTTTGCTGAGTTATAATAGTCAGACAGAGACGTTGTCGAGTAAAGAATTTCATTTTTCGTTTTAAAGTTCATGACTTGAGTCACCTCCACATCGTTTATTATTTTCTTGAATTCAGTATGATAAACCATGTTTACCTTAAGATTTTTTTCTGTTACAGCTTCCTGAAGTTTTTCAACAACGAGTGGTTTGCATATCTCAAGAAACATTTTTGGATCTTTGATCCCACGTTTGTTCATAATCACATACGTTTTCAATCTTCCCGTGAATGCCGACTGGACTTCTGATATTTCATCAAGTATTGTCTGTGACTCCTCTGGAGTACGTACCGGAACCAGATGAGGTGTTGAAGGCGATTCTGTTTCAGACAGAAGCTGTCTCTCTTCCATGGTAGGGCTAATCGAATTCTCACTATTAATTGTACTAGTCGGTGTCTCACTAATAATCTTTTTCACACCTGTAGGAATCTTTTGTGGTCTAGTCGGTTTTCGGATCATCGCTTCAAGAGCTATATCGTTTGTATTGACCTTCGGTACTTGTTTGATTTCCCTTGGTCGTTTTGGGTATTTCTTTACCAACATGTTGATGTCTGGAGTGGGTGCCGGCAGTCTTGGTGTCAGTCTCGTAATGGGTAATATTTCACTCCTGTATCGAGGACCTTCATGAAGTGCTGACAAACGGATATGGCGTTTCGATTGTTTGTGACGGTTCCAGTTGGATGACTCTATTGGTGTTTCACAAATCCAACACATTTTACTTTTAGGAGCTGGTTTGATTTCCATCTTTTTCAGACGTTCGTTATATGTCATACCATGCTGGTTGCTGGCACATTTCTTAGATTTTTGGTGCCGAGCCATGTTGGAAACCGTTATTTCCTTACTACATTTTGGACATGGTTTCTTCTGGGGTTTTATTTGAGCACGTACATCGGTCGGACTAAGCACGTTGTATGTTGGACTCTCTGGGATATGTAGTGGTGAATGGTATACAGGACTGTATGGTATATGCAGTGAATAGTCTGACGTATCCGGAACTTCAAATGGTGGTGGACCAAGTATTGATATAATTTTCGATGAATCGGGGTGTATCCTTTTTACTGGTGGTTCAAACTTTGGAGCGTCGGCTGTAGATGGACCAATTATAGCTCTAATTTTGGATTAGAAATCTGGAGTGTCTAACATAGACAAATCAAAATCAGCAATCGCGTCTTGTTCTTCAGGTCTGAGATTTGAATAGGACTCTGGCAACATAGACATATCAAAATCAGCAATCGCGTCTTGTTCTTCAGGTCTGAGATTTGAATAGGACTCTGGCAACATAGACATATCAAAATCAGCAATCACGTTCTGGAATTGATTGTCACTCACAGCATCAGCGTAGTTTTCCAACATAGACATATCAAAATCCGGAGTTTGTCTGTCTAACTTGGACATGCATTTCTTTGTTTTTTTATGGCGGGACATGGAGGAGTTCCTGACTTCAGCACCACACCTTGAACATACTTGTTTCATCGAAGGAGGTTTTTCATTGAATCCGTTGGAAGAAGCATAAGCTGGTGGATTTGACGCTGACATACACTTCTTTGTTTTTTGGTGGCGGGATAGGTTAGATGCAGTAACCTCAGCTCCACAATTCGGACATTTCTTCATTGATGATCTTCGAAGACCATCCGTAGCATTGAGAAATGCTGTTTGCTTGCTAGCAGGAGAAGACGCCATTATTATAGAGCTGGCTACTCTCTTACTGTATGGGCGATTGACGATGGAAAAGGATGAGGTATGGATGCACTTCTTTGTTTCTTGGTGGCGGGATAGGTTAGATGCAGTAACCTCTTCTCCACAATTCGGACATTTCTTGACTGATGATCTTCGAAGACCATCCGTAGCATTGAGAAATGCTGTTTGCTTGCTAGCAGGAGAAAACGCCATTATTATAGAGCTGGCTACTCTCTTACTGTATGGGCGATTGACGATGGAAAAGGATGAGGTATGGATGGATGAGAATAGGAAGAGGAGTAGGAAGAGGGTGGGTGTGTGGGATGAGTGGAAGGAAGGATGAGAGCATTATTAATACATTTGACTCTGAACTAGAACATAGTTTTTTGTAACTCTTTTTCATAAAACGATCCTATTATTTCCTCACCAGACTGGTCTGCGATTTTGTAGGTAACGGGGCAAGTTTTGTTGACAGCCACAATCCGAAAAATTTCTCTTGTCCAATTTCTGCGGTATTTATTTCCAAATACATCTTTCTTTATAGTAATTCTTACGCGGTCTCCAACCGAAAGTCTGGGTCTGAATACTAGACATCGTCCAGTGTTTGCGTACATGTTTCTTAAAGTTTGTTCATTGCTTGAATTCACTTCTGATGGGCTCATCTTTATAGTGCTATGAAATTTACTGTTATATTGACGTAGAAGCTTCTGTAAATGTGACACCCATCTAAAAGAGTTTTGAATTTCAAAGTGCACTTTCATTTTTTCATTGAGAGTTCTATGGAAACGCTCTATAATGGCACTTTTTTCCTCATTTTCAGTATGGTATAACTTTATTTGATTTTTGTGTAAAAACTCTCTAAATTCCTTATTAACAAATTCTCGTCCTTTATCCGTGTGAAGAAGGTTCGGGGGTTTGTGACCAACCAATTTCGCTCTTCTTAATATTTTACTAAACGATTTAGTAACCTCTTGTGAGCTTTTAGTTTTTAATGGTTCTGACCACGCATATTTTGAAAACGTATCAATTACATTAAGTATGTATCTGAATCCATCATTTTCCTTTGAAAACCTAATCATTACAACAAGGTCTGCAGCCCACAAATCATCAATACCCAAAGTTACAATTTTTCTCTTAGGGAATCGCTTAACCACAGGTTTATGAACCTCTAATGCTCGAAGCAGGATTTCTTTCCGACTTTTCTGCTTCATTAATTCCTGATACTAACTACAATTCACTTACAGTATACCAAACTAGTAATTTATAAGGTGCGATGTCTCGCGCGGCGCGGCGGTGACTGGACAGTGACGAGGCGCGTAACGATTGTTTGTATACTTATAGAAACAAGACGTGGTGTCTCACACGGCGCGGTGGTGGTGACGGTTCAGCAGTCTCGCGGCGCGGTGATGACGAGGCGCGTGCCGATTGCTTGGCGGTGACGGTTCAGCAGTCGCGCGGTGCGGTGCTGACGAGGCGCGTGCCGATTGCTTGTACACTTACAGTAACAACGCGTGGTGGCGGTGGCGGGACAGCGATGACATGCGTGGTGATTCGCGCGGCGCGGTTCTGACTACCCGTACTCACACTCTTAGTCGCTCTCTAAAAAATTGCGGTGGCGGGACAGCGATGCCATGCGTGCTGATTCGCGCGGCGCGGTTCTGACTACCCGTACTCAAATCAAATTAAATCAAATCAGTTCTTTATTGCTTTTAGACAATATATAACATTGTATAGCAGTCGTCATATATTCAAACAGCAAATATACTACACACTCACACACAGTCAGACTTACATTTCAATCATTCACACTAATTCACACTATCTTTGGATCCAGATTTTAAATTTTGGTAATTTAAGATATTTTTAGATATCCCAGCGACTCATCATAAACTCCTCTAGCGAATAAAATGCTTTTGACACCAACAGGCGTTTGAGACGAGTTTTGAATTGGTTTTGATTAGTTGCATTTTTTACACTTTCAGGGAGCTTGTTGATTAAGCCGACGCCAACCTGATGCGGTAAATGCTGAGATACCGCCAGTCTATGACTATGGACTCTAAAGTTGTCCCTGGCTCTAGTCTCATACTGATGAAAGTCCCTGCCCCGGACTAAAGTGCACTTCGATTGACAGTACAGGATCACATGAAACATGTAGAGACAGGGCAATGTCAGCAAACCTAGCTCCCTAAAAGAGTCCCTACACGACTCTCTGTAATTCAACTTTGCAATAATTCTAATTGCCTTTTTTTGAAGCCTGAAAACGCGTTCCATCTTGTGTTTGGCACAGCCCCCCCACAGTCTCAAGCCATACGCAAAGTGCGGATATATGAGACCGAAATATGCCGTCATTAAGACTTCAGGGGAACAGTATTTAGCTAGGCTTCGCAAGGCAAATATGCCAGAAGTAATTCTAGCACATATATTGTTAACGTGGTCGTCCCAGGTCAGACCTTGATCAATGTACATCCCCAGGAATTTTGTGGATCCAGTTTCCTCTAAAAGGACATCGTCCACAAATACAGCAGGTTGCCTTGCAAATTCCCTTGGTCTTAGGCAGAAATTGATGACATTTGATTTTGATTGGTTCGTTTTCAAATTCCTGTCAGTAAAATACTGAATGCATGAAGTCAGTTCCACAAATGATGTGATTTCCAAATCTTGTGTAGTTTTTCCTTTGAAGCAAAGAGTCGTGTCGTCGGCATACTGAATCAGATCACCATGCTGGATCACTGAGTTAAGTCTACAGACGTAAACTAAAAAAAGAATAGGCCCAAGAATAGAACCCTGAGGGACACCGTGGGCTATTTTAATTTTGCTAGAGATGACATTCGAAATCTGCACGCATTGATCTCGATTCTTAAGATAAGAAGCAAGCCACGCGTTTGGCAGACCCCGAACGCCACATTTTTGTAACTGGTGCAACAGTGTTTCATGATGCACACAGTCAAATGCTTTGGATAGGTCAAGAAATATGCTGAGCACTTGTTCTCGCCTTTCCAAGCCATCAACAACATTGTTCAAAAGACTGTTTACAGCGTCAATTGTTGATCTTTTTTTCCTGAAGCCAAATTGTTCAGGATTTAGAATTTCATTGCTTTCTAGAAAGCTTTCAAGTCTTTCACAGAAAACCTTTTCAAAAATGTTGCTAAAAACTGGAAGAATTGAAATTGGACGATAATTGCTGGTTTTGCAAGGATCGTCTTTTTTAAAAATCGGTATAACTTTAGCTGTTTTCAGTAGACATGGAAAAGTTGCAGATTCAAATGAAAAATTTATCAATTTTGTGAGTGGCCTCAAAATGTACCTAAAGCAACGTTTGAGTAACCAAACTGACATCCCGTTAGCGTCACACGATTTCTTTGAATTCAACCCCTGTACGACACGGGCTAACTCCTCCACACACACAGGGGCCAGAGCCATGGATGCAACCGGTTCCCTAACACCAATTTCATGATATCGAGGTTCTAAAATTGACGAATCAGTCGAGGCCACAGAAGAAAAATAATTATTAAATTCGTTGGCAACCTGCAACTGATCATCAATTACGCGTTCATTAATTTTGATTGATATAGACTCAAGGTTTCGGTCCAAGTTTGATTTATGTGCCGATTCATTGATTATTTTCCATGCAGTTTTAGAAAAGTTTTCACAATTTCTCAGGGCTCTATTGACGTCATGAGCTTTAGCAGCTTGAATGACTTTTCTATAGATCCTTCGATATGATCTGTAAAATGTTTTAAAATTTTCGTTTTGTGTTTGGACAAATATTGAGTGAAAAAATTTGAGTTTATCTCTGGAAATGAGAATCCCTTTAGTTAACCAGGAATTATTTTTGGGTTTGAAATTGTTTTTGGTTTTTATAAAAGGACACGAAACGTCTAAATAATAAATGAAACGGTCATTGAAAGCTTGATACATGTCATTGACATTCTCAAAGCTGTTCAAAAAGCTCCAGGTTTCATTTTTTAATAAATTGTTCAAATTGGAAATGTTTTGGAAATTGAAAGCTCTTTTAATTTTAACAGATGATTTTTGAGTTTCTATTTTACATCCATGTATCACAACCTCCTGCGCAAAGTGATCGGAGACAGCCGTATTCAAAACAGAGACCGTGACATTAGGAATGTTTGTAATGACGTTGTCGATGGCAGTACTCGTCATAGCAGTCACTCGTGTTGGGGAGTTCACGGACCAATTTAGATTAAATGAGCTTAAAACATCCCGCAGCCGCTGGGTCAGGGGGTCGGTGGGATCCAAAACGTTGATATTTAGATCGCCAATTATAGTAAATTTCGATGAGTTTAAGAAAAGACAATTTATAAGATTTTCAAGGTTTGTAAAAAAAGATTCAGCACATCCATTGGGTGATCTATACAACCCTACGATTGATATTTTTCCAAGAGTGTTAGATGTGATCTTAACACCACTGGCCTCAAAGTTTAGATCGGTAATGTGATTAATTTTAAAATTTTCAAACTTCAATGGTGCTTTCACGAAAATTGCCACACCGCCCCCTTTAAAGTGCGTTCGACAAAAATTTGATGCCAATTCATAATTTTGAATTTTGAAAAAATTTATTGTTTCAGTTTTGAAACCGTGTTCCGAGACAACAAATACATCAGGTTTGAGTTCGTCACACATGAGCATTAGCTCATCTATTTTATTGGTTGCACATTGGGCGTTTTGATGTACCAATATAAACTTTTCATTTTGTTTTGAATTAGAAAACTTTTGAAATTTTGGCAAATTTTGAGTTGGGTATTTTTCTAAAATTTTAACTGGATCCAAAGTTTCTCCTAACCTTTCTTTAAACAGGTGTCGACAATTGAGTTTTTTTGGTTAGGAAAGCGTCCATTTTCATTTTCCCTTTCAGTGAAGGTTCCTGCTACGGCGTCAGCGTAGGTGTCAAAATTTCCGGGACGAACTATTGGATGATGTGGAGTGTTGTCCGTGCATGGAGTGTCTAGAGAGGGCACTTGAATGGAAGAAAAAGAGCTAGTTGATTGGAAGGGGGTGGAGATTGGTGATGACTGCAGTTTGTTTGGAGATGTTGAATCAGGATTATATTTTATAGGAGAGGGAGGGGATTTAGAGAACGGCAAACGACCCATTTCCACCAGACTTCTCACCAACAGTCCGGCCAGAATCCGCTTGCCCGACAACCTCAGATGCAAACCATGGTGAGTGAACC
Source organism: Homalodisca vitripennis (assembly GCF_021130785.1). Lineage (NCBI taxonomy): Eukaryota > Metazoa > Arthropoda > Insecta > Hemiptera > Cicadellidae > Homalodisca > Homalodisca vitripennis. Next base: position 127,944,425 of record NC_060214.1, on the reverse strand, counting down.
AGCGCCTTTCTATGCTGTTGATGTTTAGCAGCTGGGCTCCCTCGCATCTGGCACATAGCTCCTCGATATAATGGTTCACGGCGGTGGTTGTCTGGTTCACTATATGGTCGACTGAGAGGTCGTGTCGTTGAGGGATGGTGGCCACAATGACCCGGGATGAGGCGAGGCGGGTGATTATTCGCTGCTCCAGATGTCGGTAAATGTTCTGAGACTCACCGGTTGCAATATCATTAGTGCCGGCGAGTATGACACAGCAGCTCCCAGGTGGTGGTGGGGTGCCGGACGTAGCATCGAGAAGTCCCGCTGAAGGCTTACAGATCCCACTTACTCTCGTAGGCAGTTTCACACGTTGCTGAACGAGACCGGCCAGATGACGTGCATGGCTGTCCCCCTCGATAATAACGGTCTTGAAGGGTAAAGACGTTGTAGGCTGCTCCTCTTGACGATGTTCAACCCCCATCGTATATCCCTCCCGACTAATGTACTCACACTCTTAGTCGCTCTCTAACAATTTTCTGTCCCAGATTCGGTCTCACACGGTTTGTCCCAGAACCGGTCTCGGGTGCGTTGTCCCAGCAACGGCCAAAGTATACTACTGTGCAATCCTGTTAGGTATACAGCGATAAGATCAAAGTAGTATTTTTGTCAATGTTATACGAGTTGCGGTACAGTTATTGTAGTGCAATCCTGTTAGGTATACAGCGATAAGATCAAAGTAGTATTTGTGTCAATGTTATACGAGTTGCGGTACAGTTATTGTAGTGCAATCCTGTTAGGTATACAGCGATAAGATCAAAGTAGTATTTGTGTCAATGTTATACGAGTTGCGGTACAGTTATTGTAGTGCAATCCTGTTAGGTATACAGCGATAAGATCAAAGTAGTATTTGTGTCAATGTTATACGAGTTGCGGTACAGTTATTGTAGTGCAATCCTGTTAGGTATACAGCGATAAGATCAAAGTAGTATTTGTGTCAATGTTATACGAGTTGTCAATGTACGATTTCTTTCAAAATAACAGCTAGTTCGATATAGTTTAATGATGTTATAGCTTTTTTACACAAAGCAACTATGCCATTGATTGTATCTATGTAAGAAACTTAATAAGTTTAGAAGTGATTTTCTATGCAAAATTGATTGTACTGATATTTATACCTTTTCCAAACAGCCATTATGACATTGATTGTATCTATGTCAGAAGTAATTGAGTTTGGAGAGTAATTACCTATACAGCATTGGTTGTAATTATATGTATAGCCTTCCTAAAGGTAGCAACTACGACATTCGTTGTTACTAAGTTAGACATTAATAAGATTAGACGTGATTACCTATACAACATTGATTGTATCTATGTAAGAAACTGAATAAGTTTAGAAGTGATTTTATATAGCTGATATTTATAGCTTTACCACACAGCCATTATGACATTGATTGTATCTATGTCAGAAGTAATTGAGTTTGGAGAGTAATTACCTATACAACATTGATTGTAATTATATTTATAGCCTTCCTGAAGGTAGCAACTACGACATTCGTTGTTACTAAGTTAGACATTAATAAGATTAGACGTGATTACCTATACAACATTGATTGTAATTATATTTATAGCCTTCCTGAAGGTAGCAACTACGACATTCGTTGTTACTAAGTTAGACATTAATAAGATTAGACGTGATTACCTATACAACATTGATTGTAATTATATTTATAGCCTTCCTGAAGGTAGCAACTACGACATTCGTTGTTACTAAGTTAGACATTAATAAGATTAGACGTGATTACCTATACAACATTGATTGTAATTATATTTATAGCCTTCCTGAAGGTAGCAACTACGACATTCGTTGTTACTAAGTTAGACATTAATAAGATTAGACGTGATTACCTATACAACATTGATTGTAATTATATTTATAGCCTTCCTGAAGGTAGCAACTACGACATTCGTTGTTACTAAGTTAGACATTAATAAGATTAGACGTGATTACCTATACAACATTGATTGTAATTATATTTATAGCCTTCCTGAAGGTAGCAACTACGACATTCGTTGTTACTAAGTTAGACATTAATAAGATTAGACGTGATTAACTATACAACATTGATTGTAATTATATTTATAGCCTTCCTGAAGGTAGCAACTACGACATTCGTTGTTACTAAGTTACACATTAATAAGATTAGACGTGATTACCTATACAACATTGATTGTAATTATATTTATAGCCTTCCTGAAGGTAGCAACTACGACATTCGTTGTTACTAAGTTAGACATTAATAAGATTAGACGTGATTACCTATACAACATTGATTGTAATTATATTTATAGCCTTCCTAAAAGTAGCAACTACGACATTCGTTGTTACTAAGTTAGACATTAATAAGATTAGACGTGATTACCTATACAACATTGATTGTAATTATATTTATAGCCTTCCTGAAGGTAGCAACTACGACATTCGTTGTTACTAAGTTAGACATTAATAAGATTAGACGTGATTACCTATACAACATTGATTGTAATTATATTTATAGCCTTCCTGAAGGTAGCAACTACGACATTCGTTGTTACTAAGTTAGACATTAATAAGATTAGACGTGATTACCTATACAACATTGATTGTAATTATATGTATAGCCTTCCTAAAAGTAGCAACTACGACATTCGTTGTTACTAAGTTAGACATTAATAAGATTAGACGTGATTACCATATCTAATGTGGGATATAAAAATATCAGCTGTTTTGTGTATATTACAATACTCTTTATTATGTCATTATTACTAAAGATTAACTAATATTAGACTGAATACATAGGTTGTTTTATGTTAATATAAAATATATATTATATATATATATATATATCTTTCCATAAATATTCCATTGAGAATAATAAAACGTTGAATACTTTTTATGTTTTCTAAATATTTTTATCTAGTTTATTTTTATTAAACTATAACATTGGTGAAGTTTAGCACTCGAGAGGCTAGAAAAACTTCACTTTTTTCTGCCAGTCAGGCTGCAATATTTCAGCCTTTTTTTTAAAGGGCACAAATTGCATATAATAACTACATACTACATATTCTGTTGATGTATAGCAGAGTAAAATACATTTGTGGACTTCAAGAAATTGCAATGAAACCCAACGAAATGAGTAAAAATGTGAATGTGTCATTTGGCAAGATCTATGTAGAAAGATTTCATCTGAAGACGTAGAATTCTCCATGAAACATAATCAAGAATGAGTTCTATGGTGTTTCTCATGTCAACTGTGGAATCTGGATGAGCATTATTGCAGTCTATACTCAGTAGGTTGACACATTATTGTGTAAGGGGGAAGAGGTCTATGGTATAAAAATACATTTTTTGTATTATTTTCTGCTTATCTATCTGTCTGTAGGACATCTCAACAATGAAGTATGCTATAGTATAGTCAGGAATGAGTTCTATGGTGTTTCTCATGTCAACTGTGGAATCTGGATGAGCATTATTGCAGTCTATCACTCAGTAGGTTGACACATTATTGTGTAAGGGGGAAGAGGTCTATGGTATAAAAATACATTTTTTGTATTATTTTCTGCTTATCTATCTGTCTATAGGACATCTCAACAATGAAGTATGCTATAGTATAGTCAGGAATGAGTTCTATGATGTTTCTCATGTCAAGTGTGGAAACTGGATGAGCATTATTGCAGTCTATCACTCAGTAGGTTGACACATTATTGTGTAAGGGGGAAGAGGCCTATGGTATAAAAATACATTTTTTGTATTATTTTCTGCTTATCTATCTGTCTGTAGGACATCTCAACAATGAAGTATGCTATAGTATAGTAAAGAATGAGTTCTATGATTTTTCTCATGTCAAGTGTGGAATCTGGATGAGCATTATTGCAGTCTATCACTCAGTAGGTTGACACATTATTGTGTAAGGGGGAAGAGGTCTATGGTATAAAAATACATTTTTTGTATTATTTTCTGCTTATCTATCTGTCTATAGGACATCTCAACAATGAAGTATGCTATAGTATAGTCAGGAATGAGTTCTATGATGTTTCTCATGTCAAGTGTGGAAACTGGATGAGCATTATTGCAGTCTATCACTCAGTAGGTTGACACATTATTGTGTAAGGGGGAAGAGGCCTATGGTATAAAAATACATTTTTTGTATTATTTTCTGCTTATCTATCTGTCTGTAGGACATCTCAACAATGAAGTATGCTATAGTATAGTAAAGAATGAGTTCTATGATTTTTCTCATGTCAAGTGTGGAAACTGGATGAGCATTATTGCAGTCTATCACTCAGTAGGTTGACACATTATTGTGTAAGGGGGAAGAGGTCTATGGTATAAAAATACATTTTTTGTATTATTTTCTGCTTAGCTATCTGTCTGTAGGACATCTCAACAATGAAGTATGCTATAGTATAGTCAGGAATGAGTTCTATGGTGTTTCTCATGTCAACTGTGGAATCTGGATGAGCATTATTGCAGTCTATCACTCAGTAGGTTGACACATTATTGTGTAAGGGGGAAGAGGTCTATGGTATAAAAATACCTTTTTGTATTATTTGCTGCTTAGCTATCTGTCTGTAGGACATCTCACCAATGAAGTATGCTATAGTATAGTAAAGAATGAGTTCTATGATTTTTCTCATGTCAAGTGTGGAATCTGGATGAGCATTATTGCAGTCTATCACTCAGTAGGTTGACACATTATTGTGTAAGGGGGAAGAGGTCTATGGTATAAAAATACCTTTTTTGTATTATTTTCTGCTTAGCTATCTGTCTGTAGGACATCTCAACAATGAAGTATGGTATATTATAGTCAGGAATGAGTTCTATGATGTTTGTCATATCAACTGTGGAATCTGGATGAGCATTATTGCAGTTTATCACTCAGTAGGTTGACACATTATTGTGTAAGGGGGAAGAGGTCTATGGTATAAAAATACCTTTTTGTATTATTTGCTGCTTAGCTATCTGTCTGTAGGACATCTCACCAATGAAGTATGTTATAGTATAGTAAAGAATGAGTTCTATGGTGTTTCTCATGTCAACTGTGGAATCTGGATGAGCATTATTGCAGTCTATCACTCAGTAGGTTGACACATTATTGTGTAAGGGGGAAGAGGTCTATGGTATAAAAATACCTTTTTGTATTATTTGCTGCTTAGCTATCTGTCTGTAGGACATCTCACCAATGAAGTATGCTATAGTATAGTAAAGAATGAGTTCTATGGTGTTTCTCATATCAACTGTGGAATCTGGATGAGCATTATTGCAGTCAGTCACTCAGTAGGTTGACACATTATTGTGTAAGGGGGAAGAGGTCTATGGTATAAAAATACCTTTTTGTATTATTTGCTGCTTAGCTATCTGTCTGTAGGACATCTCACCAATGAAGCATGCTATAGTATAGTAAAGAATGAGTTCTATGATTTTTCTCATGTCATGTGTGGAATCGGGATGAGCATTATTGCAGTCTATCACTCAGTAGGTTGACACATTATTGTGTAAGGGGGAAGAGGTCTATGGTATAAAAATACCTTTTTGTATTATTTGCTGCTTAGCTATCTGTCTGTAGGACATCTCACCAATGAAGTATGCTATAGTATAGTAAAGAATGAGTTCTATGATGTTTCTCATGTCAACTGTGGAATCTGGATGAGCATTATTGCAGTCTATCACTCAGTAGGTTGACACATTATTGTGTAAGGGGGAAGAGGTCTATGGTATAAAAATACCTTTTTGTATTATTTGCTGCTTAGCTATCTGTCTGTAGGACATCTCACCAATGAAGTATGCTATAGTATAGTAAAGAATGAGTTCTATGGTGTTTCTCATGTCAACTGTGGAATCTGGATTAGCATTATTGCCGTCTATCACTCAGTAGGTTGACACATTATTGTGTAAGGGGGAAGAGGTCTATGGTATAAAAATACCTTTTTTGTATTATTTTCTGCTTAGCTATCTGTCTGTAGGACATCTCAACAATGAAGTATGGTATATTATAGTCAGGAATGAGTTCTATGATGTTTGTCATATCAACTGTGGAATCTGGATGAGCATTATTGCAGTCTATCACTCAGTAGGTTGACACATTATTGTGTAAGGGGGAAGAGGTCTATGGTATAAAAATACCTTTTTGTATTATTTGCTGCTTAGCTATCTGTCTGTAGGACATCTCACCAATGAAGTATGTTATAGTATAGTAAAGAATGAGTTCTATGGTGTTTCTCATGTCAACTGTGGAATCTGGATGAGCATTATTGCAGTCTATCACTCAGTAGGTTGACACATTATTGTGTAAGGGGGAAGAGGTCTATGGTATAAAAATACCTTTTTGTATTATTTGCTGCTTAGCTATCTGTCTGTAGGACATCTCACCAATGAAGTATGTTATAGTATAGTAAAGAATGAGTTCTATGATGTTTCTCATGTCAACTGTGGAATCTGGATGAGCATTATTGCAGTCTATCACTCAGTAGGTTGACACATTATTGTGTAAGGGGGAAGAGGTCTATGGTATAAAAATACCTTTTTGTATTATTTGCTGCTTAGCTATATGTCTGTAGGACATCTCAACAATGAAGTATGCTATATTATAGTAAAGAATGAGTTCTATGGTGTTTCTCATGTCAACTGTGGAATCTGGATGAGCATTATTGCAGTCAATCACTCAGTAGGTTGACACATTATTGTGTAAGGGGGAAGAGGTCTATGGTATAAAAATACCTTTTTTGTATTATTTTCTGCTTAGCTATCTGTCTGTAGGACATCTCAACAATGAAGTATGGTATATTATAGTCAGGAATGAGTTCTATGATGTTTGTTATGTCAAGTATGGAATCTGGATGAGCATTATTGCAGTCTATCACTCAGTAGGTTAACACATTATTGTGTAAGGGGGAAGAGGTCTATGGTATAAAAATACCTTTTTTGTATTATTTTCTGCTTATCTATCTGTCTGTAGGACATATCAACGGTGAAGGAAGTTATAGACCAGAACTTGTGCATGCAACCTCAGCGAAACCTCTTACGCGAAACCTAATGTGGCGTATTCCCACGTTGTTTAATAGCAGAATAAAACATTTATAAATTTTAAATATATGTTCTGTATAATGTATCCTGTTAGTGTGGATAGTGTGTAGGTCAGCCAGTATATCATGTAGGAGTTACTGTCACGGAAATCATTAACATGAGTCTCTTATAGGATAGTGGATAGTTTTGTTTAAGTTTAAAGTAGCATTATCCTCGGGTTCTGTATAATTTATCCTCTTAGTTTGGATATATGTGTTTCAGGACAGGTTATGTCAGCCAGGATATCATGTAGGAGTTACTGCCGAGACAACCATTAACATGAGTCTCTGAGAGGATAGTGGATGGTACTGTTTAAGTTTAAAGTAGCATTATCCTCGGAGTTCTGTATAATGTATCCTCTTAGTTTAGATATACGTGTTTCAGGACAGGTTATGTCAGCCAGTATATCATGTAGGAGTTACTGCCGAGACAACCATTAACATGAGTCTCTTATAGGATATTGGATAGTTTTGTTTAAGTTTAATGTAGCATTATCCTCGGAGTTCTGTATAATGTATCCTGTTAGTTTGGATATACGTGTTTCAGGACAGGTTATGTCAGCCAGTATATCATGTAGGAGTTACTGCCGAGACAACCATTAACATGAGTCTCTTAGAGGATAGTGGATGATACTGTTTAAGTTTAAAGTAGCATTATCCTCGGAGTTCTGTATAATGTATCCTGTTAGTTTGGATATACGTGTTTCAGGACAGGTTATGTCAGCCAGGATATCATGTAGGAGTTACTGTCACGGCAATCATTAACATGAGTCTCTTATAGGATAGTGGATAGTTTTGTTTAAGTTTAAAGTAGCATTATCCTCGGAGTTCTGTATAATGTATCCTCTTAGTTTGGATATACGTGTTTCAGGACAGGTTATGTCAGCCAGTATATCATGTAGGAGTTACTGTCACGAAAAGCATTAACATGAGTCTCTTAGAGGATAGTGGATGGTACTGTTTAAGTTTAAAGTAGCATTATCCTCGGAGTTCTGTATAATTTATTTTCTTAGTTTGAATATACGTGTTTCAGGACAGGTTATGTCAGCCAGGATATCATGTAGGAGTTACTGCCGAGACAACCATTAACATGAGTCTCTTAGAGGATAGTGGATGATACTGTTTAAGTTTAAAGTAGCATTATCCTCGGAGTTCTGTATAATTTATTTTCTTAGTTTGGATATACGTGTTTTAGGACGGATTATGTCAGCCAGTATATCATGTAGGAGTTACTGTCACGGCAATCATTAACATGAGTCTCTTATAGGATAGTGGATAGTTTTGTTTAAGTTTAAAGTAGCATTATCCTCGGAGTTCTGTATAATGTATCCTCTTAGTTTGGATATACGTGTTTCAGGACAGGTTATGTCAGCCAGTATATCATGTAGGAGTTACTGTCACAAAAAGCATTAACATGAGTCTCTTAGAGGATAGTGGATGGTACTGTTTAAGTTTAAAGTAGCATTATCCTCGGAGTTCTGTATAATGTATCCTCTTAGTTTGGATATACGTGTTTCAGGACATGTTATGTCAGCCAGTATATCATGTAGGAGTTACTGTCACGAAAAGCATTAACATGAGTCTCTTAGAGGATAGTGGATGGTACTGTTTAAGTTTAAAGTAGCATTATCCTCGGAGTTCTGTATAATTTATTTTCGTAGTTTGGATATACGTGTTTCAGGACAGGTTATGTCAGCCAGGATATCATGTAGGAGTTACTGCCGAGACAACCATTAACATGAGTCTCTTAGAGGATAGTGGATGATACTGTTTAAGTTTAAAGTAGCATTATCCTCGGAGTTCTGTATAATGTATCCTCTTAGTTTGGATATACGTGTTTTAGGACAGGTTATGTCAGCCAGGATATCATGTAGGAGTTACTGTCACGGCAATCATTAACATGAGTCTCTTATAGGATAGTGGATGGTACTGTTTAAGTTTAAAGTAGCATTATCCTCGGAGTTCTGTATAATGTATCCTCTTAGTTTGGATAAACGTGTTTCTGGACAGGTTATGTCAGCCAGTATATCATGTAGGAGGTACTGTCACGATAACCATTAACATGAGTCTGTTAGAGGATAGTGGATGGTACTGTTTAAGTTTAAATTAACATTATCCTCGGAGTTCTGTATAATGTATCCTCTTAGTTTGGATATACGTGTTTTAAGACGGATTATGTCAGCCAGGATATCATGTAGGAGTTACTGCCGAGACAACCATTAACATGAGTCTCTTAGAGGATAGTGGATGGTACGGTTTAAGTTTAAAGTAGCATTATCCTCGGAGTAATGTATAATGTATCGTGTTAGTTTGGATATATGTGTTTCAGGACGGATTATGTCAGCCAGGATATCATGTAGGAGTTACTGTCACGGCAATCATTAACATGAGTCTCTTATATGATATTGGATAGTTTTGTTTTAGTTTAAAGTAGCATTATCCTCGGGTTCTGTATAATGTATCCTCTTAGTTTGGATATACGTGTTTCAGGACAGGTTATGTCAGCCATGATATCATGTAGGAGTTACTGTCACGACAACCATTAACATGAGTCTCTTTTATGATAGTGGATAGTTTTGTTTAAGTTTAATGTAGCATTATTCTCGGAGTTCTGTATAATGTATCCTCTTATTTTGGATATACGTGTTTCAGGACAGGTTATGTCAGCCAGGATATCATGTAGGAGTTACTGTCACGAAAAGCATTAACATGAGTCTCTTAGAGGATAGTGGATGGTACGGTTTAATTTTAAAGTAGCATTATCCTCGGGTTCTGTATAATGTATCCTCTTAGTTTGGATATACGTGGAAGTAGAGTTGCTGGTGTTCCACAGGGATGTTGCCTTGGGCCCATTCTATTCTTCTTTTTTTCCTCAACTATGGGTTCAGATTTGCAACATACTCGCTTGTATTCATACGCCGATGATGCTCAACTGTGTGTTTCATATGAAGCTGGAAGAGCTGACTCAGCAGTTTCCATTTAGAATGCTGACTTAAGCATTGTCCATGATTGGTCTGAGAGGCATGGGATTAAACTGAACAAGGAAAAGTGTAGTGTGTTGTTGATTCCTTCCAATGTGGGTACGGAGACAGTGGGTGAGGTGTTGCTTGGCAGTGTCAGACTGAAGGAGTGTGAATCCTCAAAGCTCTTGGGCCTCATGCTTGATAGTGGCCTCACACTATCTGGTCATGTAAGTGCTGTTTGTCGGCGAACACTTGGTCGACTGAGAATGCTATACAAGCATAGGCACATGTTTCTTAGAGAGACCAGGCTTCGCCTTGTTCGGGCTCTTGTGCTCTCTGTGATCGATTATTATGGAAACATTGTGTCTAAAGGAGATTTAGAAAAATTACAGAGGGTCCAAAATATGTGTGTAAGGTATGTATATGGTTTAAGAAGGTTTGACCATGTTTCGGAGGCTCGACGATCGCTGGGTTTGTTGACTGTAGCTGATACTTGTACTCTGCGCTCCTCATGCCTGGTTTACAGAATCATGACCACTGGCAGGCCGGGATATCTGAGAGAAAAACTAAAAAGCAGGTCTCAAGTCCGATCTTGCAGTACTAGACAGGATCAAGTGTTGGATATGCCTCGCGTTCGCCGTGAATTTGAAAGAAAGCGATTTGCGTACTTTGCTCCCAAATTATATAATGAACTGTCCTCCAGCGTAAAAGGCCAGGGTGTATCTGAAACGACATACAAAGAAAATATATACAAGTATTTAATGTACAATACAAGGTGATATAGCCATGTATAACTGTATGTCTAATATTATGTTTTATTTATTAATAACTATAAAATAAGCTTTTAATTTTTTAAGAACTATAATAAGTCATGAGTCGTTTTGAAAACCAGCAATTATTGTTGAAAACCGCTCCAAAATAAAGTCCTTATTTATTTTTTTTTTTTCAGAACAGGTTATGTCAGCCAGTATATCATGTAGGAGGTACTGTCACGATAACCATTAACATGAGTCTGTTAGAGGATAGTGGATGGTACTGTTTAAGTTTAAAGTAGCATTATCCTCGAGTTCTGTATAATTTATCCTCTTAGTTTGGATATACGTGTTTCAGGACGGGTTATGTCAGCCAGTATATCATGTAGGAGGTACTGTCACGATAACCATTAACATGAGTCTGTTAGAGGATAGTGGATGGTACTGTTTAAGTTTAAAGTAGCATTATCCTCGAGTTCTGTATAATGTATCCTCTTAGTTTGGATATACGTGTTTCAGGACGGGTTATGTCAGCCAGTATATCATGTAGGAGGTACTGTCACGATAACCATTAACATGAGTCTCTTATAGGGTAGTGGATGGTACTGTTTAAGTTTAAAGTAGCATTATCCTCGAGTTCTGTATAATGTATCCTCTTAGTTTGGATATAAGTGTTTCAGGAAAGGTTATGTCAGCCACTATATCATGTAGGAGTTACTGCCACGATAACCATTAACATGAGTCTGTTAGAGGATAGTGGATGGTACTGTTTAAGTTTAAAGTAGCATTATCCTCGAGTTCTGTTTAATGTATCCTCTTAGTTTGGATATTACTGAGGACTTGTGTAAGTGGGTCACAATACTCTCAACTGCCAGTCTGATAATCCTTTGCGGAAACTATGACTGTGTTAAAAGTCAACTGGATGTACTTCATTACGTTTTCTCGACTCATAATATTTGTCGTTTCCGCCCTTTGGTTATTCTGCAATAATAGTCTCGAAATTTAATCTTCTAAAGTGTTAACAAGTTAATCATAAAAGATTCAGTGTATTATATTCATTTAAAAAATATAATTTATAGATAAATGAATTTATATTTTTAAATTATTAACTTAATTATTGTGTTAATATGTAATAGAGCAATTGCGATCTCACAAGTGAAGAATTGCAACCGTATACGTAGTACATTTAATTTTATTTTAAAAACCTTTAGTTTCATATTTATGTAAATAAGCCAACTTATCACTAGACACTGCCTTGAACTATAACGTACATCAATTTATGTTATAAATAGTTGTTTGTATTTCAAAATGTAATATACACCAGTCATAGCAATTAGAATAGTTTTTATAGCAACATTCATTAGCTTTTATTATACACTAGGTAACACTTAATTATGACTAACACACACACACACACACACACACACACACACACACACACACACACACACACACACACACACACACACACACACACACACACACACACACACACACACACACGCACACACACACACCACACACACACACACGCACACACGCACACACACACGCACACACACACACGCACACGCACGCACACACGCACACACACACGCACACACGCACGCACGCACGCACGCACGCACGCACGCACGCACGCACGCACGCACGCACGCACGCACGCACGCACACGCACGCACGCACGCACGCACGCACGCACGCACGCACGCACGCACGCACGCACGCACGCACGCACGCACGCACGCACGCACGCACGCACGCACGCACGCACGCACGCACGCACGCACGCACGCACGCACGCACGCACGCACGCACGCACGCACGCACGCACGCACGCACGCACGCACGCACGCACGCACGCACGCACGCACGCACGCACGCACGCACGCACGCCACGCACGCACGCACGCACGCACGCACGCACGCACGCACGCACGCACGCACGCACGCACACACACACACACACACACACACACACACACACACACACACACACACACACACACACACATATATAACTTACTTTTACTGATCCATAAAATGATTTTTAGTCCGAAATCTGTAATTCTTCGTTATTGCACCTTTGTTCCACTTATTCAATTTGTTCAGTACTCACCCATTCTCGTTACGTATTACAAAGTCAAATACTTCCACGACCGGCTTCACCAAAATGACACGTGTTTAAGACATATAATAAATAATGTTAATAAGTCTAGTAATTACATTACATAGTGTTTGGTATGAGATGTAAGGCTGTTAGAGAAGCAACAACATTATTAAGGCTCTACAGAGAAACAGCGGCATTCTGATCATGTCCCACGTAAACTGAGCAAATTACGGCCCCGCAGACTCCAGCTGCGCGACCTGTTATCTCCTTGTCTTTGTACGGCTTTACTGTGTAATTCGCGGCCTAAACCTTAAACATCACGTCCTATAGTTTCACACACACCTCATTAACAAGTAGGATGATGATCCATCTATTTGCGAGAATGTATGGTAATAAACCAAGCAATTATGTTTGGTACAGACATTAAGAATTAGCATAAACTTTATAATAAGTAATAATTATCACTACATTTTGGGCAATTCGTGTCAATACATACATATAGTAAACATATTTTAGCAAATTAAGCTTAAAATTGGGCGTTCATCACAATTAAAACACTGTTTTCAATATTTCTCTCCACCGAAAATTCTTCGGACTCTTATGAACTTTGTTATGAAAGTTATTGCTTTGTGCTAAGAGATGTAGCTATAACACTTTTTCATTAACAGTCATTCAAGAAATTAACAGTACTTTATAGAGAAATTATGATATAGGATGGATGTTCGATGTAAGCGAAGGAGTTAATCTACTAGAAGGAGGAACCTCTTATTCAGAACCTTGATATAGTACAAGGAGCTTAAAACTATCAAGGAAGAATCCTGCAGGTCTAAAAGTCTGAATCATCTCAGATGCAAGGAATTTTTTCAGAAGCAAAAAAAAGAAAAACGTCTTACTTTCTACGATTCGCCAGAGTCCAATAATTTTTATGGATGGGAATCGTCTAGGCTTCTGGAGTTTTGTTTTTAAAAGCTATTTAATCTCAGTCATCAAGACTTTCTAAGGACCTTATAGGTACGATTCTAGTACTCGGATGCTCCAACTATCGAGCCTTCTAAGGAGGCTGGGGGTTTCTGGGATCCAAAACCTTCCGAGTCTTACCTAAATTGACGTCAGCAATGTGTGAAGGAACATGATAAAATGCATCATGACCAGATAATGATAATGATAAGAAGACAGTTCGCTAGAAGTTCCACAGGGGTGTGTTTAAGAGTTGTTGAAAGTATGTTTTACTTTTTTCCATCGTTAGATTTGTTTCACTTTTTCAGTATACGAGTATAGTATTTTAGGTTAGGTTTAGTTTGCAATATAATGTGATATAAGCTTAATAATTGTGTAAATATTTATTATACTGATTGTAAAAGTCCCCCCCTCTATTAATCTTCTTAGGAATAGAGATGGAGTTATTATTTAGGGGTTATTTATATGACCAACTTAGGACTTTTGTATGTAAAAGGCTTTTGAATCTACCCATTCCCCCAAATTATATCCAATTAATTCTAAAATTTTTAATAGGAACCCATACCAAGTGACATAAAACAACTTATTACAGAAAATCACAAACAACAACCATAATTAACATAGGATTTATTATGTTATGTTTTGTCTGACCAAAGCCCATTAGGAAGTCCGGGGAATATCAATAGTTGTGTTTGCACTGTTACCTATTATAGGTTACCGGGGAGTATCAACAGTTGTGTTTGCAATGTTACCTATTATAGGTTACCGGGGAGTATCAATAGTTGTGTTTGCAATGTTACCTATTATAGGTTACCGAGGAGTATCAATAGTTGTGTTTGCACTGTCACCTATTATAGGTTACCGGGGAGTATCAATAGTTGTGTTAGCACTGTCACCTATTATAGGTTACCGGGGAGTATCAATAGTTGTGTTAGCACTGTCACCTATTATAGGTTACCGGGGAATATCAATAGTTGTGTTTGCACTGTCACCTATTATAGGTTACCGGGGAGTAACAATAGTTGTGTTTGCACTGTCACCTATTATAGGTTACCGGGGAACATCAATAGTTGTGTTTGCAATGTCACCTACTATAGGTTACCGGGGAGTAACAATAGTTGTGTTTGCACTGTCACCTATTATAGGTTACCGGGGAGTATCAATAGTTGTGTTTGCACTGTCACCTATTATAGGTTACCGGGGAGTATCAACAGTTGTGTTTGCACTGTCACCTATTATAGGTTACCGGGGAGTAACAATAGTTGGGTTTGCACTGTCACCTATTATAGGTTACCGGGGAGTATCAATAGTTGGGTTTGCACTGTCACCTATTATAGGTTACCGGGGAGTATCAATAGTTGTGTTAGCACTGTCACCTATTATAGGTTACCGAGGAATATCAATAGTTGTGTTAGCACTGTCACCTATTATAGGTTACCGGGGAGTATCAATAGTTGGGTTTGCACTGTCACCTATTATAGGTTACCGGGGAGTATCAATAGTTGTGTTTTCACTGTCACCTATTATAGGTTACCGGGGAATATCAATAGTTGTGTTTGCACTGTCACCTATTATAGGTTACCGGGGAATATCAATAGTTGTGTTTGCACTGTCACCTATTATAGGTTACCGGGGAATATCAATAGTTGTGTTTGCAATGTCACCTACTATAGGTTACCGGGGAGTATCAATAGTTGTGTTTTCAATGTCACCTACTATAGGTTACCGGGGAATATCAATAGTTGTGTTTGCACTGTCACCTATTATAGGTTACCGGGGAATATCAATAGTTGTGTTTGCACTGTCACCTATTATAGGTTACCGGGGAATATCAATAGTTGTGTTTGCAATGTCACCTACTATAGGTTACCGGGGAATATCAATAGTTGGGTTTGCACTGTCACCTATTATAGGTTACCGGGGAGTATCAATAGTTGTGTTTTCACTGTCACCTATTATAGGTTACCGGGGAATATCAATAGTTGTGTTTGCACTGTCACCTATTATAGGTTACCGGGGAATATCAATAGTTGTGTTTGCACTGTCACCTATTATAGGTTACCGGGGAATATCAATAGTTGTGTTTGCAATGTCACCTACTATAGGTTACCAGTTACCGGTTAGTATGTGAGATACATTCAGTCCACATTGAAACAGGTGTTGTTGATTGTTGAGTCTTGTAATAACTTGTTTTATGAGTTTGTGTTCCGAGTTCTCTAAATAACTAGTGAGTGAATAATTTATCTGCCTTACAATGACTTTAAATGTAACTTAAACAGTGGTTATGAAATAAAACTATTAAAACTTTAATTAGCCACCGTATGTGATAGAGTAACATTAGAGACTTCTAATTTTTGTTGTTATTCATCCTTTTTTAATATTTTTAAAACGAGATGTCACTTGCTAGGGGTTAATATTTAAAAAAATTAAACTTTCCACCAAAATACCCCATTTGGAAAGGGGTTGAGGAGTGAAAAGTTTTTACACATAAAAGACTCCTTCATTGGTCATATAAACATCCTCTAAAGTAAATCTCTTCATCTATATTCATAAGAAACTTAATAGGGGGGGGGACTTTTAAGATACCCGGTATTGTATATGTCATTAAAATGAGAGTGAGAAGTGTAGTGCTCACTTCGCCTCTGTATTAAAGGAATATTGGCTTAATTTCTTTTATCTCCATCGGCTCCCATAGTGAAGGGATAAGGATTACGTAATGCTCTGAAACCACGGAGATTTTGAGTACTGAGTAGTTTACAGATATCTCAGCCCATATTACTGAGTCTGATCTGTGTATCACAGCTTCCTCTCAAAGGCTAGTAACCCGTTCTGTGCTTGTCTGAGTCAAAGCGATTCAAGTCGCAGATACAGCAATAAATACTGTTATGTATCACTTCGTTGTTGTATCGAAATTAATACCTTTACTTGTCAAGTTAAGATAAACATTGTACTTGGAATTGTTTTTGTGAGTTAAGCATTACTTGTGTAGCTCAATGTCTAGTTTAATAAAGGATTCACCCGCGTTACAAATGTAGACTGAATCGGGTTTACAGCACTTCACAAAGATTGTTTGTTCTGTGACCCGAGACAGTGTCTCACACTGTGATCGTCTCACTAAACACTGATTGTATAAAGAGACATTTGAAAAGGGGCTGTTGCTTATTAATGCTATTTTGATGGGCCGATTGGAGAAACAATTCAAGGCTTATTTATCGGCACAGTTTTACTATAACGGTATAATTTGGGATATATAGAGATCTATTTGTTTGTTAAGTATTTTAGGACAATCGGTTCATAAATTATTTGAAACAATATTCGTAATAATCGAATGCGATGAAGTCTTCAGTTTAACCCTAATAAGGAATCGCAATCCCGTGCATAACTCGTGGGGGACACGACAGCGTCGTATTTTTGATGTCTTATATTACAGGCAGTAGCAAAGGCAGAACAAGAAAGAGAATGTAATTCTGCCTGAGTGAGGCCCTTTCATAGCCAAAAGTCATAGCGCGCCCCAAGGGGTAGCAAGTGAACTACTTTGGCAGTAGAGATGAGTGGTATATAACGTATTAGTGTCAGTAACATCGTCATTTAGTAATCCAATACCAAGACAACGTGTTCAAATCAAATCAAATCAAATCAAATCAAAATGCCTTTATTTACAAGCGTTTCTCAGTACATACACTGTTTTGCAGAACAACTCAAGTCATTTAATGGCCTTAAATACTAAATAACAAAGAACTTGTGATTAAAACTAAAAGGAACAACATTGGATTATACTAAATACTAAAACTTATACACTAACAATTTAAATACGTTATTTATCACCACATATGTAGTCCTTAAGTTTTAATTTAAAAGAATTGCAACTGTATTGCTTAAGGCTAAGGGGGAGGTCATTGTACAATTTAGGGCCGAAATACGAAAAACTTTTCCTCCCGACTTCATGCCTGACTTTTCGAAAGTCAAGAAGGTAGCCATGGCGGGTACTGCGTTGCGAGACCCCCTCCCGGAACAACAACCGCTCGCTCAGGTACTGCGGCTCCTGGTGTGATAGGACCTTGTGGACCAATGTGCAAGTCAACATCCTGCAGACGGACTCCACTGGTAGCAGGCTGGCAGCATCTCGAAAGGGGGACACGTGATCAAAACGTGTTACCAGTAACACCCTGTTATTTCAGTAACAGGCGGCCTGAATGATTTGGTGTTCTCATAACGTTTTTCTGGTATTAAGTTACTAAGTAACCTCGTAACAGCGGAGGCTATTACCGTGCAAGCGATACGGCTAGTAACGGACCAGTTCTGGTAACGACTTTCCGGTATTACGTTACTGAGAAACCAATAACGTAGTGGAGTGAGCTGGATGGTGCGGGAGGTATATAACAGATCAGATAGATATATATAAAATAAAAGTAGACTTGTTTATGGAAAAAACGTAAACAACCCCAACTTATGTTCATCCACTTGTTCGTTATCATTAATTATAAGTATTCTATTTAAAAGTACTCTAAATATTACATTGCAGTCAGTCAGCTAAGTTTTTGTATGCTAAACAATAATTTTATTGTGCAGTGAAGAGTTTTACATAACCAATTTATAATTAGTATATTTCAGAGAAGGCTACCGGTCTAAAGTTATACTGTACTGACTTAGTTAAATGTTCTTATAATATGTTTAATAGGCCAATATGTAGATTTAGTCTCACTGAACTTACTTGGAACTTAATAACGTCAGTGCAGTAACAGCATGATGCTAATACCGAGCGTGGGTCACCTGATAACAGGTTACTGGAACCTAATACCAAATACCACGTTATTTTGGTAATAGGTTATTGACAAATAACGGTATTTCCCATCACTACTTGACAGACAACGCAACGAAACGACAACAGCTGTTCATTCGATTGTACGTGACCTTGATCCTCAGTGAAGATGTATCTTTTGTCTCCGCTACACTTATCCCCGTCACTATTAACTGGACCTGACCCCAAACTAAACAATGTGAATATTATACGTTTTACCTATTGAAGTTTTGTACATTAAATCCGTAACAATTGAATGGTATAATTTACCATATACGGTAAACGTGTAACAGGGTGACATTAGTTAGATATTTTCAGGTTCGTGAACAAAATAATTAGTTGATTGATTATTTCAATGTTTAGCAACATTGCAAAAAAATACAGAATAATAACCTAGACTATATATATATATATATATATATATATATATATATATATATATATATATATATATATATATATATATATATGTGTGTGTGTTTGTGTGTGTATGTGTGTGTGTGTGTTTTTTGTTTGTTTGTTTGTTTGAATGTATGAAAGACAAGATATTAATATGTGCTGAGCAATTTTTCAAATCGCAGATTCAAGACTAAATAAACAAATTGTACTCGTATATATAATTTCATACAAATGTCGGAACAGCATCATAGCATAGAAGAAGGAGTACGACTCGTTATGTAAGGTCACGCGGAAAATTTTAAGTCAATCCCAAATTTTTGTGACACAGTGCAGATAGACAGCCAGATGAAATGTATTTTCCAGCACTCGAGTGATGCGCTTACGTTCAATCAATAATATTTATTTTCACACAAAAACTAAAACCAACTACATTATGATTGGGTTATTTCATAGGATATATTCGTTCCATATAACTTGTTCAATACCGGTGGCAGAGTTCCAAGAAGTTGAGCTCAATCTCACGAAGAGATCAAAAGCGTAAACTATTTTACTTCTGTCAACAAGGTCCACAAATACCCAGACTTAGGAAGTTTTGAGACAGAAGCAAGGCCTTGGACACTTACCGGCGGCGTTTACTTGCCTGTTTGAGCTGAACATTTGTAAACCAGCCTAAACTTTCTTATTCCTTTTGAGGTGGGCGTTTTGCGAACTGACATAAACTTACTGATTGCTCTGTCATCCTTTTGAGCTAAACGTTTGTAAACTGGTCTATAAACGTTACAGCTAACCCAAATTGTCTCAAACGGCAGCAAATTGTAAATAACGATACAAATTCATTATGTTTACGATACGTATAGAAAGGACCATGTAAATGTATTCTACGTTAGTTTTTGAGCATTATTCATTATGTAATTAGAATTTAATCTGTACTCGTATATTCACTGACTACACAAGGGTATATGTAAAGGAAATTTGCATGAACTCGACAAAATATAATATATACTCGAATTTCTACACCCCTCCCCCCTCCTACAGGCCTAACAGAAATAGTATTTTCTTCATATTAAGATACAGGTAGGTTGAGTAATACTTTGTTTATGTTATGCGTGACTGTGTCACGTAATGATAAGGTAAATAAATTCACTTCGTCTCTGTATGCTAATTAATTGAACTGTCAAATGTTGCAATAACGGAGAAAAGCGGAACCAATTATAGTAAAGCGTTGTGAGCTCTTGTTATTTGGTCTGACATTCCATGACCTGTGATGTTTGCACATTTATTGCACATCAATGTATGGGATCTGAGAATATATGCCTACAATATTAGAAGAACAGCCGCCACATAATGGTTCTGGCTTCAAAACCTGATTAATGTTGGACCGTGTAAATAAAGAAGTCGGTTAGCAAATACAGCGAGAGAATTGTTAGAAAAGGACATTCCATGAATGGTGATGAATGGTGAAACTGTCAAAGCTCATTCAACTTCAGCAACGACAGACTTTTAAAGGAATGGGTAATACATTCTCGGCGTCTTAGATTGAATATAAAACGATTGTAATAGTTTTGAGCACGCTTTTATCTATGTGAGAGCTTAACCAACTCTGCAGTGGTTGAAATGTGGAAACTATAGTTTTAACTGGTACCACCTTCACATAAAATGAGAAAACCTTTTCGGACTGAGAATGCTAGCTTATTAAAGAACAGGTAGGAGAACACCACACCATGTGTTCGCTGAGGTTGCATTCAAAATTTTCATTCTCTATATATGTACTGCGGTCAGGTAGACAGCCAGATATCGTACGAAAAACAAATCACCTCTCCCCGGAAGTAAAATAAATTGTATCGATCTACGAAAAGTTAGGCTTCAATTACGGTCAGTCGGACTCCATAGTGTGGAACTAGTTCTTGTAAATGTAATGGTGGGGATGTCTTGAAACGTGATATATTCATATTTTTGTTCACTGAGTCAGGTTTAGTAGCAGTGTTTCAGTAATAAAAGTTCCAGTGATGTACGGAGGTTGCTACAAAGCAAGCGTACGCTGATATCAGATTTCTCACTGACTTCAAAAACTTTCTTAACCTCTACAATTTTTTCCTATTACTGTATGAATGATATAAATGTGTTAGTATGCTACATTTTAAATTCTCATATGGTTAAACATTTTTTTTAAATGTATTTATTTTGCTACTTTCTCGTTGCCATCGAGGTCAACCATAAGATCTATGTAAAGGTATTTGCTAACGCTAAGTCAAATCGCATGGAATGACATGCACCGCATCGAACTCAATGTTTTAATATTAAAATGAAGTTTTATTTAAAACTTCAAGGTCAGTTTATTTTGATGTATTATGAGGACAAACACGGAGACAGCCCCACAGGTGACAGGCTTAGTTGATGCTCGGCCTATGAAAATGTAATACAGGAAGGTCAAACATAAAGAATGGATGCTTTATAGACTTAAGTTACGGTGTCAAAAAATAAATGTTTTGTAAACGTGAATATCTACGTTAACAGTGTGAGCTAAAGTAAGAATACACTTGTTTACACTGTTTACGCTCTTGTTCACTTAAACACTCCATGTCAACGTAAATTATACAAAAAACACGTTTTAACTGTCTTCACTCCAACCAGAAACTCAACATAATACTGGACTTCCCCAAAACTTATAAGATAAGGGAGGCCTGCCCTGCAGCAGGTAATAACTGAAAAACAGTTCTTTTTCTTTTATCAAGACCTTCAAAATGAGGTCACTAAATGGGTCTTTATATTTAAACATTTCGAGCCGCGTGCTAACCCCCAAATCCCAATTTTGGGAAATCGGTAAAGTTGTAATAGTAACTAAAAGCTCACTTCTATTTCCTAGAAAGGTGTATATAAGTGGTCGTAGTAATTCACTACTGAAGTTAATAAAGCAGCGGTTGAGATACTCGTATAATAGAGTCTAAGTGACGTGTACTCATATTTCGATTTTTAAATACAGTATATGTATTTTACGTCGAGTATCTCCACCAATATATCTATGTACACGTTGAAAAGAATGTAGTATAAGATGAAACACAACAGTTGCGATATATATTTTTGTACAGTTTGGTTGTGAGAAAGCTGAGCACGGAACCTCAATATTTGTCAGCAGATGACTGACCGCTAAGACGACAGAACGTGACTGTACTCTGCTATTGACTCGTTTCAAAAAATGAGTTGTCTGTATTTGTCACTACGTATTTTAGTCAGTTATTTCTATAATACCTACTATTAGATATAACGCAAAATCTGATTTCATAGTCCTGGTAGCTACCGGACCGAAATAACAGACGGCTTCCCGGGGGGTGGAGTGCAGTAAATTATTGGTATTTTAACTTTAATTTTGTCTGTTATTATTATTGTTTCAATTGTGTATAGGATATAGTTTTTTTCTGAAGTTACCTATTGGTATTGATTTATTTTATAGTCCATACAATCAATCAAAATAAATCTTTCCGTGGTTATTAAGGTCTTATACGGTTTTGACGAATGTAATATTCAATGAGCTTATATCTTTATTTTGCATATTAATGAATATTGGATGTCCATCTTGCTGAGATGGACTCTCTACAGGGGGGCCGGCATATCTCAAGTAGATAAATGTGTAAACGATGTACGACGCGGTGTGAAAAGCAAGACTTGATGTTAGTTACAACACTCAGTAAAATTATGTTCGTTACAACACTCAGTCAACATATGTTAGTTACAACACTCAGTCAACATAGGTTAGTTACAATACTCAGTCAACATGTGTTCGTTACAACACTCAGTCAACATATGTTAGTTAAACACTCAGTCAACATGTGTTACGACAGTACGAAAGGCTTTTCAATGAATGAAGATTTTATTTTAGTTACACAATCTACAACATATAACATGGAAATTGTTGATATGTTACTGTAAATTCTCTAAAATTGTGTTAGAATTGTGTCTGTACCAAAAACGCAGTACAGAACATTTTTTTGTTGCTTTAAATGACATGTTTCTAAGAAAAAGTTCTTACTTTTAACCTTTACTATGTAAAGGGTGAAGAGAAGCTTGCAAAGTTATTAGCGTTATTGCAATTATGAATTTTATAAAAATTATCCCATTTTTAAGATAACAACTCCATTATTGTTTCGTTCGAACAGTTTATTCTGATTTAGTTAATTTCCTAAATTGTACAAGAAAAATGCTTTTGCTGACTTTGAAAAATATTCATTATTTTACTAAGTACAGCGGAAACCAGAATTTTCTAAACACATTCAAAAGAGAAACTCAGGGTTTTGTCTACTTAGCATGAAACAAAACCTCAAATATTATCTCGAATGAAAGATGTTGCTTTCACGAGGGCACGTAAAGCAACTAATGTATATCTTATTGCAATATATTAAACATAATATTAATATTATTATTCATAATATAAAGCAATTGACAACTAAGATTTAATAGTGTATACCTCAAGGTACTTATTAAAATCATAACTATGAAACGACATGTCTGTAATATTTACATTTTTGAGCTTTGCTTTCTTAAATGTTTTTAGACTAGAGGCCACTTATTTATTGATAGTTCACAAAAATTTGAGATAACATTTGTAGCAACCACTTTTTATCCAAACTTTAACAAGTCTGTATATGTGGCAGTTAACACAATGATACAAAGTAATTCCTTGTATCAATGTAATATCCTGTACAAATATACAGTATTTACATTAGAATAAAGTCACTGGGTTTAGTTAAAACATAAAGTGGTTTACTATCCACCCTTAATGAAATGTCATTCCAGTGTCCAGGTGCTGGACAATACTCTCTGGTATTTCTAATCACAACTCAAGTGGCACAGATTTTGCTGCACGTAGTCCCTTGTCAGCACACAAACACCGCAACACAGTGACCCAAGTGGATTTCTCTCATTGTCCTTGCTAATGCACCTATATAGTCCTCTGTGGTATTTCTAATCACCATTAATTTGGAAGTTCTTAAACAGATTTTGCTGCACGTAGTCCCCTGTCAGCACACAAACACCGCAACACAGTGACCCAAGTGGATTTCTCTCATTGTCCTTGCTAATGCACCTATATAGTCCTCTGTGGTATTTCTAATCACCATTAATTTGGAAGTTCTTAAACTGATTTTGCTGCACGTAGTCTCCTGTCAGCCAATAGTCATTGGTCATACATATACATATCGTAAATAACTCAGTACTAACCCTTGTTCTCAATCTTACTAACTGATTAACTTTTGCTGTGTTTCTCGTTTTTATATAGATTTAATCACAACTAATAATAGATGTTATTAGCGCGATGTACTTAAAACTGTAATTATTGTACTCTTGTAACAAGGCTTGACAATAACAAAACTGGTGCGATACAGTGCTCAATGGCGTGGAAACAAGCACTAACCTTTCACTAACTCCGGTACTGCAGCAATCTCTTTGCTGTAAATTATATTAGTAATTGAATTCAAGATGTGATTCAGAATTAAATAGATTCTTTTTGTTTATTTTGCTTTCACATGAGAATATCTCTGATTATTGAGGTATGGGCGCTATTTATTATTAATAACTTTATTTGACGCAACTACATTGACCAGACTTTATGGTTTAATATTAAATCACCATCTCATTTGGAAACTTGCGTCTCATGGGATATTGTATGACCTTCTGTAAACAACGAAAAAGCACAGTACATGCTATATAAGACAGCGTAAATCTTAGAGAAAACTCCTATTTATATGGACTAATTGTTTTCCTTCTAAAAATATTCAAATACATAGATACATGTTCTAATCTTAAATCATGAAGGCAATGATTTAAGATTTTTTAACTAGCGGAATTTCTGAATCAAATTAAAAACAGTTTATATATTTTGAAGTGCCCTTCATATATCCTATGCAAGACATTTTTCCCAATTAACAAACTTTACAGTAATACAGCACTGACTTATTGTTACTGACACACATATTACCGGAAGCGTTTCACTCAGATCTGATGAAACAACAAAAAATCTAAACAAGACCGATCACCAAACAGTCAAAGAATAAAGCAGTCAAGTACTTTTCACCATCAAATTACCTCAAAAAAGGAATTGTGCTTAATTTGGAAGTGTATTGGAAATGTAAGTAGGTAGCAACCTGAGTCGGCAAGATGACGACAGCTTCTGCATCTCCTCGCTCCATGACCTGGAAACACTAAGTATATAGGGCAAGTTACTGGAGGAAATGTAAGTAGGTAGCAACCTAAGTCGGCAAGATGGCGACAGCTTCTGCATCTCCTCGCTCCATGACCTGGAAACACTAACTATATAGGGCAAGTTACTGGAGGAAATGTAAGTAGGTAGCAACCTAAGTCGGCAAGATGGCGACAGCTTCTGCATCTCCTCGCTCCATGACCTGGAAACACTAACTATATAGGGCAAGTTACTGGAGGAAATGTAAGTAGGTAGCAACCTAAGTCGGCAAGATGGCGACAGCTTCTGCACCTCCTCGCTCCATGACCTGGAAACACTAACTATATAGGGCAAGTTACTGGAGGAAATGTAAGTAGGTAGCAACCTAAGTCGGCAAGATGGCGACAGCTTCTGCATCTCCTCGCTCCATGACCTGGAAACACTAACTATATAGGGCAAGTTACTGGAGGAAATGTAAGTAGGTAGCAACCTAAGTCGGCAAGATGGCGACAGCTTCTGCATCCCCTCGCTCCATGACCTGGAAACACTAACTATATAGGGCACGTTACTGGAGGAAATGTAAGTAGGTAGCAACCTGAGTCGGCAAGATGACGACAGCTTCTGCATCTCCTCGCTCCATGACCTGGAAACACTAACTATATAGGGCACGTTACTGGAGGAAATGTAAGTAGGTAGCAACCTGAGTCGGCAAGATGACGACAGCTTCTGCATCTCCTCGCTCCATGACCTGGAAACACTAACTATATAGGGCACGTTACTGGAGGAAATGTAAGTAGGTAGCAACCTGAGTCGGCAAGATGACGACAGCTTCTGCATCTCCTCGCTCCATGACCTGGAAACACTAAGTATATAGGGCAAGTTACTGGAGGAAATGTAAGTAGGTAGCAACCTAAGTCGGCAAGATGGCGACAGCTTCTGCATCCCCTCGCTCCATGACCTGGAAACACTAAGTATATAGGGCAAGTTACTGGAGGAAATGTAAGTAGGTAGCAACCTAAGTCGGCAAGATGGCGACAGCTTCTGCATCTCCTCGCTCCATGACCTGGAAACACTAACTATATAGGGCAAGTTACTGGAGGAAATGTAAGTAGTTAGCAACCTAAGTCGGCAAGATGGCGACAGCTTCTGCATCTCCTCGCTCCATGACCTGGAAACACTAAGTATATAGGGCACGTTACTGGAGGAAATGTAAGTAGGTAGCAACCTAAGTCGGCAAGATGGCGACAGCTTCTGCATCTCCTCGCTCCATGACCTGGAAACACTAACTATATAGGGCAATTTACTGGAGGAAATGTAAGTAGGTAGCAACCTGAGTCGGCAAGATGACGACAGCTTCTGCATCTCCTCGCTCCATGACCTGGAAACACTAAGTATATAGGGCACGTTACTGGAGGAAATGTAAGTAGGTAGCAACCTGAGTCGGCAAGATGACGACAGCTTCTGCATCTCCTCGCTCCATGACCTGGAAACACTAAGTATATAGGGCACGTTACTGGAGGAAATGTAAGTAGGTAGCAACCTAAGTCGGCAAGATGGCGACAGCTTCTGCATCTCCTCGCTCCATGACCTGGAAACACTAACTATATAGGGCAAGTTACTGGAGGAAATGTAAGTAGGTAGCAACCTGAGTCGGCAAGATGACGATAGCTTCTGCATCTCCTCGCTCCATGACCTGGAAACACTAAGTATATAGGGCAAGTTACTGGAGGAAATGTAAGTTGGTAGCAACCTAAGTCGGCAAGATGGCGACAGCTTCTGCATCTCCTCGCTCCATGACCTGGAAACACTAAGTATATAGGTCAAGTTACTGGAGGAAATGTAAGTAGGTAGCAACCTAAGTCGGCAAGATGGCGACAGCTTCTGCATCTCCTCGCTCCATGACCTGGAAACACTAACTATATAGGGCAAGTTACTGGAGGAAATGTAAGTAGTTAGCAACCTAAGTCGGCAAGATGGCGACAGCTTCTGCATCTCCTCGCTCCATGACCTGGAAACACTAACTATATAGGGCAAGTTACTGGAGGAAATGTAAGTAGGTAGCAACCTGAGTCGGCAAGATGGCGACAGCTTCTGCATCTCCTCGCTCCATGACCTGGAAACACTAAGTATATAGGGCAAGTTACTGGAGGAAATATCTTTTTACTGTTGACCGTCCATACTTTTTAATTGTATAAAATAATAAACATAAGTGTGATTAACTATTTTTTACAA
This sequence comes from Homalodisca vitripennis, assembly GCF_021130785.1. NCBI lineage: Eukaryota > Metazoa > Arthropoda > Insecta > Hemiptera > Cicadellidae > Homalodisca > Homalodisca vitripennis. The sequence continues at coordinate 127,916,968 of NC_060214.1, read as the reverse complement.
TTCTTGACAGAGTAAATAATGAATTTAATATTATACTTTATACATTTATTTATTTAGTTACATAATCGTTTTAAATACTTTAATATACATGGTTCGCAAACATCGAAATAATTTTTGGAATAGCTTCACTCTAATTGTAGCAATTAGGCATCTGTATTTTCTTTTTGTATTATACTGGGAACACTGAGGATATATTTTTATTGTAGTTGTAATACATTTGACCTACAATGTAGTCTGTTATATATTATTATTTAACACCACGGGTTTTCATCACGACTGAAATTACAAATTTTATTTTGTAAGTGATATATAAAACAATATCACTTTGTAAAACGATACATATCATTAAAACAAGTCTTTTAATTTACGTGAATAATACGCCAATTACGTCTATGAAGACTCTCTCAATATATTATAATCTAATTCCCACTCATAGATTCTAAAACATCTGTCTATTACACGTTTCCATCACATATCTGTCCACTACGATAAGCTTCAACTTATAAATCTTTAGAGTGTTTTACCTCCAAACACTTACTTGTAACTGTCGTTTGTAAGAATCATTGTAATCAAGACAGTCATTATGTACCTACGGTTATTGTGCATAACGACCAAATTCACTAGTCAAAGTGACAAATTAATTACACTAATCAGTCATTATAGATAATAGCTAACACGACGAGGTTAAAGTAGTAATAGTCCTAGGAAATACGTTAGGTTAGGTAAATAGATATATGTATAATGACAGTATAGAATGATAAATAGAGCATTATTAATTACACTAATCAGTCATTATAGATAATAGCTAACACGACGAGGTTAAAGTAGTAATAGTCCTAGGAAATACGTTAGGTTAGGTAAATAGATATATGTATAATGACAGTATAGAATGATAAATAGAGCATTATTAATTACACTAATCAGTCATTATAGATAATAGCTAACACGACGAGGTTAAAGTAGTAATAGTCCTAGGAAATACGTTAGGTTAGGTAAATAGATATATGTATAATGGCAGTATAGAATGATAAATAGAGCATTATTAATTACACTAATCAGTCATTATAGATAATAGCTAACACGACGAGGTTAAAGTAGTAATAGTCCTAGGAAATACGTTAGGTTAGGTAAATAGATATATGTATAATGACAGTATAGAATGATAAATAGAGCATTATTAATTACACTAATCAGTCATTATAGATAATAGCTAACACGACGAGGTTAAAGTAGTAATAGTCCTAGGAAATACGTTAGGTTAGGTAAATAGATATATGTATAATGACAGTATAGAATGATAAATAGATCATTATTAATTACACTAATCAGTCATTATAGATAATAGCTAACACGACGAGGTTAAAGTAGTAATAGTCCTAGGAAATACGTTAGGTTAGGTAAATAGATATATGTATAATGGCAGTATATAATGATAAATAGAGCTTTATTAATTACACTAATCAGTCATTATAGATAATAGCTAACACGACGAGGTTAAAGTAGTAATAGTCCTAGGAAATACGTTAGGTTAGGTAAATAGATATATGTATAATGGCAGTATATAATGATAAATAGAGCATTATTAATTACACTAATCAGTCATTATAGATAATAGCTAACACGACGAGGTTAAAGTAGTAATAGTCCTAGGAAATACGTTAGGTTAGGTAAATAGATATATGTATAATGGCAGTATATAATGATAAATAGAGCTTTATTAATTACACTAATCAGTCATTATAGATAATAGCTAACACGACGAGGTTAAAGTAGTAATAGTCCTAGGAAATACGTTAGGTTAGGTAAATAGATATATGTATAATGGCAGTATATAATGATAAATAGAGCTTTATTAATTACACTAATCAGTCATTATAGATAATAGCTAACACGACGAGGTTAAAGTAGTAATAGTCCTAGGAAATACGTTAGGTTAGGTAAATAGATATATGTATAATGGCAGTATATAATGATAAATAGAGCATTATTAATTACACTAATCAGTCATTATAGATAATAGCTAACACGACGAGGTTAAAGTAGTAATAGTCCTAGGAAATACGTTAGGTTAGGTAAATAGATATATGTATAATGGCAGTATATAATGATAAATAGAGCATTATTAATTACACTAATCAGTCATAATAGATAATAGCTAACACGACGAGGTTTAAAGTGGTAATAGTCCTAGGAAATACGTTAGGTTAGGTAAATAGATATATGTATAATGGCAGTATATAATGATAAATAGAGCATTATTAATTACACTAATCAGTCATAATAGATAATAGCTAACACGACGAGGTTAAAGTAGTAATAGTCCTAGGAAATACGTTAGGTTAGGTAAATAGATATATGTATAATGGCAGTATATAATGATAAATAGAGCTTTATTAATTACACTAATCAGTCATTATAGATAATAGCTAACACGACGAGGTTAAAGTAGTAATAGTTCTAGGAAATACGTTAGGTTAGGTAAATAGATATATGTATAATGGCAGTATATAATGATAAATAGAGCATTATTAATGAATTTCACCAAAATCATCAACTATTATACATAATGTCTGTACATAATAGTTGGATTATTACCATCGTTGTAAGATATATGTAGCTTGGTGTTTTTAAACTGCCATAATTCTCCAGCGGAACTCAGTTTTTCACTTTTATTATAGGCGATGTTGCGTTGTAAAGGTAACATGAATACTATGCAGGTGTCCCGTTACATTGTGTTACGAAAGCTGACACTTCAGGTGTTGAGTACAAACCACTAATTTATTTAGTCACATATTGTCACATGAACCCTAAACTACGTGGATAGGAATGCAGGAATGTTATCAAAATAATGAACCTCGCCCTAAACATACCAAAGTCGAGCGTCATGGCCCAACAGATGGGGCATGTTACATCAGACCCCACTAATTAACCTTTACAGCCACCGTAGTCAATTAATTAGCAAATCTCAGTTTAATGTTGTTATACATCGCAACATATCACCTCTTTGATATCAAAAAAATTTTATTTCTGTAGTCTAATAATACATAATAGCACTGTTAAATAAAAGGACCATTATTTTTATTTAGTGGCTACTTTAATATCGCACCCTTATTTAAATACAAAATTAATTTCTCAACAGCTGTAGAGAGGTTAGGGATGACTAGTAAGTTATAATAACTACATAATTGACGCTTACATTCATTCGGTGTTGTAACATGTGACATTTTAACAAATGTAGCTATAAACTTGAAATGGTACATGCAATATCAGCGAATTTAACTAAGCAACTCGTGTATAAGGAGTGTTAACTCCAATCTTGTAAATTAATGAATAAAGTCATATGTTTTCTTTAACGATAAATGTTAATTGTATCAAAATGTGCAAGTAGAAGCAGTAAATTCACTAATATTTACTGATATACTACACATTACATGAAGTTTGATTATCACTGTAAATTGGATGATCTACTATTTACCTAGAATTTGTTGTAACAGTGTGCCTATAGTAAATATATACTAATATTTACAGATAATTTGATTAAAAGGTTCATAGATACCTTGTTCTCAGTTTGTAATAAAAATCAGTCGGATGATCTCGTCATGACCTGAACAGTATGTCTATAGTAAAATCATTCGAATATTTATGGATAAATGACAGATTACACAGGTTATAGATAGCTTGTTCTAGGTTTGATATCATTAATTTCCATACTATATACCCCTGAATTTCTACGTACCTTTTTCGAACAGTTCAAACAATAGTGATACACAACTATAGTTTCGACTTTTAATAAGTCATCTTCTGGTGTCGGTGTCAATAAACATTAAAAGTGAAGATTATTAGTGCGGATCGTCATATTTTAAAATTCACGAATACAGTACAAATACAACAAATAAATAAATAAATATCGCACTCAAATGTTAAGCATGATAGCCTATTAATATTTGATTATCACCGACAGTTGGATGATCTCGCATTGACCTTGAATTTGTTGTATCAGTATGTGTGTAGTAAATCAAAAGACTATGACGTCATGACGTGACGGTGATGATGAATTGTGATCATCGTTCACAACGTCGCCAGGACTGTTACGCATTCACATCTCCGACATCCATCATTGTTGGATATATGAATCCGGGATAGTTACATTATCACCGACAGTTAGATGATCTCGCATTGACCTTGAATGTGTTGTATCAGAATGTGTGTAGTAAATCAAAAGACTATAACGTCATGACGTGACGGTGATGATGAATTGTGATCATCATTCACAACGTCGCCAGGACTGTTACGGATTCACATCTCCGACATCCATCATTGTTGGATATATGTATCCGGGATAGTTACATTATCACATGATAGTTGGATGATCTCGCATTGACCTTGAATGTGTTGTATCAGAATGTGTGTAGTAAATCAAAAGACTATAACGTCATGACGTGACGGTGATGATGAATTGTGATCATCATTCACAACGTCGCCAGGACTGTTACGGATTCACATCTCCGACATCCATCATTGTTGGATATATGAATCCGGGATAGTTACATTATCACATGATAGTTGGATGATCTCGCATTGACCTTGAATTTGTTGTATCAGTATGTGTGTAGTAAATCAAAAGACTATGACGTCATGACGTGACGGTGATGATGAATTGTGATCATCGTTCACAACGTCGCCAGGACTGTTACGGATTCACATCTCCGACATCCATCATTGTTGGATATATGAATCCGGGATAGTTACATTATCACATGATAGTTGGATGATCTCGCATTGACCTTGAATTTGTTGTATCAGTATGTGTGTAGTAAATCAAAAGACTACGACGTCATGACGTGACGGTGATGATGAATTGTGATCATCGTTCACAACGTCGCCATGACTGTTACGGATTCACATCTCCGACATTCATCATTTTTGGATAAGTGAATTCAATTGGGATGGTTACATTTTTACGTGAGAGTTGAAAAGCAAATTCGTACTGAACTAGTCCTTTCAGTATCATATGAAACAAGTGTTTATAAAACAATACTTTCAGAGGCTTACGTCTTATAACACATTTATTTTATAATTAGATTAATAAAAGATGTTTATCTTAAGATAAGAGATGCACAAATATACATGCTTTGTAATAATGATGAAGTTCAAGTCATGTTGGGTAAATACAAGTGAAACCAGTCAGGTATATCTCTACACTATGCACGGATCGGCTGTCAACACAGAGCTATATGTGTAATATCTGGCCTGGTTAGCATTGTAATCACTAGTGAGTAATATCCGTGGGTACGCGAACTCCCAGTCTATCTGCTGGCTGTTATACACTCTAGTATAGAGGACGTTCACGAACTTCTGTGGTCGATACTATTCTTCATGTCAAGCGAAAAACTTCCTATAAATGCAGTTCAAAAAATGTGTCGTTTAGCCGCTGGCCAACATTTTGTATTTTTATAAAAGATTACCTCTAAATCTGTTTAAGCTAAAGAAACAAAATTTTACATATAGTTTTGAATATATAAGAGGAAAATAGGAATAACTAATTGTCTTATTTTCTATAATATTAATAAAACTGCCTATATTGAAAATATTTAAGGATACATATTAAGAAATCCCGTCTAGTTATAAAAAATTTACTATTTGACTAATTTCATTACAATTCCATCGGTACAACGGTACTTGTTTTAACAAATTCCGTCAGTGCAAAAGTGAACAAGACTAATTAAAAGTACACTTGTACAAGCCGGGAGCATCAAACATCTTTGTGTTTTTTCATAGGCATCAGCTGTTTTACATAAGCTAGAACAACTTAACAAGATACCAAATATTTTAAATTTGTTATAATAATTCCAACGGTACTTATTTCAACGAATCCGTCAACGCATAAGCGAGCACGACCACTTTTAAAGATACACTTGTACAAGCAATGAGCAACAAACAACTGATAAATCTCAATTTTGACATGGTTGGCTTTTTGTTGGCAATGCTAATATTTGTATTTTTCTAGTACTATAACATGGCTACTGTAGCTCGATTATATTATACAGTCGTGTTATATAATAATCAACTCACTTTGATTCTGAGAGAAATTGTTATAGGTTTAGGCTTCATTATTCAACTTCAGCGAAGTGCAATACAGACTATTCCACTATTCCGCTATTGGACCAAAAAGGGGAGTTGTTATTTTCTAACACCGTTAAGCTTTGGAAACAAATTAACACGTACTTCTCTACACAAGAAAAAAAATACTTTCAAAAATACATTCTATCATAGTTTTTTTTAATAAACGGTTTACATATGTCACCTCACTGCAAACGTACAGTACACATTGCTACAACACCCAACACTACTGTATTGTTGTAATATTAAAGTAGTTCTAAATTGTGTGTAATAAGATCCCTCTATTCCGGTTGACGCTCCTACACAATAGACTACATTGTTATAAATCTTGGCAGCCACGAGAATTATTTATGATCTCATTAAGATTGGCCTCGTACTCTTTCTGTTACTCAGCCTCTTAAGAGTTTCCTAGAAATACGAATATTGGATAACATTTCTAGCAACATAACGAACACTATGAGGCCAAAAAAGTCAACTGAATTATGTACTGTGCTTGACAGAACATAAACCCAAGATATTTGCAATTTTACTTACTAAATATATTTTTATGCCTAAAAATATGTGTGGACATTGAGTAGTGGTGATTTAATGAGAGTGGCTTTTTACCGAAACAATAAAAATGTATGCCTAGACCTCAAATGGTTCTCAATGTTCATATTGGAACAACAAAATCTCTAATAAATTTAGTGACATTACTTAAAGCTATGGAATACTGAAATTGAGCAAATTCGAAAACCCTGTAGTGCGCCCTGTGGTAAAATTGGTACGAGAAGGCTATGCATTTGAATTTTATTTCTAAAGTGATACTTCTGTGTTCCTCATTTCAAAGTCTTACCCGCTTACAACCTTACAACTTGGTATTGGACGCTAATTATCACAAAATCCATGAAGTTAAGAATAATCAAGTTCATTACAAACAAAAAAGATCTTTGAATGCTTGACGTGTAAAATGGTTAAATGTAAATATCTCCACCATCACTGTATGTATAAAAGTCATTGTGATGACGAAAACACTGGTGTCATCAGTGTTTAAATTGAACAAGTATTAAATATATTGCTATTAAAATAGTAAAACTCATTTCTATAATATAGAATAAAAGAGGCCACAGTATTGAACTGTATGGTGAACAAGTACTTATGACGTAGTTTGTAATATGCAAATCAGGCTATTTACTGTAAGTTTTCACAGAAGCCATCAACGTAATTCCCCTTAGTTTCTCCTATTTCCTTGTAATACAAAACTAGTTTTACCTATAAGCATTATAAACTCTTGTTTCAAAGCAAGATATGAATATGAAAAAAATTGTTTGCTTTTTAACACTTTAAATGGAATAAACCCTTATATGTTCAAGGCTACTGTGAAGAGTGCACTGTGAAGAGTGCACTGTAAAGAGTGCACTGTAAAGAGTGCCCTGAGAAGAGTGCACTGAGAAGAGTGCACTGTGAAGATTGCACTGTGAAGAGTGCACTGAGAAGAGTGCACTGTGAAGAGTGCACTGTGAAGATTGCACTGTGAAGAGTGCACTGTGAAGAGTGCACTGTAAAGAGTGCACTGTAAAGAGTGCCCTGAGAAGAGTGCACTGAGAAGAGTGCACTGTGAAGATTGCACTGTGAAGAGTGCACTGAGAAGAGTGCACTGTGAAGAGTGTACTGAGAAGAGTGCACTGTGAAGAGTGCACTGAGAAGAGTGCACTGTGAAGAGTGCACTGTGAAGATTGCACTGTGAAGAGTGCACTGAGAAGAGTGCACTGTGAAGAGTGTACTGAGAAGATTGCACTGAGAAGAGTGCACTGTGAAGATTGCACTGTGAAGAGTGCACTGAGAAGAGTGCACTGTGAAGAGTGTACTGAGAAGAGTGCACTGTGAAGAGTGCACTGAGAAGAGTGCACTGTGAAGAGTGCACTGTGAAGATTGCACTGTGAAGAGTGCACTGAGAAGAGTGCACTGTGAAGAGTGTACTGAGAAGATTGCACTGTGAAGAGTGTACTGAGAAGAGTGCACTGTGAAGAGTGCACTGAGAAGACGAAAGAGCGTTAAGCGTCACTCGAAAAAGTTTCTTTGGAATTTCTCGCAAAATACAATCTGGAATTAATATAGTCACTTTCTTGTTCAATATTAATATCTTAAATTATTTTTTTAACTTTCACAATATTTATGTCAATATAAACCAATTTTTAATGCTTCCCACTAATTTAAGTATACGGCTGAGAAAGTCATGTAATAAACTGTCGATAAACATACCATCAAGTAATGTTCATATTTTTATATTAATAAGTCCATTTAACTGCAAGGAATATCGTTGAACAAAAGTGATTGGTTACTTTGCCTTCAGGCTCACTATTCATTTTTATTGTAATACAGAATATTACAAGAATTTCAGCATTTGGCAAGTGACAACCCATCCATAATAAACGGCAATATTCCAGGCACATGGACTATCTTGTGTTCCTCACTTATGTATTCTTACATTACATTGTAAATAAGCTAATTACAAGTATTAAACTATTATTTCCATCCATAATTAGTTGTCAAATACTGTTTCGTTTTTTAAATATACCAATTGTTATTACATTTCAGTGTTTTGAATAAGTAAAATACTTGGTTCTCTTGCACACTGATATTATCCAGTATCTCTTACTTTCCCCTCGTGGTTGTAAAGGAATAACAATCATCAAGTGTTTTGTTTATTCACATTTTTAAGAAATTTACTGACAGTGTTTGTGATTGCCAAAGTATGAGTTATTTATTCTATACTTAAACTCAGGATTGTTGTCTCTCAACTTCTTAAACATTCTTCTTACTGAAGTACTGACAGTGTTTGTGGTTGCCAAAGTATGAGTTGTATATTTATTCTATACTTAAACTCAGGATTGTTGTCTCTCAACTTCTTAAACATTCTTCTTACTGAAGTACTGACAGTGTTTGTGGTTGCCAAAGTATGAGTTGTATATTTATTCTATACTTAAACTCAGGATTGTTGTCTCTCAACTTCTTAAACATTCTTCTTACTGAAGTACTGACAGTGTTTGTGGTTGCCAAAGTATGAGTTGTATATTTATTCTATACTTAAACTCAGGATTGTTGTCTCTCAACTTCTTAAACATTCTTCTTACTGAAGTACTGACAGTGTTTGTGGTTGCCAAAGTATGAGTTGTATATTTATTCTATACTTAAACTCAGGATTGTTGTCTCTCAACTTCTTAAACATTCTTCTTACTGAAGTACTGACAGTGTTTGTGGTTGCCAAAGTATGAGTTGTATATTTATTCTATACTTAAACTCAGGATTGTTGTCTCTCAACTTCTTAAACATTCTTCTTACTGAAGTACTGACAGTGTTTGTGGTTGCCAAAGTATGAGTTGTATATTTATTCTATACTTAAACTCAGGATTGTTGTCTCTCAACTTCTTAAACATTCTTTTTACTGAATTTGTTCATCAAATGTACAATAACATTAAAATGAACAAGGATTATAATACTTGATGTTTACTTCTCTTATTATTATCAATGTGACATAATTTTCTGATGATCAGAGGTATCATTCCAGAGAGATACATTTATAATGCAATACATAACCCTTGAAAGTATCAGGTAAGACCAAAATATATTGAAAGGAGAGGGTTTTATGAAACGTTGCCTCGGTTGTACGCGGGGCTCAGTTATGGAGAGTTCATTTTGTGGAGTGTCTTCTGTATTACAGTGGTAATTGTTTTGTAATGTAGCTTTTGCTCTGCTTATATTAAAAATTAGTCGCATGAACATATTTTGCATGACGTAATTAATGTAAGAATTAAATTCATCCAACTGTGTATTATAGTTCTAATATTAAACCAGTATTACGCCACTAGAGCTATACAAAGTGTGCTAAGTGGCAGTGCTCTACGCTACCATCTACTGAGTGCTCTGAGATTGTTACTGTCCGCGTATACAGCGTAGCTTGTTCATAATCTCATCCTTAACTTTATATGATACTTTTATTAGTATGAAATAACTACTCTTCCATAATAAACGGATAAGGACTTACTTGACTTAACTAGATATAACTTGAATATGCATGTTTTCCTGTGTATGTAACGATGTTACATTATAACTGGTATTAATGTTTCCATGAATTATTAACGGTGTAGTTTCATTACTATGTTTAAAATCATAATAGAGGCCTGGGGTTCTTTCGTAAGACTATTTTATAGGGCTATTGTGGTCTGTCGCGTATATTTGACATTGATTTTGATATACAGTATTATGGGGATTATGTAAACCAGCATTAATTTTGTAAAATGTTTTGGCAAAATGGCTTTGAATTTTTTAGGTCTCTATTATGACATTTGGTTGCATACTAACAATTTTTTTAAGTTTATTTCATGGAATTTTGCAAATGTAATTATTTCGATATTAACAAAAATTAAAAAAGTGAAATCTAATTATCGGATAGTTTGATTTTAAACCAATGAAGAATAACATCAGTCTGTGGTGGCCTTAACTTAACTTTATTGTAAAATTACCAACATTGGTTGTTAGTAATAATTTTTAAGACATAGAACTAATAAAATATTAAGTATTCTGTAATGACATAGTATTTTAGTACAAGAGACTTAGGTTTGATATAAAAAGTGTAATTTATAAAATATATCTCCAGGGATAAAACAACGTTTAGTAGTAAGAAACCATCGGTGAGTAGTTAATATCTTTTTTAAAGCTGCTATAATATCACTAGACTCAAACCTACTGCAAGCGGAATGTTAATATTTCTATTCTAATTTATAATGCAAATAGTTGAAATTTATATTTACGGAAAGAGAACCTGTTGATCTAATATTCCTGTAGAGACACACAGAAACAATATATACGAATATTTAATAAGGTGTATCAGTTTTATAGCAAGTTGTTGCCACAGTGCGGTTAGCTCTCTCCAACGGAAACCGTTAATTGGTATGATCTATTTAACAACTATAATCACAATCAGCTGATCAGTCTCAGTCTGGCCCAGTTACAGGTTTGTTCACTATCATTTGTACTGTTAAACCTAATAATGTAGTATTGCTTTAAACAAACAGAATAACTATATATACGATTATTTAATAAGGTGTATCAGTTTTATAGCAAGTTGTTGCTACAGTGCGGTTAGCTCTCTCCAACGGAAACCGTTAATTGGTATGATCTATTTAACAACTATAATCACAATCAGCTGATCAGTCTCAGTCTGGCCCAGTTACAGGTTTGTTCACTATCATTTGTACTGTTAAACCTGATCATGTAGTACTGCTTTAGACAAACGGAAAAACTATATATACGATTATTTAATAGAATGTATCAGTTTTATAGCAAGTTGTTGCCACAGTACGATTAGCTCTCTCTAACGGAAACCGTTAATTGGGATGATCTATTTAACAACTATAATTACAATCAGCTGATTAGTCTCGGTCTGGCCCAGTTACAGGTTTGTTCACTATCATTTGTACTGTTAAAATACAAAAATGTGAAAGAAACATAATAATGTATCGTAATATCGGGTTGGAAATGTTAAAGCAGGAGTTAACGATTGCCCGCTTAGCCTCTGATCCTGATCACTGGACTCCCTGCTGTTCGTTTTCAATCAACTCTGTGCGTGTTCATACATACGTTAATGTACACACCTCCACACATATACCTACAACGTGATACAACGATTAATCTTCATTTATGTACACATGATAGAAATGAAATATCTTACCAGTAATTAATTACGTGGTGGTCAGTAGTTTATTGTTACTGGAGATGGTCATATCACAACTTGTGTGCGTGTTCATACGTACGTTAATGTACACACCTCCACACATATACCTACAACGTGATACAACGATTAATCTTCATTTATGTACACATGATAGAAATGAAATATCTTACCAGTAATTAATTACGTGGTGGTCAGTAGTTTATTGTTACTGGAGATGGTCATATCACAACTTGTAATAAACAACACTTGATAAGGAGAGCGCACTGTTATGTATTGTTGACCGTTCTTGCTGGACTAGCTCGAGTTATGGATTAGTTATACTATGAAATGTCAGTGTGGCTCGTGTATCAATCCGAAATAAAATAATTAAAAAGGTAGAATGACCCAATGTCATCTCAAAATAAAATAAACAATGTTCTTAAAATTTGAATCGTTGCAATAGGTTTAGGAGTTGTAATGTATACCTTTGAAATATTTTACAGTAATACGCTTTAGTTCAGGAATTGCATAAATCCTTGACACAGGTAGTACTGTAAATCCTTCCTGCTAACAGCGGTAGTAGCAGCTCGCCGATTTAAACCGCAAACTACGCTGCAAGACAATAATGCGTTCGCGCTGATGCTTCAGCACAAAACTATGCGTGGTAGGGAAACAACAACGAAATCCTCGTTCAGTGATTATTGACAATCTGAAAAGTAATGTAAGGAAGTGTGGATGGACTGTAAGCTATCATAATTACATTTACCATCATTTAGAAAGTTAAAAATTAGTATCATCATATTTATGTACTAATGTTTACGATGTTTCATTATCCCACAGGTGGCCACCTAAATAATTAGTTCATTTAAATAGCATATAACATTGTAATATAACACTAATTAGTTAATAAACTACTTATATTTTAAGGGTCCCTTTAGATTTATTTAGATTAAAAATTAATTATTTTCTTACACCGCTCCCTAGTATTAGTCTAATACAAAACTAATGTTTGCATTGTGTACTTATGCAGCTCTCATTTTCTTTTTGATCGTTTAATTTCTACTGAGAGTAACATAATGAATTAATTCTTACATTGGAATTTTTTAGTAAATTTAAGCATTCAAGAGTCTAGTCTTGTAAACAGTCTTGTAAACTGTAAACACTTTAATTACGTTAAAAACATTTTTGTGTTTTCTTTTACCATAAAAGACAAAGTAAAATAACTACTTAATAAATCTCAGGTGAATGATCAGACCAGTACTGAAGCTTGTCTTTATACTAGCATCTAACAGTGACTCGTGTTACTAGCATCTAACAGTGACTCGTGTTACTAGCATCTAACAGTGACTCGTGTTACTAGCATCTAACAGTGACTCGTGTTACTAGCATCTAACAGTGACTCGTGTTACTAGCATCTAACAGTGACTCGTGTTACTAGTATCTAACAGTGACTCGTGTTACTAGCATCTAACAGTGACTCGTGTTACTAGCATCTAACAGTGACTCGTGTTACTAGCATCTAACAGTGACTCGTGTTACTAGCATCTAACAGTGACTCGTGTTACTAGCATCTAACAGTAACTCGTGTTACTAGTATCTAACAGTGACTCGTGTTACTAGCATCTAACAGTGACTCGTGTTACTAGCATCTAACAGTGACTCGTGTTACTAGCATCTAACAGTGACTCGTGTTACTAGTATCTAACAGTGACTCGTGTTACTAGCATCTAACAGTGACTCGTGTTACTAGCATCTAACAGTGACTCGTGTTACTAGCATCTAACAGTGACTCGTGTTACAAGCATCTAGCAGTGACTCGTGTTACTAGCATCTAACAGTGACTCGTGTTACTAGCATCTAACAGTGACTCGTGTTACTAGCATCTAACAGTGACTCGTGTTATTAGCATCTAACAGTGACTCGTGTTACTAGCATCTAACAGTGACTCGTGTTACTAGCATCTAACAGTGACTCGTGTTACTAGCATCTAACAGTGACTCGTGTTACTAGTATCTAACAGTGACTCGTGTTACTAGCATCTAACAGTGACTCGTGTTACTAGCATCTAACAGTGACTCGTGTTACTAGCATCTAACAGTGACTCGTGTTACTAGCATCTAACAGTGACTCGTGTTACTAGCATCTAACAGTTACTCGTGTACTCCTTTTTAAAATATTTATTCTAATCGATTGAAGATTATAAATTATACGAAAACCAATGCAATCTGCACAGTTCTATTTGTAACGACTGACCGGACAGGCTATGGAACAACATATTGCTCGTTCATTTCATAATCCCTGACTTTGATGTTTGTGGCCGGGGAGAATTTTAGATAATGCGGTGCTTTGATGTTTTATGATTAGAATGGCAGAACGGTACTGTGCTGTCAAATAGGAAGCATAAGAGCATAATTACACTCCCCGAGAACATCATATATTTCCAAAAATCTTTCTGTAACACGATAATTATAGAGCATATGAACAATCTGCAAATAAAAATGATAATTATATCAAATTTATAGAGTAATTTGTTTCAAAATTGGATACGGTAAATATGCACAATATACGTATTCGGTACTAAAATGTGAAATGACATTTGGCTATTCAAAAACAAATGCTATATATATATATTTTTTTTTTAATGTAGAAAAATGCCTGTGGACCCATAGAACGTCCAATGTATGTAGACTGAACATAAAATTTCAGCCTAAACTAAGATATTCATTCGCCAAAATAGAACGTACACGAATTGTGCAATCCATTGAATTTGGAGGTCAGTAATACGCACTTCTACATTTTTAGTATAGTATTGTGATAGATATTTACAAATTTTAAATTTGGTTCACAATTCTACAATGTGTTTGCATTAATAACGAAAATTAAGGAAAAGAAATATGTAGCAACTGTTGTCTGAAGATTGAATAGTGGCTAAGTTGATTGGTAAATTTAATTTTAGTTCCTTAAAATTAAATTTATTACAACAAAATAATAAATGCTTTCTAAACATTGAACGGTTATGAGCGTAAGGTAGTTAAATGGACGGCAGTATAGCTGTGGACATGCACTTAGGTTTCGTTTGGTCAACGCCAAGAATAATTACGAGCTTTTTTCAGTGTGCGATTGACGGTGAACAATTTAAAGTCTAATAAGATTTCACAAGATTGGAATCGTTTTTATTACAAAATAGCATACTACGTTTCGAAGAATGGAATTTGCCCTCGGAATCAGGGGTCAGAGATCCTAATATTTAAACATGCAAAACATACTTAAACACATGAAACGTGCGGCAATGAACTGCTATTAAAAAACTCTACATACAGCGTAAACTATGCCGTGCGGAGTGGTGTGAATAATCCAAAGAGCACAGAATGTAACTGCACAGACCGAGAGCACTAAACAATACCTCACAAGCACCAGCATAGTTGGGAGACTGGGGAGAATGAGTCAAACCGATGTAACTCCAAAGACAAAAAGTACTAAACAATACCTCACCCGCACTTGCAAAAGGTGAGAGACTGGGGAGAAAGAACCGAACCGGTGTGACTGCACAGACAAAAAGTACTAAACAATACCTCACCCGCACCTGCAAAAGGCGGGAGACTGGGGAGAAAGAATCGAACCGATGTAACTGCACAGACAAAAAGTACTAAAAATACCTCACCCGCACCTGCAAAAGGTGGTAGACTGGGGAGAATGAACCCAACCGATGTAACTGCACAGACTGAGAGCACTAAAAAATACCTCACCCGCACCTGCAAAAGGTGGGAAACTGGGAAGAAAGAATCGAACCGATGTAACTGCACAGACAAAAAGTACTAAAAATACCTCACCCGCACCTGCAAAAGGTGGTAGACTGGGGAGAATGAACCCAACCGATGTAACTGCACAGACTGAGAGCACTAAAAAATATCTCACCCGCACCTGCAAAAGGTGGGAAACTGGGAAGAAAGAATCGAACCAATGTAACTGCACAGACAAAAAGTACTAACAAATATCTCACCCGCACCTGCAAAAGGTGGGAGACTGGGGAGAATGAACCCAACCGATGTAACTGCACAGACTGAGAGCCCTAAACATCATCCAAGACGCACCAGCGAAGGTGAGATACTGCGATACTGGGGAGTAAGAACCCAACTGATATCACTACATAGACCTAGAATACTACACAACATCTGAGACGCACCAGCGAAGGTGAGATACTGCGAGACTGGGGAGAAAGAACCCAACTGATATCACTACATAGACCTAGAATACTACACAACATCTGAGACGCACCAGCGAAGGTGAGATACTGCGAGACTGGGGAGAAAGAACCCAACTGATATCACTACATAGACCTAGAATACTACACAACATCTGAGACGCACCAGTGAGGGTGAGATACTGCGAGACTGGGGAGTAAGAACCCAACTGATATCACTACATAGACCTAGAATACTACACAACATCTGAGACGCACCAGCGAAGGTGAGATACTGCGAGACTGGGGAGAAAGAACCCAACTGATATCACTACATAGACCTAGAATACTACACAACATCTGAGACGCACCAGCGAAGGTGAGATACTGCGAGACTGGGGAGAAAGAACCTAACTGATATCACTACATAGACCTAGAATACTACACAACATCTGAGACGCACCAGCGAAGGTGAGATACTGCGAGACTGGGGAGTAAGAACCCAACTGATATCACTACATAGACCTAGAATACTACACAACATCTGAGACGCACCAGTGAGGGTGAGATACTGCGAGACTGGGGAGAAAGAACCCAACTGATATCACTACATAGACCTAGAATACTACACAACATCTGAGACGCACCAGTGAGGGTGAGATACTGCGAGACTGGGGAGAAAGAACCCAACTGATATCACTACATAGACCTAGAATACTACACAACATCTGAGACGCACCAGCGAAGGTGAGATACTGCGAGACTGGGGAGAAAGAACCCAACTGATATCACTACATAGACCTAGAATACTACACAACATCTGAGACGCACCAGCGAAGGTGAGATACTGCGAGACTGGGGAGAAAGAACCCAACTGATATCACTACATAGACCTAGAATACTACACAACATCTGAGACGCACCAGCGAAGGTGAGATACTGCGAGACTGGGGAGAAAGAACCCAACTGATATCACTACATAGACCTAGAATACTACACAACATCTGAGACGCACCAGTGAGGGTGAGATACTGCGAGACTGGGGAGAAAGAACCCAACTGATATCACTACATAGACCTAGAATACTACACAACATCTGAGACGCACCAGCGAAGGTGAGATACTGCGAGACTGGGGAGTAAGAACCCAACTGATATCACTACATAGACCTAGAATACTACACAACATCTGAGACGCACCAGTGAGGGTGAAAAACAAACCAACAGTCTAGACTTGTTGTTATTAATCACCAGTCAGGATCACTTGAGCATTTGCGTGACAGTTCCTTGTAAAACTTCTTTTTTCATAAAATATTGTGCATTTTTAGGTATTGAAGTACTAGGCGCTCAAGAAGAGGAATCATTCCAATCCTGGGAACGTAGTATTCTGTTTATTTAACACATAACGATGACAAATGTCTGAAATCCTGTTTTATTAACTTATAATTACTCGTTTATAAAAATTGTTAAATTCCTGTTGTTGCTGTCATACAGGAAATTTAAGTTAATTCATTTTGTAACGGTGACTGAATTAAATATAGGCATTTAGTAGATAGTTATTTTACTGAAATATTCTTATTCACTTGTTTATATTTTATGATGTGAACACTTAAATTGGATTAGTTCCTCACAATAAGGATGAAAACATACAGATACAAACAGTAGAGAAAGTAAAGCTGCTTTAGTTAGTAACAATAGAGGTATGAAAACAATGGCACCAGTAGGTGAAAGTTTTAGTGGAACGGGATTAATAATTGCGAGTTTATATTTGTTTTCCATACCAGATATACTGTTATAACGTACAGTAGGTATAAAGTAGGACGAATCACTGAATACTGGTGTCTGTTTCACGTGACGAGCGTTGTCACAGTGTTATTTGGGTATGAACACAATGGCACCAGTAGGTGAAAGTTTTAGTGGAACGGGATTAATAATTGCGAGTTTATATTTGTTTTCCATACCAGATATACTGTTATAACGTACAGTAGGTATAAAGTAGGACGAATCACTGAATACTGGTGTCTGTTTCAGGTGACGGGTGACGAGCGTTGTCACAGTGTTATTTGGGTATGAACACAATGGCACCAGTAGGTGAAAGTTTTAGTGGAACGGGATTAATAATTGCGAGTTTATATTTGTTTTCCATACCAGATATACTGTTATAACGTACAGTAGGTATAAAGTAGGACGAATCACTGAATACTGGTGTCTGTTTCAGGTGACGGGTGACGAGCGTTGTCACAGTGTTATTTGGGTATGAACACAATGGCACCAGTAGGTGAAAGTTTTAGTGGAACGGGATTAATAATTGCGAGTTTATATTTGTTTTCCATACCAGATATACTGTTATAACGTACAGTAGGTATAAAGTAGGACGAATCACTGAATACTGGTGTCTGTTTCAGGTGACGGGTGACGAGCGTTGTCACAGTGTTATTTGGGTATGAACACAATGGCACCAGTAGGTGAAAGTTTTAGTGGAACGGGATTAATAATTGCGAGTTTATATTTGTTTTCCATACCAGATATACTGTTATAACGTACAGTAGGTATAAAGTAGGACGAATCACTGAATACTGGTGTCTGTTTCAGGTGACGGGTGACGAGCGTTGTCACAGTGTTAGATTTGCATGAAAGCTACTAAGACACACACACACACACACACACACACACACACACACACACACACACACACACACACACACACACACACAGTGTTACAGGGTAGGAGTACAACACACCACATGTCCTGTAACACGCTTAGCTGAGGTTACGTGCAAAGTTTCTAATCTATGTCTCATCTCATTCTTGAGATGTCCGGTCAACAGTTTAAAAATCATACAGAAATCAATTTTTATGAAATCTCCCCGGCAAACAAAAGAGAATTGTGTCTGACTACTGAGCTATAGACTTCAATGACGCTCAGCCTAATTCAATGATTGTACATGCACCATTATATAACTTATTCTTGTCTATGCACAATTTAATGCCTACAGATGAAATATCTATCGAGATACCTTGCCACATGATGCAATCACATGTTTGTTCAGTGAGTTAGATTTCTTAATAGTGTTTAAATATGTTCCGGTTTTTTACTGTCGTACTGACAAATAATTGTGTATAACGAAGTCAGTGGTACAGAGACCTATAACTAATCTATTTTACATACAACAATATTGTACTAAAACTAACTTAAACTTAACAAATTTTCAAATACTTAAAATATCTAAAACATTTTAAAATTAACAGATTTAAAAGATCTTAAGTCAAATATAAACTCAAAGTTACAGACGGTTAAAACAGGATAAAATAGGCCAACAAATGAAATCAGACAACAACAAAAACGCGCTATAACTCTAAACTAGCGTCAAAGAACTCCCCAACCGAGTAAAACTCCCCACTGATCAAGAATTCTTTCAGTTGACTTTTGAATCTCGTTGCTATGTGTTCGTTTTTTATATTTCGGGGCAAATAAGAGAAGAACCTCGCTCCTACATTATGCGGTAAATTGCCGGCTAAAACTGAACGATGAGGAGTCTGACGTAAATTATCGCCAGTTCTAGTGTTCTGCTCATGAATTTCATTACATGTTACCTGTATTTTTATTTTTTAATTTGGAAAAATCAATGGTTTAATAAATGTACAAAGCAGAAAATGTCATTATACTTAAATCCGAAAATACGTTTCAACGTAAACTTCTTCTCCTGAGTCCAGCTATCAACCGAACCGCACGTTTCAGCAACACAAACACTCTTCCAACAGCGCCTGAGATGTTAGCCCCAGACTATCGATATTGATTCCTATATTTTGAATAGTGCGAGAGCAAAAATATTGAAGAAGCCAATGAGTTACAGACAACATTCACATGATCCTCACACCTTAAACATTGATCAATTTGAATTCCAAGATATTTTACAACAGGAGCCTTTTACCCAATTGATCATCGGTGAGCGAGGTATCGTACTATAACTTAAGAGAGCTTGCCACATGCTTCTCGACATGGGCTTTCCAATTGTATTTTACTCAAGTCTAAAGGTCAGTTCGGTTACGATATATAGAACTGACAGTAAAACAGACAGGAATAAATAAATGAAACCTTTCCAGCCCCTCTTGTGATGGGCTTCGCTACAGTTGAAACAAGTATTGTTGATATTTTATAATTTATTACGTAAAATATGTATGTAAAAATGTTACGATGTATGACTAGGCTAAAGCTTGACTAAAACGATTAGAAAAGTGACGTAGTTTTAAACGAAAGAAAAATAGTTAACCGTTATTTTACTACTATGTGTCAAAAGCCAGAGTGGAGATAGAATCAATCAGGTAAGGAGCAGAGGTTGAGACAGCGACAAACAATGATCTATTCCAACCAAGCAGTCTAATCCAATTTTGAGCCGTTAGGTTGATAACACTGATTCCCTATACCTAACTCAATCGCTACCGAACCTCTCAATGATATCCTTCGAATAAAAAAGTATGACGTATGATAAAATTAAATCACTAAAGTAAATGTGTTTACAAACAAATTTTTAACTTATCGCAACGAAAGCAATTCCAAATGTTAATAACATCGTTTCTTATATGTTTATAATTATTGATTTATCTCTCGTAAGATTTGGTGACGGTAAATTTATTATAATTTTTAACTTATTGCAACGAAATCAATTCCAAATGTTAATAACATCGTTTCTTATATGTTTATAATTATTGATTTATCTCTCGTAAGATTTGGTGACGGTAAATTTATTATAATTTTTTAACTAATAAATAATCATCCAAACTATATTGAGGTTTTTTGATACATTTATTGGTCAATTACAAAACATTAAATGCATATATTCAGAAATAATTACTTTTTAAAGAAAAACTAAAAAGTGGATGCTTGTACATTACGTATCTAAAACGAGACATGGTTTAAATGAGCAGTATTATTTAATAATATGTACTGCACTTCACTGGCAGTGCTAGTGGGAATTTGGATTGTCAACAGTTGTTTCAATTGTATTGTGAAACATAAATATTATAATTATTTTTCCAAAGTCTAAGGTGTTCCAGGAAAATGTTCCAGTCTCAAATTTACAATTATCAAAATCCAAGACCCCCTATTATTTTTAATGAAAAAAATTATAATTTAATATAAACCGTATTATATATTTCGAACAGGAGTACGCGTATCAGGTAAATGTTACCTCAGTTTTCAGGGTTAAGAAATTTGAAAGTACAAGAGTCAAAATCCAAATTTGATCCAAAAGTATAACTTCTGTACGTTTAAATTCGCTTTCTGCCTAGATATTTCAAGTACCATAATTATAGTTTGCTTTTTGTCCCGACGAAGAAAATATACAACGTAGGTACTGCTGGAACTCAAAGAGCCACTTCCGGCCTTTTAAATTAACTTCCGGTCCAACTTATTTACGGTTCCACAGTTGATGTTGCCCCAATCAAGAAAATATATATGTTGGTTTTTAATTTTTGGTTGGGTTAAATTGTGTCTACTAGCAGCAATTGTTATATGCCTCCGTTCTAAGATATTATAACTGCCTTTCTTAGATTTTGTACTTTTATCACAATGAAGAAAATATACTGTACGACTGTAAATTTACTGCGGTCAAAAGAGTCAATTCCGAAAGTTAAAATTAACTTCTGCTCTAATTTATTTACGGTCTCACAGGTCGTGTTGTCCCAAACAAGAAATACTTTGGGTTTCAAGATCTCGGGAAGGGATTACTGCATACAAAAATAAAGAACAGGAAAAAAGAGAAGAGAAAGAATCTGTTATTTATTTTTGTATCTAGTAATACCTCACCCACCTGACGAAGAGGATAGATTCCAATCCTCGAAATGTTGTGTTATACCTTGTGTAACATATAACGATTGCAAATGTCCGAATACCTGTTGTAAGTTAAAAATTTTAAAGTTTTAATATCCTTATGTTGTTATTACAACTGATGGTTTTATATTTCTTAATTCTCAAATTGTTAATTTAGTTTAACTCTCACAATAAAAGTGAAATAACGAAGCAACAGAAATTGCTGTTCAAGTACAAGTACTATGGTACTTACACATATCTATTGTTGTACAGTACACATTCTCTGCCAGAGCTAACAAGAGCTGACTATGCTTCTCAGCACAAGACTGGACGCTTTACAGCTTGTGTGCCGAAGTCAAAATGTTAGCATTGTATACTATACTAAGGGTAATGTTATATTAAAATATATTTTGTTCAAAATTAAAAATTACAACCTTATAAAAGGAGTTCAGAAATATGAGCATTGTTGGTACAAAGGCTGTTATCTTAAAAATACGACATCGTTCATGCAATAGCGAGCCTCTCTTATAATAATGGGAACCTTAATACGAGGAGTGGGCGTTTTGTCAGGTAACGTTACTCTTATGTTATATACTCATACCGCTTCGTCTTCACACTTCATTACACTGTGACATAAAATCTCAAAACTAAATTTTCTAAAAAAAAAAAAAAAACGGATGTTACTCACTCAATAGTATTCGCTCTCTACATCGTATACGGTAAAACCTCAATTCAATCCAAAGTTCCAGTAAATGATTGCGGAATGCAATTCTATTCGTAATTAGTATTTAATCTTAGTTGTTGTCAAAAGTAAACAATGATGATAATATCTCTTCAGCGCTAGTAAATGGTCAAAAAGAACAATGTTCCACAAAACATAAATTGCCGCGAACACACACTTCTGCTGAGATGAACCTGCGCTATGGAGTTTAACTGTCCGGACAATGGGTCCACTTAATTAAAAGCACTTGTGGTGAACTCTCTGCTCGGTCATTAAATTCCGCTTACATTCATGCTTTTTAAGCCCAGCTTATACTACAGACTTTCCATTGGTTTATATGTTTTTATTATGCAATGAGCTATAATGATACTCACGCATACTCAACGATATGCCATTGTTAGTTCTACATTTATAAACTAATTTGAATCTAAAGAAACTTCTAAAATTATTTATTTAAAATACAAAAAAAGATTGCCTTCATTTAAGTTATTGTATTTTATAACCATAGAAACGGTTTTACTTGTAGTATTTTGGTTCATAGTTAATTATACATTACAAAATTCATGTGATAGTGTTATTCTTCAAAGATTAAACAGACAATTTGAGAAGTTCACATAAATAATTATATCTTACACTAGTATAAGTGTTACGTTTACATTGTAACTTACTTATAGGCGTCACATGCAATTTCGAGTATAACACGCATATACTACTTCGGTCATACAGCTTCTACTTTAGGACATTATGTCTGGAGCCACAATTGAGTATGTTTTGATGCCCTGATCAAGAAGACATGTATATAAGCAGGTCTGAGAAGCCTACTTCTTTAAAAAGAGAACTAAGATGGTTTTATATAAATCCAGTACCTAGCTTTGATATGTGAATTACAGCACTAACGAATCTCTGGAGATGCAATATTTGGTACAACATGCAGTTAAAAGCATATTATCCGAAAGCTTCTAATGTTTTATCTAGATTAACTCTGTACTCATCAGCGTTTCCAGATAATATTGAAATGAGACGTTGTATTATTATTAAAGTATACTCATTGCTTTCAAGGCTATAAATTAATTACATGCTGCCAAGCAATGTTTAGAGAGAACATTTGTTTACGTTTAACATGCTCTCTCTATTAATAACATAATTTTTCAACTTTAGAGACCTGTCGGGTTTTAGACCGGAGGGATTTTCAAAACACGAATGGGCCTGTAAGTTGACCAGATACCCTAAAAATGTCAATGTAAAATATCAGTACAATCAGTCCACTAGTTTTTACATTATTGAGTAACATATACTCAAGCACACAGACAGACAGGCACAATTCAACTTGTATATAAGTAGTAAAGATTTTCAATTAGCTAGATCGAGGGTACTTACCACATATAATGTAGTGTTAAAATGAGGGTTATACAGGGCGTTTCAAAAAGGACTTTACAACTTCGAAAATTCATATACATTTTATTAAACAAGGTACAGAGCTGGTTTTGGTATTGTTTTAAAGGAAAGCAGTTCCAAGTTTTGACTCGCGTAGACTAGTGCCTAATCGCGCCGCACATGCGCTAGTGACAGTTACGTTAAACATGGCTGCTTTCACTGGACCAGAGCGTGCTAGTTCTGTGACAACAGTTCAGCGTAATTTTCGTACCAAGTACGCTAAAGATCCTCCTAGTAGGCCTACAATTGTATACTATAAAACCAAACTAGACCAATAACGATAATCGAAATAAAGTTTTGAAAAATTTAATATCGGGAAACATTGGTGTAAATATTATTGCAATATATATGCAATATATATATATATATATATATATATATATATATATACATTATATACATATATATAATGTAAGTATTTACTTATTTAATCCATATAGTGTAAATATTGATGAGCAGCCAAACAAAATCAGACATTATGTAATATCAAACAGTATGTACTATTTGTTTGGCAGTCTGATATTACAGCAATATATTAGCAGAGACAAATCCCACATATTGTTGAGCTTGAGCCAGCTTGTCGAGTGGAATTAACGGGTGTCTCAGTTTACTGGAATATACGTTATCACAAAATATATGGCGCTCTTACAACAGAATATCTAACCAAATATCCTCACTGGCTGCTAGAGAACCTAAATATAGAAGAGAACATCAAGTTTTAATATACGAGTACTGTATTTCATATAACTAAAGGCAATACCTAACTTATACTGGGTGTCCCAAAATTACAGGACCAAACTTCACCAAATATGTTCAGGAGGTCGATCTGAACGAAAAATATCATGTAATGTATAGTCCTATCTAGCTTCGTTTACCTTAGATCGGCCATTTTGTTTTTTACATACAAGTAATTTTATTTTCAATATACGTTTTGTTGAGAAACTTGGCATAAATATTATAAACATGAACAAAAGTTGTAAAAAAATATTGTTTTAAAATCTTATGTGTATTTTCAAAATGGCGGCCATTAAAAAACCGGTTGGTTTTCAAGATATCTAGGTTTTAATATTTTAAATATTTTGACCTCCTGAAAAATTTGGTGAAGTTTGCTCCTGTAATTTTGGGATACCCAGTAGAACTAACTACACCCATACAGTGAGTTAGTTTACCACTATTATAACTAAATATTTAAAAAGTAACATAAAAAATATAACAAATACTAATTTCAAAACATATAAAGTAATAATAATTCCATTCATCAAACAATACTTAACCAACGTATATAAACGGTATATATCAATAAATAGTAAAGGAAATACTAGAAGAAAAGATTCAAAACAAATATTACCAAAAATACCAAAAAGAAGCAATAATGCTCATTGGATACTGGTTGTTAAACATTAGTATTTTTCCACCGTTTAATTACCTGTATAAATTGAGGTGTACAGTATTATTGGCTGGTTTTCGTTAAAGAGCAGTTAGCTCTCCACGATAAGGTCGATATTTCAAGAATTTAATTGTGTCAGCCAAAACGTGTCGACACGATGTGAATCGCAGAACATAAATGAGAGTCATAACACTAGTCGCATAACTATCATTGACTAAGACGTGTCGACACGATTTGAATCGAAGAACATAAATGAGTCATAACACTAGTCGCATAACTATCATCGACAAGACGTGTCGACACAATGTGAATCGAGGAACCTAAATGAGAGTCATAACACTAGTCGCATAACTATCATCGACTAAGACGTGTCGACACGATGTGAATCGAAGAACATAAATGAG
This sequence comes from Homalodisca vitripennis, assembly GCF_021130785.1. Taxonomy (NCBI): domain Eukaryota; kingdom Metazoa; phylum Arthropoda; class Insecta; order Hemiptera; family Cicadellidae; genus Homalodisca; species Homalodisca vitripennis. The sequence continues at coordinate 127,891,222 of NC_060214.1, read as the reverse complement.
AGTCATAACACTAGTCGCATAACTATCATCGACAAGACGTGTCGACACAATGTGAATCGAGGAACCTAAATGAGAGTCATAACACTAGTCGCATAACTATCATCGACAAGACGTGTCGACACAATGTGAATCGAGGAACCTAAATGAGAGTCATAACACTAGTCGCATAACTATCATCGACTAAGACGTGTCGACACAATGTGAAGCGCAGAACATAAATGAGAGTCATAACACGAGTCGCATAACTATCATTGACTAAGACGTGTCGACACGATGTGAATCGAAGAACATAAATGAGTCATAACACTAGTCGCATAACTATCATCGACTAAGACGTGTCGACACGATGTGAATCGAAGAACATAAATGAGAGTCATAACACTAGTCGCATAACTATCATCGACTAAGACGTGTCGACACAATGTGAATCGAGGAACCTAAATGAGAGTCATAACACTAGTCGCATAACTATCATCGACTAAGACGTGTCGACACAATGTGAATCGAAGAACCTAAATGAGAGTCATAACACTAGTCGCATAACTATCATCGACTAAGACGTGTCGACACGATGTGAATCGAAGAACATAAATGAGAGTCATAACACTAGTCGCATAACTATCATCGACTAAGACGTGTCGACACGATGTGAATCGAAGTACATAAATGAGAGTCATAACACTAGTCACATAACTATCATCGACTAAGACGTATCGACACGATGTGAATCGAAGAACATAAATGAGAGTCATAACACCCTTGCATAACTATCATCGACTAAGACGTGTCGACACAATGTGATTCGAAGAACCTAAATGAGAGTCTTAACACTAGTCACATAGCTATCATCGACTAAGACGTGTCGACACAATGTGATTCGAAGAACCTAAATGAGAGTCTTAACACTAGTCACATAGCTATCATCGACTAAGACGTGTCGACACAATGTGATTCGAAGAACCTAAATGAGAGTCTTAACACTAGTCACATAGCTATCATCGACTAAGACGTGTCGACACAATGTGATTCGAAGAACCTAAATGAGAGTCTTAACACTAGTCACATAGCTATCATCGACTAAGACGTGTCGACACGATGTGAATCGAAGACCATAAAAGATAATCATAACACTAGTCGCATAACTATCATCGACTAAGACGTGTCGACACGATGTGAATCGAAGAACCTAAATGATAGTCATAACACTAGTCGTATAATCAGCCTCCACGTTCTAGGCATATTGTAGGAATACAGTACTTATATGGTGTACTTCAGCTTCCTATACTAAATGTGTGGTTGCCTAGTAATAAAATGGGGTTAAAGGCATTTTATGTGGTATCTTTGTTATTTACTTAGTTAAAAGGCATTCAGTTTGTTAACTAGTAATAAGTTACTCAGCTATGTTTCCTGCTGAGTATATTTTGTATCCAAAAGTTCTCGGGTTCTGGATGTTTCGTAGTAATAGACAATTAAGAACTGGAAACTTCCCTTTAGTTACCTTATTGCAGACGACTGACTTAATATTAGATAGTTAATAGTAACAAAATAGTCCTTGTAGTAAAGTATCCCTTCATCTGTATCCGTATATTGTACTTTATAAACATGATAACATTCTTAAATCATCTTATTTAATTAATATCTTATTTGGTTGTGAGGGGGTTAATTTTAAATAGATTTTTAACATAGGGGAACATTAAAATAAAATAAACATAAATTGGAATAAATAATGGGATAGCATCACATTCTAGAGTAATCTGCTTCAGTCTGATTAATGTTACCGCAACCACGTTGTGTGTTTCTTGGCAATCTGCATTACCATCATTTGCATTAACTCGGATCGTTTACATTAACTCTCAGGTACTTGGTTACATTAACTCTTATGTTCTTAGTTACATTAATACCGAGTACTTAGTTCTTTTATCTATAATACACTTCAGTCAATATCTGGTACTACTTTAAATTTAGGCAATAATTAATAAGACTTCCCACAATAAATTAAAAGGGATAGATTAAGATGCTTTGTGATGATTGTTTACATTAATCGTTTTCGTACCGTGTGTATTTATCTGCCTTTGTACCAGGATTATAAACCCGCCACTGTACTAGTGTTGTATCACAATTTTATGTGTAAAATCAATGTTAGTAACAAATTACTTCTAGTCGGCAGAACTGACTAACACTATAAAAGAGCACATCGTATGTTTAATATAGTACTACAAATTTAAAAAAGAAATCATATAAATTCAGATTTATCAGTGAGGTGTTATGTTGTTTTATTGCACCAACTACGAATTTGCATAAAACTCTTGGCCATACAGTTCCAAGATAGATGTAAATTATCGCTATCAACTGTGAGGCGGGCAAAACCTTTCCCATGATATATCGAGAACAGTTTGAGCTATTGCCTTCAAATTTAGCACGAAACTCAAAAGGCGCCTTACACGTAATGTAGCGTACTTCTACACAAGTGGCATATTCTATCAAGTGGAGTTGTTGAAATCATCGGCTATTTAGTGATTTATTCATGGTAATTTGATTTCCTTCTATGTACCTGAAGACAGAACTTACAGTTTACTAGAAACAAATCGTTGTCTAAGTAATGATTGCACTGAGGAAAGCAAAGTTTTCATGTTCCGTCTACTCTCCGACTTACTGTCAACTCAGGGATAATACATCTTCCAGGTCAGTCTGCAACAGATAGAATCGCAAGAAGGAGAATTCTCCTGGCACAAACTGTTGACATTGGACGTTGCTTACGAACGTACAATCCCTTTAAGTGCACTAATACATACTTCTATTGTTCTATATATGTTCTAATACCTTTTTAGTTCAAAGTTTATTTTTGACAATGGTAGGCTTCAAAGCGTAACAGGATTTCAGAAATTTGCCATCATTATATGTTACATAAGGTTTAACACACAATTATAAGGTATAACACAACGTTTCGAGGATCGGAATCTATCCTCTTCATCAGGTGGGGGAGGTATTAATACATACGAAAATAAAGAGCAGAAATAAGGAAAAGAAAAGGGTTCTAATATACCCAAAAGATGCTTGGAGTCCATTCACGAGTACGAGATTCACAGTCACACATCACACCAGTATAGCACAGCACAGGCTACAGTGGGATACTACCAAGAATGTAGATATCGGCTCTTTCACCGGCACCGCGAAGTGTAATGTTTCGACATTATTTTCATACAAAGATGGAAAATGTCCGAAACCCTATTACACTTTTCTTATCGGTGTATAGCGTAGGTGGAGATAGAAATCTTCCCTCAACCATCACTTACTTCACGGTTGCATCAATGAGGCGTATATAAAATATTCGTGTAAAACCATTTGTCTCATCTTCAAAAATAAACTCAACACAAATTAAATTGCGAACAGTTATGTATTTTAATAATTAAGTTCATTTAGAGTAGTTATTTAATACATTTATCAATTATAATTAATTTATAATGAGTAGCAATTAACAGACCCTCCAATTACGCTAAATCTGTAGTGAGATGGAACAGGACAAACATGTAAGTTGTATTGGGTGCTGTGAGTGGAGACCGCTTAGTCCATTTAATCACAGGTTGCGGACAATGGATGTCAAGTTGACTGAGTCAGATGAGGTTCAGTTGTAGGAGTTGGACCCTTAGTGCTGAGGGTTTACGTCATCCTCTTATTATACGAAATATGTAATTACTTCTATTCCTGGACCCTAACTTATATATGACTTTTATAGTAAAAAGCAAATAAATCACTCTATTAGCGATAACAGAAGCGTTTTTAACGGTCTCTGCTAGTACAGACATATTACACAAACTGTATCCCGTGTAGCAAGTGGTAAATATTTAAAATGGAAAAGCAGTCGTGGGCCTGACCGACAGAAGTGACTTCTTATAACGGTCTCTGCTAGTACAGACATATTACACAAACTGTATCCCGTGTAGCAAGTGGTAAATATTTAAAATGGAAAAGCAGTCGTGGGCCTGACCGACAGAAGTGACTTCTTATAACGGTCTCTGCTAGTACAGACATATTACACAAACTGTATCCCGTGTAGCAAGTGGTAAATATTTAAAATGGAAAAGCAGTCGTGGGCCTGACCGACAGAAGTGAATTCTTGTAACGGTCTCTGCTAGTACAGACATATTACACAAACTGTATCCCGTGTAGCAAGTGGTAAATATTTAAAATGGAAAAGCAGTCGTGGGTCTGACCGACAGAGGTGTCATCTTATGACGGTCTCTATAAGTACAGACATATTACACAAACTGTATCCCGTGTAGCAAGTGGTAAATATTTAAAATGGAAAAGCAGTCGTGGGTCTGACCGACAGAGGTGTCATCTTATGACGGTCTCTGCTAGTACAGACATATTACACAAACTGTATCCCGTGTAGCAAGTGGTAAATATTTAAAATGGAAAAGCAGTCGTGGGTCTGACCGACAGAGGTGTCATCTTATGACGGTCTCTGCTAGTACAGACATATTACATAAACTGTATCCCGTGTAGCAAGTGGTAAATATTTAAAATGGAAAAGCAGTCGTGGGCCTGACCGACAGAAGTGAATTCTTGTAACGGTCTCTGCTAGTACAGACATATTACACAAACTGTATCTCGTGTAGCAAGTGGTAAATATTTAAAATGGAAAAGCAGTCGTGGGCCTGACCGACAGAGGTGACATCTTATGACGGTCTCTGCTAGTACAGACATATTACACAAACTGTATCTCGTGTAGCAAGTGGTAAATATTTAAAATGGAAAAGCAGTCGTGGGCCTGACCGACAGAGGTGACATCTTATGACGGTCTCTGCTAGTACAGACATATTACACAAACTGTATCCCCTGTAGCAAGTTGTAAATATATAAAATGGAAAAGCAGTCGTGGGTCTGACCGACAGAGGTGACATCTTATGACGGTCTCTGCTAGTACAGACATATTACACAAACTGTATCTCGTGTAGCAAGTGGTAAATATTTAAAATGGAAAAGCAGTCGTGGGTCTGACCGACAGAGGTGACATCTTATGACGGTCTCTGCTAGTACAGACATATTACACAAACTGTATCTCGTGTAGCAAGTGGTAAATATTTAAAATGGAAAAGCAGTCGTGGGTCTGACCGACAGAGGTGACATCTTATGACGGTCTCTGCTAGTACAGACATATTACACAAACTGTATCCCGTGTAGCAAGTTGTAAATATATAAAATGGAAAAGCAGTCGTGGGCCTGACCGACAGAAGTGACTTCTTATAACGGGCTGTGAATATACACTAGTATTTTTAAAAAGTGCGGTTTCAATTATTAAAAGATAATTTTTTATATTTTACAATACTATTAGACACTAAATAGTTTAACATAAACAAGTTTTATATTTTAAATTAATTATATACATATTTTTTTACACATGTTATATATTACAATGATCACTGACTTCTAAATATAAAGTAATTAATACCTTGTACATTTTCGTTATTATTGGTTATATTTATATGCATAATTTGGTCATTAAAAATTTTATTACAATGTTGTATTTGTGAAATAATTACTTCGTTTTCATGGTCATTATATTCAAAAAATGAAATTACGTGTTCATGATACCTGAAATAAGGTATAACAATTCTGGAATAACCTATTGTTTAATATCTTGTAAACCCGAATCCATTGTTATTCCATATCTGGTTGTTCTTGTTTTCTTATTTCTTATACGGATAGATTTAATTTAATTATTTTAAAGTCAATAAATAGTTTTGACAATTTAAAAAAAATGTGCATTAATTTAAGTGTTTGGTAATTTATTTTTTAAGTGAATGTAATTTAATGCCCAACGTAATTTAACGCTATAATCAATAGAATGACTAATTTTTCCAAGATTAAATTAAACTAAGGCTTTGTCAGCTAGAAAAGATCTATAATAATTTTATATTTCATCCTTTGTACATACATCTATAGCAGTAATCATTTAACCTCCCAGTAAACCTCCCAATAGAAGTAATCATTTCACCAAGTCTTTGTGTTATTGTGTAGGTTGTAAAATCTTTAGTTACACTCAGCGATTGAGTTTCCCGATTTTTAATCTGATTTGGAATTGATTCTTGTTCTTTTGACTATTATTATACTAGTAAAAGGCTTATTATTTTTTGTATTTAATTCAGCTTGAACTTTGAGTTATGACTGTTCATATATTTTCTGTGTTACCCTCACAGATAAGATACGCTCAACTTTCTCGTTACTCCAAACAATATTTATATTACTGCAAGTTAAATTTAAATATCCCAATATTGTAAACATGTATTAGTTTAGTGATTTAGCTGAAGAAGATATCGAATTTCTGATCTCGGAACGTAGTGATACTTATTGTATTGTATCTCTGAACGATCGCAAATGTCCGGAAAAAAATCTGTTTAAGAAAATCTTGTTTCTTTAGTAATATGATTGTTTTGAAAAAGGTTAATATTAGACGGTTATTAGAAGGTTAATATAAATTATGAAATATTTGGCACGATTTATTCTGTAAATATGTGGAAAATATTTGATTAATTATTGAGACAACTTCAGTTACATAAACATTTATGGTAAAACCTGTTGCCATATTGGTATTATGAATGGAATCACAATTTTATGCTTCACTATTGTAATTCTTACAATGCCTGTATGAAAAGTTAGGGCTTTAGTTTGAACTGTTTTTAAATTAAAGATTCGTATGTTACACCAGTAAGAAAGGAAAGAAAATTAACCAATGTGTTTTACATTTGTTTAGTTCGGATATTTTCAAAGCTCTGAAACATTGGTCATCTGCCAGGTACACCCTATATACATAACTCATTATACATGACAAGCTCTGTTATCAGTATCTATCTGAACTTCACACCCTTTCAGAGGAAACGTGGTAACAAGAAGTTTTCAGCACTGTACATGCTGTAGGTAAGGTTGTTTAAATACCAAGATATTTTATTTTCTTCTCGATAATTCTGCTGTACAGTTCATAGCCAATACATGTACGTTAATTTATACTCTGCCTGGTAGGACATCTTATGATTCTAAAACCGTGATAAATCAACTAACAGTGATCTGGAAAAGAAACTAATTCAAGAATTACTACATAGAAATTAGAAAATAAGCACTTGCTGTTATTCTTATGCTATTTTTCAACTAAAGATATTGCTTAAACTTACTGTTTACTTAGTATTGAAAGAAAATTAAATGTATATTCTAGTATTCATGTATCAAATATTATTTCTTAGATCATGCGAGTAATTAAATAAGATTAAGTACCATGAAGCAAAATTAAGTTTGTGTTTTATGTATTAAACTGAGAATATACGTATATTAATTATGTATCTACTATATAGTTTCTCTTTTTCTAAAAAAATTCATATCAGACGAATACAAAATTATTAAAGCCAAAAATACATTATTTAGGATTTGTTATTGTATACGTAATAGTAAGTCATATACCTAAACGTAACAATTCCAGTTAGGCACTGACATTAGGTCACAATTACCTCATCTCAACTCTGTAACCACCGGGAGGCTCTTTCAATCTACATGTGATTACTGAATCACACCTGTCCTTTATATTCAAAATGCTACTTTCAATACAGCGTCATAAAACTCTGTAACCACCGGGAGGCTCCTTCAATCTAAATGTGATTACTGAATCACACCTGTCCTTTATATTCAAAATGCTACTTTCAATACAGCGTCATAAAACTCTGTAACCACCGGGAGGCTCTTTCAATCTACATGTGATTACTGAGTCACTCCTGTCCTTTATATTCAAACTGCTACTTTCAATACAGCGTATAAAACTCTGTAACCACCGGGAGGCTCTTTCAATCTACATGTATTTACTGACTCACTCCTGTCCTTTATATTCAAAATGCTACTTTCAATACAGCGTCATAAAACTCTGTAAACACCGGGAGGCTCCTTCAATCTACATTTGATTACTGACTCACTCCTGTCCTTTATATTCAAAATGCTACTTTCAATACAGCGTCATAAAACTCTGTAACCACCGGGAGGCTCCTTCAATCTAAATGTGATTACTGACTCACTCCTGTCCTTTATATTTAAAATGCTACTTTCAATACAGCGTCATAAAACTCTGTAAACACCGGGAGGCTCCTTCAATCTACATTTGATTACTGACTCACTCCTGTCCTTTATATTCAAAATGCTACTTTCAATACAGCGTCATAAAACTCTGTAACCACCGGGAGGCTCCTTCAATCTACATGTGATTACTGACTCACTCCTGTCCTTTATATTCAAAATGCTACTTTCAATACAACGTCATAAAACTCTGTAACCACCGGGAGGCTCCTTCAATCTACATGTGATTACTGACTCACTCCTGTCCTTTATATTCAAAATGCTTCTTTCAATACAGCGTCATAAAACTCTGTAACCACCGGGAGGCTCCATCAATCTAAATGTGATTACTGACTCAGTCCTGTCCTTTATATTCAAAATGCTACTTTCAATACAGCGTCATAAAACTCTGTAACCACCGGGAGGCTCCTTCAATCTAAATGTGATTACTGACTCACTCCTGTCCTTTATATTCAAAATGCTACTTTCAATACAGCGTCATAAAACTCTGTAACCACCGGGAAGCTCCTTCAATCTACACGTGATTACTGACTCACTCCTGTCCTTTATATTCAAAATGCTACTTTCAATACAGCGTCATAAAACTCTGTAACCACTGGGAGGCTCCTCCAATCTACATGTGATTACTGACTCACTCCAGTCCTTTATATTCAAAATGCTACTTTCAATACAGCGTCATAAAACTCTGTAACCACCCGGAGGCTCCTTCAATCTACATGTGATTACTGACTCACTCCTGTCCTTTATATTCAAAATGTTACTTTCAATACAGCGCCATAAAACTCTGTAACAACCCGGAGGCTCTTTCAATCGACATGTAATTACTAAGTCACTCCTGTACTTTATATTCAAAATGTTTCTACAATACAGCGTCATAAAACTCTGTAACCACCCGGAGGCTCTTTCAACCTACATGTCAATACTAACTCACCCCTGTCCTTTATATTCAAAATGTTACCTTCAATACAGCGTCATAAAACTCTGTAACCACCCGGAGGCTCTTTCAACCTACATGTCAATACTAACTCACCCCTGTCCTTTATATTCAAAATGTTACCTTCAATACAGCGTCATAAATCTCTGTAACAACCCGGAAGCTCTTTCAATCTACATGTGATTACTAACTCACTCCTGTCCTTTATATTCAAAATGTTACCTTCAATACAGCGTCATAAAACTCTGTAACCACCCGGAGGCTCTTTCAACCTACATGTCAATACTAACTCACCCCTGTCCTTTATATTCAAAATGTTTCTACAATACAGCGTCATAAAACTCTGTAACCACCCGGAGGCTCTTTCAACCTACATGTCAATACTAACTCACCCCTGTCCTTTATATTCAAAATGTTACCTTCAATACAGCGTCATAAATCTCTGTAACAACCCGGAGGCTCTTTCAATCGACATGTAATTACTAAGTCACTCCTGTACTTTATATTCAAAATGTTTCTACAATACAGCGTCATAAAACTCTGTAACCACCCGGAGGCTCTTTCAACCTACATGTCAATACTAACTCACCCCTGTCCTTTATATTCAAAATGTTACCTTCAATACAGCGTCATAAAACTCTGTAACCACCCGGAGGCTCTTTCAACCTACATGTCAATACTAACTCTATTGTGGCAGTCAATTCTGATCTTTTGAGAATAGGTCAATGGTCGATAAGGCACGGTCTCAAATTGAATGTTGACAAATGCACAGTAATCCATGTTGCACCTCCCACCATGATCCAACGTGTCGTTGAGGCAGCTGTGCAAGTCAAACTTGGTGACGAGTTGCTAAGGGTGAGTGACGCTGTCAAGACTTTGGGCGTGGTGCTTGACAGTGGTCTCACCTTCTCTGACCATATCACTTATGTTTCTCAACAGGCTTTGGGGAGGCTTAGGGGTCTGTACAGATACCGAACCATCCTACCAGTTGCAGCTAAGCTCCAACTGGTACAATCAATAATTCTGTCAGTGCTATATTACTGTTTTCCTGCATACGGCAATAGCATCACGCATGATGAAATGAGCCGTATTCAAAGACTGCAGAACGCAGCTGTCCGTTTTGTTTTCAGCCTCCGTGGACGGGAGCATGTGTCTGCATTTCGGGATGCTGCCGGACTTTTGCCAACACAAGCCGTATGCAGGATGCAGACTTGCACTCTAGTCCACCGTGTGCTGGCGGCGCGGGAGCCGTGGTACCTGGTGGATAGACTTGTGACCCGGGGGGAGGTTGCTCTCCGCGGTACCCGACAGGACGCGCTACTGCATTTTGCAAGGGTTAGGCTTGAGGTGGGAAGGAGAGGGTTCTCCTACTTCGGGCCTAAACTTTATAATGATCTCCCCTGTGACCTCAAGCAGCTATCGGTCTCGGCTTTCAAAAAGAGACTGAAGCAATATCAGTCTCACATGTATAGATAGTTTATTTATTTGTTATTTCATATAAGTTTTGATATTATTTTGATTGTGTTTTAATTACTTTCTTACTCTTGTTGTCAGTTTTGAATTTGTGTTGAATATGTTTTAATTGTTATTTTTAGTGTAAGTTCTTTGACTAGGAGTTGTGCTGTAAAGCAGTATTGAGCTGATGTGTCACTCGTCAATAAAGGCATTTTTATTTATTTATAATTATTTAACTCACCCCTGTCCTTTATATTCAAAATGTTACCTTCAATACAGCGTCATAAATCTCTGTAACAACCCGGAGGCTCTTTCAATCGACATGTAATTACTAAGTCACTCCTGTACTTTATATTCAAAATGTTTCTACAATACAGCGTCATAAAACTCTGTAACCACCCGGAGGCTCTTTCAACCTACATGTCAATACTAACTCACTCCTGTCCTTTATATTCAAAATGTTACCTTCAATACAGCGTTATAAAACTCTGTAATTACCCGGAGGCTCTTTCAACCTACATGTCATTACTAACTCACTCCTGTCCTTTATATGCAAAATGTTACCTTCAATACAGCGTCATAAAACTCTGTATCCACCCGGAGGCTCCTTCAATCTACATGTGATTACTAACTCACTCCTGTCCTTTATATTCAAAATGTTACCTTCAATACAGCGTCATAAAACTCTGTAATCACCCGGAGGCTCTTTCAATCTACATGTGATTACTAACTCACTCCTGTCCTTTATATTCAAAATGCTACTTTCAATTCAGCGTCATAAAACTCTGTAACCACCCGGAGGCTCTTTCAATCTACATGTGATTACTGACTCACTCCTGTCCTTTATATTTAAAATGTTACCTTCAATACAGCGTCACAAAACTCTGTAACCACCCGGAGGCTCTTTCAATCTACATGTGATTACTGACTCACTCCTGTCCTTTATATTCAAAATGCTACTTTGAATACAGCGTCATAAAACTCTGTATCCACCTGGAGGGTCCTTCAATCTACATGTGGTTACACTAATAACCTAGTCTCTATATACAAACCTTTACCTTCGGTACTGTCATACAACTCTGTAACCACCGGGAGGCTCCTTCAATCTAAGTTTAGTAACTGTAATTTATACACAACTTTACCTTCGGTACTCTCATACAACCTTGCAACCATCCGTAGGCTCCTTCAATCTACGTTTAATTACTGTAACAGTATAGTACATATGTAATCTTACGGATTAGTTAATCATCTTAACTTAAAGTATTGTGTTTTTTTAAGTCTTAATTATACGCAGTAAGCTTTAGTGCCAATGTATTTTCGTTTTTGAAGTGTCTTTAGTAACATGATTTATTTTTAATTGGTCTGAACTATTCTTATCTCCTAGTAAAATCCAAGGTTGCCTAAAAAGATTAAATGATTTTAGACATTTGACACGGATGTCACAAGTTCTACAAAAGTTGAACCTTTCAAGAACTGAAAACATGAATGTAGTTCATGGAACCAGCCATGTCAAGTTAAATGATGATGTGTAAATGTGAGCTCGGAGACTTATCGTCTCTACTGTACTGTATATGAAAAGATGAATGTAGTTCATGGAACCAGCCACGCCGAGTTAAATGATGCGGTATAAATGTGAGCTCGGAGACTTATCGTCTCTACTGTACTGTATATGAAAAGATGAATGTAGTTCATGGAACCAGCCACGCCGAGTTAAATGATGCGGTATAAATGTGAGCTCGGAGACGTATCGTCTCTACTGTACTGTAAACGAAAACATGAATGTAGTTCATGGAACCAGCCACGCCGAGTTAAATGATGCGGTGTAAATGTGAGCTCGGAGACGTATCGCCTCTACTGTACTGTATATGAAAACATGAATGTAGTTCATGGAACCAGCCACGCCGAGTTAAATGATGCGGTGTAAATGTGAGCTCGGAGACGTATCGCCTCTACTTTACTGTATATGAAAACATGAATGTAGTTCATGGAACCAGCCACGCCGAGTTAAATGATGCGGTGTAAATGTGAGCTCGGAGACGTATTGCCTCTACTATACTTTATATGAGAACATGAATGTAGTTCATGGAACCAGCCACGCCGAGTTAAATGATGCGATGTAAATGTGAGCTCGGAGACGTATCGCCTCTACTGTACTGTATATGAAAACATGAATGTAGTTCATGGAACCAGCCACGCCGAGTTAAATGATGCGGTGTAAATGTGAGCTCGGAGACGTATCGCCTCTACTTTACTGTATATGAAAACATGAATGTAGTTCATGGAACCAGCCACGCCGAGTTAAATGATGCGGTGTAAATGTGAGCTCGGAGACGTATCGCCTCTACTTTACTGTATATGAAAACATGAATGTAGTTCATGGAACCAGCCACGCCGAGTTAAATGATGCGGTGTAAATGTGAGCTCGGAGACGAATCGCCTCTACTGTACTGTATATGAAAACATGAATGTAGTTCATGGAACCAGCCACGCCGAGTTAAATGATGCGGTGTAAATGTGAGCTCGGAGACGTATCGCCTCTACTTTACTGTATATGAAAACATGAATGTAGTTCATGGAACCAGCCACGCCGAGTTAAATGATGCGGTGTAAATGTGAGCTCGGAGACGTATCGCCTCTACTTTACTGTATATGAAAACATGAATGTAGTTCATGGAACCAGCCACGCTGAGTTAAATGATGCGGTGTAAATGTGAGCTCGGAGACGTATTGCCTCTACTATACTTTATATGAGAACATGAATGTAGTTCATGGAACCAGCCACGCCGAGTTAAATGATGCGGTGTAAATGTGAGCTCGGAGACGTATCGCCTCTACTTTACTGTATATGAAAACATGAATGTAGTTCATGGAACCAGCCACGCCGAGTTAAATGATGCGGTGTAAATGTGAGCTCGGAGACGTATTGCCTCTACTATACTTTATATGAGAACATGAATGTAGTTCATGGAACCAGCCACGCCGAGTTAAATGATGCGATGTAAATGTGAGCTCGGAGACGTATCGCCTCTACTGTACTGTATATGAAAACATGAATGTAGTTCATGGAACCAGCCACGCCGAGTTAAATGATGCGGTGTAAATGTGAGCTCGGAGACGTATCGCCTCTACTTTACTGTATATGAAAACATGAATGTAGTTCATGGAACCAGCCACGCCGAGTTAAATGATGCGGTGTAAATGTGAGCTCGGAGACGTATTGCCTCTACTATACTTTATATGAGAACATGAATGTAGTTCATGGAACCAGCCACGCCGAGTTAAATGATGCGATGTAAATGTGAGCTCGGAGACGTATCGCCTCTACTGTACTGTACATGCATCACACACGCTGTCATATGGAGCCTCCAGCAATCACAGTTTTACACTTTGATTTATTACTCAATCGTGAGAATATTTGTTAAAACTCATTTTCCACTGTTAGGTAATTACTTTTACTTAAAATATTTTTTTTATATTTTTTAGTGACACAATTTTACTGTAAAATATATTACACACGAAATTTTGCATGAATACGTTAGTAGGACCAAAAAATTTCCCAGGCAATTTCATGATATATACATGTCTGTAAAACTATTTTCAATATTTTAGGTATATTTTATGCACAGTATACTAGATTATGTTGAAGTACTTTCAGTTCTGATAATATTTCTATCACGCCCAGTGAAAGGGAAATATAGTCCACGACAGCGTCTACTCTGTATTAGGCAGCAGAGAAGTATTAGCCCGTATTGATTACGTACAGACACGATATAATTCGAATCTCTGTAGAAAGTACATTTCTTAACAGAGGTAATAGATCATTTGAAATTTTTCATGTCCACGTTTTGTTAATTGTTTTTTATTTTGTGCATGATTAAACTACGGCATATATTTTGAGACCTGATGAAGAGATCAGATTTCAGTTCTCAGAGACGATACGTCTCCGAGCTCACATTTACACCGCATCATTTAACTCGGCGTGGCTGGTTCCATGAACTACATTCATCTTTTCATATACAGTACAGTAGAGGCGATACGTCTCCGAGCTCACATTTATACCGCATCATTTAACTCGGCGTGGCTGGTTCCATGATCTACATTCATGTTTTCGTTTACAGTACAGTAGAGTCGATACGTCTCCGAGCTCACATTTATACCGCATCATTTAACTCGGCGTGGCTGGTTCCATGAACTACATTCATGTTTTCATATACAGTACAGTAGAGGCGATACGTCTCCGAGCTCACATTTACACCGCATCATTTAACTCGGCGTGGCTGGTTCCATGAACTACATTCATGTTTTCATATACAGTACAGTAGAGGCGATACGTCTCCGAGCTCACATTTACACCGCATCATTTAACTCGGCGTGGCTGGTTCCATGAACTACATTAATGTTTTTCTATACAGGTCAAGTACGTCAAGTCATTGTAGTAAAACTTGCCGCGGCCATTAACTGATACATTCAATCTGGAATTAGTTGATATCAAATGATAAAAACTAACACAGACTTAACCCAGTGACAGTAAATTAACATTAGTTTTTGGATATTTTTCATACTACTTAAATTATGAAAAGTCTCAAATGGAAATCCCGATATGATTGAAAATTACAAATTCATCTTGCTTTGGAAAAATAAGTAAATTAACACATCTTGTGTGGGTATTGTACTGAAGAAAGTGTTAGATTTTAAATTTAGAACGCAAGTTTATAGATAAAGATAGCTTTAAGTCTGTCCATTTGCAAAAAATATTGTTACGACCAATTTTTCATTTCACTAATGTAACAATCCTTGTTAAACTTAACTTAATACATGATTTAATTATACTTAGTTTAATATTGTTATAAATCCTGTACTGCTAACAGCTCAGAGTTTATCGTTATCTAATTAATAAACTGCATACAGCATTATCCAGTTGTTAGTCTTAACGATTATAAATTACTGATAATGATCTAGAATCCATTAATATATAATATTCAGTGATGCCTTCATTATTAGTTCTCCATATAATTATAGTGCCAACTAGATTTTTTATAAATGTGTATTATTGTATGAATCGATATTGGCAATAGATAATTTTACATTTGTCATGTCCACGTGATGTTAATTGTTTCTTATTTATTTCTTATATGGTTCAGTCCAATTTAAAATTAACCATGTCGATAGTTTGCCACCTCTGTAGCAAGAACATTACTTATCAGAGAACATCCACTTGTAGGTACCAGAGGGTTAACAACGTACAAATGATAGCTTATTTTATTCAGTCATGAGTTACCCGTAGACATCACCTTGACGGAGCGGTTAAAAAGGCTTATTCCTTATTTATCGAAGCACCTAATTTTGTACTCCTAAATTTGGCTTTTAGACCCATATTTACGAGTACACAGACGGGTTGAGAGTAAGGGATATAAATGCAACGTTCTCCAATGTAACTTTTCAGCTACACAATCACACATATGGGTTGAGAGTAAGGAGTTTTAATCACATGGTCTCTAAACAAGTATATGGAGTAAAGTATTTTTTTCTTTTTTTTTGAAATAAAAAGGAGAGACCGATCCCCTTTTAAGCCTTATTCTGTCCGTCCTCATGGGCCACTGGCCTGTGCGAGGATCTTATCAAACAGAATAAGGGGGAGAGTCGATACAGTACAAGGTCGATGGTACTGATAAAAAGTGCAACGGTCACAGACAGGATTTGAACTTGCGCTATCTCTAACTCAGACCCAAAGTCCAACGACTTAGACCGCTCGGCCATCGGCACTCCCAAAGTATTTTTCCCATATAAAACTGATAAGTCTCTTTTATTACAGCAGTAGTACTTTTAACTACAGATATTGCAAAGTAACTTTAGAAATAGAAGTTAGAACAATTAAACGATTTTAGATTAGCGAATCCTGATTACATGATGCTTGCAAAACTGAAACGTCCTAAGTCCTAAATATAAACTGTAATCCAAATAAACCCTAATTTTTTATTTAGATATATGCTTCAGATGGAAGTGCAGACTCCGCAGGAAGGAAGATTGTTAATTCCGTGTACCTCTGGGACGTAGCAACTCGCCGATATACCTACTAAATAGTTAATGACCTGAACATGATCTAATCTACTAATCCTGTCTCTGTCACTAGACAGCTACCGTGTTACGTCACTATCTCTGCTTCCGTCGTTTCAATTCCGTCCTGAATTCCGCGAAGACACTTATTTTAGTAAATATGGATTAGAAAGATCTCTAAATATTGTTTTCAAGCAGGCCGCTACAAGCTGTGTGTTGTGTTACTATAACAAAGTGAGGAGTACTGTAACAAACTAAGAGGAAGGCGAACTGGAGCTAAACTCAACATTCACTTTGAATCAACCCTTTCCACCATAGCTACGTTATTTATGCTGTAACAAAGTTGTTCAGGGTGTAAGTCTATATGTAAGCCCAGGAAGAAATCAGTATTTAACATTTGCTACTAAATAAAAATAATTATAATTCCAAAAACGTATAAAAATATTGGCAATATTTTAAAATTAAACAATGTTGTTAAATGGTTTACGTCAAATTAAAACCACGTTTCTTTAAACATTAAAATACTCTATGCGGTCCATTTTATTGCATATTCAACCCCCCCCCTCTCTCTCACCCCCTCTCTTCTAAAATAAGTATTTATACATGGTAATAAATAAAAAAAGTTTATTTTATCATTTCACTAACTCACTACTCATTTTAAGAAACGAGTTTCAAATTATTTTTTAATGAAAGCCAAAATTAAAATTACACACATCCAAGTTAAATTATGAAGTTTAAGTTTATGAAATAAAATATACTATAACAAGTCAATTATAAAATGTATATATTAAATACGAATAAATTACGAAATAATATTCTTTCCATATTCTCTCTCATTTTGATTTTACGAAGATGTTTTTCTGTTTTATTTTTCGTATGTTTTGATTTAATTTAACATTAATTTGTTTTAATTCTTTATTTGTTTATTATCGGCTTATTTTACATTATTCTCTTCAGAACTACATTATCTATAATGTTTTGTTACAAAGTTTGCGTATTTATATTACCCATTTAATATATTTGTTTGTTGTTGTTCGAGGATGTTTTTCGAGACAGAATTTTGCATATTTTGTCTGATATCTCAGAAATGGGTGGTGTTACAGGTCTGGGACGTATTTTATTCAATTGTTGAGTTTATTTTACATAGAATCCAATAAATATAACAACTATTTTTACGCTATGAAAAGTCAGTTTCGCTTTATTTCCACCCTTTCCTAGCAAATCGGGCGAATATTTTCGCTAGCCGTAGATCGCTAACAAAGCGTTTTTGGAAATATGTTTATAACAAATTTTTTTCATTACTTTGATACGAGGAAACAACCTGAGAAGTTTGTCGGGTTACTCGTGGGACATCCTGTATATACTGTGTTTAATGTTTTATGCACACTGAAGGGCTCTTGGAAACTGATACAGGAAAGATTACACGGACAAAGTTGTGCTTAATGAAAAGATTAATAAATCAATGTGGTTAAGTTAATTATTGATAGTGTCGTTCACTCGCTGCGCTCAAACAACTGTTTTTGGTCAAAAATGTCTAACTGTCACGGCTCTCTTGTTAGCACCTGTAATGCAACGTTTTTACGTTAAGTTTGCAGGAAATCTCTTCTTGTTTTTCAATATCATAATGGAATATTTGTAACTAACAGCACGAATGAGCTGTTTTATTAAGTGCATGTTTTAGAGTTAGTGAAGTTGACACAACATGGTGGTTGTGATTCCTGACTTTGGCGTGTCTCAACGCTCTGGTATGATTTGCTTATTTAAACCTAGTTTGTAATTATGTACCAGGACCAGATTGCAGATCTCGAAACGTAGTGTTACTGATATGTAGTTACACTGAACGATAGTAAATGTCCGGAAAATCCTGTTTTCTTCACAGTCCTTCCATTGTCAAACAATGAATAAAAATTGTGTTATACAACAAAATGTACTTTACAGAACTTTGTGGAATTTGTCAAAAACCTTCACACATATATAACACAAAATAATTCAATTTTATGACTTTCCTTAATTTTTAATATAAAAGGTTCTTTATTAGCCAACTAATTTATTTTGTCGAAGACTTTTATCTGTACTGTGTACTCTTGGTTTAGTTATTCCATCCTAACAGAGAGTATTGAGAGAATTAATCAACGCCAGTCCCGAAAGAGGAAGGATGGGTGATACGAAACTTCGAAAGCCCCAATACAATACACTAAACAATACAACAATAAACAATACAACAATAAACAATCTTGTCATAGAAACGCTTCTGTTTGGACAGTGTGCGGTGTTTTGAAAACATTCAGAGACATTCCGAGGTGCTGTTACTAATACTTTGCAAACAGCGAGATTTGTGACGTCGGTCGCGTATGTGCTACATGTGGGTCATACACTGTACACTGTACAATGCACGAGTACATAGTACTGTCCGTGTACATTGTGCTCTATGATTGCGGGTATACTGATATGACAGAAACAGAGATTGCTTTTTATTGTACAGGTTAAACCGTCCACGAATAGTTATCATCGATTAGAAGAGTTTAGGCCTACTAGTAGTGCTGTCTCTTCGTCTACTCTGTAATACAGTATTACACCACACTAAGAATGAAAAGATTATACATGGTGTAATTTAATTCCTGATACGCCTAGATATATTCCAATGATATTGATTATATAGATATCGATGTAAAATCTTTTAAAATCCTTTTGTGGATTTTTGGGGAATAAAAAATTCCCTCCCCCCCACTTTGAGAGGGTGGTTGAAAGGGATGTCTTTAAATTTTCAAATTTTAATCCGTATGACATGTCTTTTGTAAAGGTCAATTAAACAGACAGAATTACACTAAGAAAAACCTCTACGACGTTTCTAGCAAACTTTAAGGGCAAATATCGCAAAACATAAACTCTGTAAGGACAATGCCTATGTCTTGCTTGCGCTTATCAACACATCGCATGCGTGATATATTTCCGTAAGGCTTGAATTAAGGTGCACAGAATATCCCTTTACACAGTATTAAGTTTTTTGGTGTACATAGTTTTGGTAAGAGGTGTCTTTTTCTAGGTGAAATTACATTGTAAGAGGTATTTCCATAATAAACTCTGTTGGAAACGTCGTAGAGATGTTCTTAGTGTTATTGTGTTTCTATTGAATATACCTTTAAAATTATCTGTCACAAAACAGGGGTTAAAATTTGAAAATTTAAAGTTATACTCTTCTACCCTCCTTTTAAAAGGGAAGGATTTTTTTGTTACTCCAAAAATTTATATATTTTAATAAGTAAGTATGGTGAAGGTTGTAAATTGATATCTTAATCCGTTTGGAATATATCCAGGCGTATCAGGACTTAATGTACACCCTGTATGTTCCGTGCTCCCATACCTTGAGCGTTATAACTAATGCAAACTCTTACACATTACAGCTCTAAATTTATGTGATTTGATGTATTCTACAGAGTGTTCTAGAACTCTCCGCCATCCTTTTCAGGTTTTGTTCCTCGATCAGAGAAAAATCAAAATATAATTTTCAAACTTTCGAAAACTTGATAACTACTTCAATAGCCACCCTTTTGTTTTCTCCACTTTACTATTTTTATATTGAGAACGGCTGATTCAAACCATAACCTTGTAACTAACCTGAGGGTCTAAAAACAGAGCAAATGCTTAAAGTTTTATTAACGGCTTAACAACATGTAAAAATCTTAATATGTAAATTAAGTTTGATATAAGTTTGACAGTTATTATATTTGATTTAGCCAATTTAACTATAAATCAAACGATACCAAGTTTAAGAAAATTGGTTGATAAATAATGAAGAAAAATAGCTTTTAAATTCCGACTACAAAGCAATATTACATTATGTGACAGCACTATTATATAGTGAGACAATGCATTACATTGATTGACTGTGATCATAATATTCGTAGGATTTTGGAATCTTGTGATTCAAACACAGTAAAATAACAATAGCTAAGTGAAAGAATACAATGATGGCAGTTGCGTTAATTATTGCGTTTTCGAATATTTCAATATGATATTTTTTGTATTTAGCCCAGAAATAATACTTGAACAGGTTGGTAGATAGTTCTGGGACACGCTGTTTATTATATTGTGTGTGTAGATTGTACAGCACACTTTGTGTAAATATTGCCTTGAAGAATGCCGCAACACAGTTTTCATTTTGTTAATTTAAGTGTGAATAATAATTTCAATTTCTGCATGACATTTATAATACATAATCAACAATAATACATAATATACATGCGAGATGGCAGTGTATCAGAATATACGAGTAGCGAGACATGTTTTACTTTTTTATGTTTTATATTTCATGACATTCGTTATTTGAAATATGTCTGTGAAGAATTGGACAGTAATAAAGTTGCTTTGAAAGCATTGTCAACTCTACGGGTTTTATTAAATAAGGTAATTGCAATTGTCATAATACTAGTCTATTATTGCTTGTCGCTTCATACCTGGCTGTTCTATATAATTTCAATGTAACTCTTATGATGTATATTTCCAATATAAACTCTGTCTATGCGTCAGTAATTCAAAGTTAAAGCTTACTTGCAAGACAGACCATCGCTGTACGGACTCATTGTTCTTACCAACTCATTTCAAAGTTTTGATCAGCTAATGAGAAAGTAAGGCTGTAGACAGACAGTACACCGGTGTTCTTAACATTATGAATCTGTCCGTGTCCTCGTAAACATAACAGTACATCAAGTAGATTCTTAGTAGGCTACGGTCGATTTAGTTTTTTAACTAAAACCCAGATAGTTTTTAATCGATAAAACCACTTGAAAGTCGTTACTGCCTTCCAATGTAATCAATAAATATTGTATTAATGTAAATGTTTGATCACATTATCATAAACCATATTAATTAAGGATGAAAGATAAATATCAAGCAAATTTCTATTTACTTGTATAAAACACGTATAAAATGCTTTTTATACAACACAAAGTGGCTCAGTAAGATACGAGTATGCTGATAGATTTACGTCTTTATGTAGAACTTTATTTGGATTTAGGATTTGTGTCTCGGAAATCACGATATAAGTCAGATATTTGTTGTAAAACGGCTGGTAAACTATCCAGCCCGCCTGCAGAATATTTTATATGTAAGACTGGAAGTTCTGTAAGGCCGTAATTTGCTCAGTTAACGCGAGGCATGCTCAGAATGTTACCGAGTTTAGATGCCCGACTTGTACACCGTTTATTTTTAAATCCAATCAATACGATTTCCCGCCGACATTAAAGATAATGAATTTAAATATTTACATACGGATGTTGCTAACTTTATATAGGTTACGAGTTTAAAGCATTGAGAACTAAATTGTTGTGTATATTTTTGTATGTCTGAAACCTTGGTGAAGTTCGTTAATAAACGACTTCGTCCAATGAGGTGGTGTTAGGAGAACGCAGACGATTTCTAAAAAGTTCTTGGTTTGTTTGTGCTATCGAGGTATAGGCCTACCTTTGTAAGGTTTCAACAAAATGTTTCACATAAACCATTCTTAGTTGGCGGGTAAAAAGTTGGCGGGGATGAAATGGGAATTTTCAGAATCATGCCGTGAACAGTATTGTTAGACAGGAAGTGATTTTATTCTTTACTGGAATTTTTATAACGAAGATAAACAAAAAAAAATTAAATAAAAGATTAAGACCCGGCTGCAGAATTGAGAAGACGGAACTGGAGAGATGTATGTAAGATGGCGATATACTCGTAGACCGCTCGTAATATCCGGCCTCTGTGCAGTTCATATTCCAAGTAAGGTTAATTGAATAGCTCCGACATTCACTTACCATTGTTATCACCGTCAGGACAGAAGTCGACGTGCACACGTGCTGATATTCATGGATTTTGGAGATTTTTAATAATTTGCGAAGCGAATAGACTTAGCTGTTGGACAATACACAAATATAGCGATACAGCAGCGTAAATACTCACAAATTTAACGCTTAATTTAAGCATTTGCAGAACTGAAATAAAACTACCTATAGTAATTTTGGGAAGCTTGTATTTAACAGAAAGTCTAAACATCCAAGTTTATTCGATGGGCGTTATCGAAGCCTATAAATAAATTTTCAAGCAGATTCTCAGCTATAAATTGTTTTCAGGTCTACTTAGGTCCACTTATAACTAGAGTACGTAAAATAATAATAAAATAACACTAATAACGCTAACAATAACAAAGCAAAAAATTTTAAACAATAAAATACTGAAACCTGATATAGCCCAATATTATGTTTATCCTTGATATTTTACACCCCAGTCAAAGCTATAGCTACAAAAGCAAATGCTTTAATGTTTTATTAATAGATGAACTTGCATACCGTTTCCAACTAACCGGAAATCCGTTAAACAATAAAAGGCCAAATTATAAAAATAGATTTCTTCCGAATTCAAGTCTGTCTTGAGGGAAATGAAGCTTTCTCCCGTGGCGGATGCTGTCATATGTTATGATGATCCAGAATAAAACTTTTGTGTATTGATTACTGTCGTCACCTACCTGTAGAAACAATGACAAACAATAGAGGCACCATATAAGTGTCATTGCCATCTGTTATATATTATGAAGGTCTAGAATAAAACTTTTATGTGTTGATTACTGCCGTCACCTAACTGTAGAAACAGTGACAAACAATAGAGGCAGCATGTAAGTGTCATTGCCATCTGTTACATATTATGATGGTCTAGAATTAAACTTTTGTGTATTGATCACTGTCGTCATCTAGCTGTAGAAACAGTGACAAACACTAGAGGCAGCATGTAAGTGTCATTGCCATCTGTTACTTATTATGATGGTCTAGAATTAAACTTTTGTGTATTGATCACTGTCGTCACCTAGCTGTAGAAACAGTGACAAACAATAGAGGCAGCATGTAAATGTCATTGCCATCTGTTACATATTATGAAGGTCTAGAATAAAACTTTTGTGTATTGATCACTGTCGTCACCTAGCTGTAGAAACAGTGACAAACACTAGAGGCAGCATGTAAGTGTCATTGCCATCTGTTACATATTATGATGGTCTAGAATTAAACTTTTGTGTATTGATCACTGTCGTCACCTAGCTGTAGAAACAGTGACAAACAATAGAGGCAGCATGTAAGTGTCATTGCCATCTGTTACATATTATGATGGTCTAGAATAAAACTTTTGTGTATTGATTACTGTCGTCACCTAGCTGTAGAAACAGTGACAAACAATAGAGGCAGCATGTAAGTGTCATTGCCATCTGTTACATATTATGAAGGTCTAGAATAAAACTTTTGTGTATTGATTACTGCCGTCACCTAACTGTAGAAACAGTGACAAACAATAGAGGCAGCATGTAAGTGTCATTGCCATCTGTTACATATTATGATGGTCTAGAATTAAACTTTTGTGTATTGATCACTGTCGTCACCTAGCTGTAGAAACAGTGACAAACACTAGAGGCAGCATGTAAGTGTCATTGCCATCTGTTACATATTATGATGGTCTAGAATTAAACTTTTGTGTATTGATCACTGTCGTCACCTAGCTGTAGAAACAGTGACAAACAATAGAGGCAGCATGTAAGTGTCATTGCCATCTGTTACATATTATGAAGGTCTAGAATAAAACTTTTGTGTATTGATCACTGTCGTCACCTAGCTGTAGAAACAGTGACAAACACTAGAGGCAGCATGTAAGTGTCATTGCCATCTGTTACATATTATGATGGTCTAGAATTAAACTTTTGTGTATTGATCACTGTCGTCACCTAGCTGTAGAAACAGTGACAAACAATAGAGGCAGCATGTAAGTGTCATTGCCATCTGTTACATATTATGATGGTCTAGAATTAAACTTTTGTGTATTGATCACTGTCGTCACCTAGCTGTAGAAACAGTGACAAACACTAGAGGCAGCATGTAAGTGTCATTGCCATCTGTTACATATTATGATGGTCTAGAATTAAACTTTTGTGTATTGATCACTGTCGTCACCTAACTGTAGAAACAGTGACAAACAATAGAGGCAGCATGTAAGTGTCATTGCCATCTGTTACATATTATGATGGTCTAGAATTAAACTTTTGTGTATTGATCACTGTCGTCACCTAGCTGTAGAAACAGTGACAAACACTAGAGGCAGCATGTAAGTGTCATTGCCATCTGTTACATATTATGATGGTCTAGAATTAAACTTTTGTGTATTGATCACTGTCGTCACCTAGCTGTAGAAACAGTGACAAACACTAGAGGCAGCATGTAAGTGTCATTGCCATCTGTTACATATTATGAAGGTCTAGAATAAAACTTTTGTGTATTGATCACTGTCGTCACCTAGCTGTAGAAACAGTGACAAACACTAGAGGCAGCATGTAAGTGTCATTGCCATCTGTTACATATTATGATGGTCTAGAATTAAACTTTTGTGTATTGATCACTGTCGTCACCTAGCTGTAGAAACAGTGACAAACAATAGAGGCAGCATGTAAGTGTCATTGCCATCTGTTACATATTATGATGGTCTAGAATTAAACTTTTGTGTATTGATCACTGTCGTCACCTAGCTGTAGAAACAGTGACAAACACTAGAGGCAGCATGTAAGTGTCATTGCCATCTGTTACATATTATGATGGTCTAGAATTAAACTTTTGTGTATTGATCACTGTCGTCACCTAACTGTAGAAACAGTGACAAACAATAGAGGCAGCATGTAAGTGTCATTGCCATCTGTTACATATTATGATGGTCTAGAATTAAACTTTTGTGTATTGATCACTGTCGTCACCTAGCTGTAGAAACAGTGACAAACACTAGAGGCAGCATGTAAGTGTCATTGCCATCTGTTACATATTATGATGGTCTAGAATTAAACTTTTGTGTATTGATCACTGTCGTCACCTAGCTGTAGAAACAGTGACAAACAATAGAGGCAGCATGTAAGTGTCATTGCCATCTGTTACATATTATGATGGTCTAGAATTAAACTTTTGTGTATTGATCACTGTCGTCACCTAGCTGTAGAAACAGTGACAAACACTAGAGGCAGCATGTAAGTGTCATTGCCATCTGTTACATATTATGATGGTCTAGAATTAAACTTTTGTGTATTGATCACTGTCGTCACCTAGCTGTAGAAACAGTGACAAACAATAGAGGCAGCATGTAAGTGTCATTGCCATCTGTTACATATTATGATGGTCTAGAATTAAACTTTTGTGTATTGATCACTGTCGTCACCTAGCTGTAGAAACAGTGACAAACAATAGAGGCAGCATGTAAGTGTCATTGCCATCTGTTACATATTATGATGGTCTAGAATTAAACTTTTGTGTATTGATCACTGTCGTCACCTAGCTGTAGAAACAGTGACAAACACTAGAGGCAGCATGTAAGTGTCATTGCCATCTGTTACATATTATGATGGTCTAGAATTAAACTTTTGTGTATTGATCACTGTCGTCACCTAGCTGTAGAAACAGTGACAAACAATAGAGGCAGCATGTAAGTGTCATTGCCATCTGTTACATATTATGATGGTCTAGAATTAAACTTTTGTGTATTGATCACTGTCGTCACCTAGCTGTAGAAACAGTGACAAACAATAGAGGCAGCATGTAAGTGTCATTGCCATCTGTTACATATTATGATGGTCTAGAATTAAACTTTTGTGTATTGATCACTGTCCGTCACCTAGCTGTAGAAACAGTGACAAACACTAGAGGCAGCATGTAAGTGTCATTGCCATCTGTTACATATTATGATGGTCTAGAATTAAACTTTTGTGTATTGATCACTGTCGTCACCTAGCTGTAGAAACAGTGACAAACACTAGAGGCAGCATGTAAGTGTCATTGCCATCTGTTACATATTATGATGGTCTAGAATTAAACTTTTGTGTATTGATCACTGTCGTCACCTAGCTGTAGAAACAGTGACAAACACTAGAGGCAGCATGTAAGTGTCATTGCCATCTGTTACATATTATGAAGGTCTAGAATTAAACTTTTGTGTATTGATCACTGTCGTCACCTAGCTGTAGAAACAGTGACAAACAATAGAGGCAGCATGTAAGTGTCATTGCCATCTGTTACATATTATGATGGTCTAGAATTAAACTTTTGTGTATTGATCACTGTCGTCACCTAGCTGTAGAAACAGTGACAAACAATAGAGGCAGCATGTAAGTGTCATTGCCATCTGTTACATATTATGATGGTCTAGAATTAAACTTTTGTGTATTGATCACTGCCGTCACCTAACTGTAGAAACAGTGACAAACAATAGAGGCAGCATGTAAGTGTCATTGCCATCTGTTACATATTATGATGGTCTAGAATTAAACTTTTGTGTATTGATCACTGATCGCCGTCACCTAACTGTAGAAACAGTGACAAACAATAGAGGCAGCATGTAAGTGTCATTGCCATCTGTTAAATATTATGATGGTCTAGAATTAAACTTTTGTGTATTGATCACTGTCGTCACCTAACTGTAGAAACAGTGACAAACAATAGAGGCAGCATGTAAGTGTCATTGCCATCTGTTACATATTATGATGGTCTAGAATTAAACTTTTGTGTATTGATCACTGTCGTCACCTAGCTGTAGAAACAGTGACAAACACTAGAGGCAGCATGTAAGTGTCATTGCCACCTGTTACTTATTATGATGGTCTAGAATTAAACTTTTGTGTATTGATCACTGTCGTCATCTAGCTGTAGAAACAGTGACAAACAATAGAGGCAGCATGTAAGTGTCATTGCCATCTGTTACATATTATGATGGTCTAGAATTAAACTTTTGTGTATTGATCACTGTCGTCATCTAGCTGTAGAAACAGTGACAAACACTAGAGGCAGCATGTAAGTGTCATTGCCATCTGTTACTTATTATGATGGTCTAGAATTAAACTTTTGTGTATTGATCACTGTCGTCACCTAGCTGTAGAAACAGTGACAAACAATAGAGGCAGCATGTAAGTGTCATTGCCATCTGTTACATATTATGATGGTCTAGAATTAAACTTTTGTGTATTGATCACTGTCGTCACCTAGCTGTAGAAACAGTGACAAACACTAGAGGCAGCATGTAAGTGTCATTGCCATCTGTTACATATTATGATGGTCTAGAATTAAACTTTTGTGTATTGATCACTGTCGTCACCTAGCTGTAGAAACAGTGACAAACAATAGAGGCAGCATGTAAGTGTCATTGCCATCTGTTACATATTATGATGGTCTAAAATTAAAGTTTTTGTGTATTGATTCCTGTCATCACCTAGGTGTATTAAACTGCAACAGACAATAGAGGTGGATTGTAAGTGACATTACCGAATTTTACTTGATATTATTAGTTAGAATTAAAATATGTGTGTATCGATTCATGACATCTCCTAGCTGTATTAAACAGTAAGAAACATGGAGGTGGCATGTAAGTGTTATTGCCATCTGTTACATGTTGTGATCTACAATGAAACCTTTTGTTGGTCTAAAATTAAAGTTTTTGTGTATTGGTTCCTGTCATCACCTAGGTGTATTAAACTGCAACAAACAATAGAGGTGGAATGTAAGTGTCGTTACCGTCTTTTACTTGATATTATTAGCTAGAATTAAACTATGTGTGTATCGATTTCTGTCATCACCTAGATGTATTAAACAGTAAGAAATGATAGAGATGGAATGTAAGTGTTATTTGCCATCCATTACATGTTATGATGATCTGAAATAAAACTTTTGTGTTTTGTATCGATTCCTGTCATCACCTAGCTGTATTAAACAGTAAGAAAGGATAGAGATGGCATGTAAGTGTTATTTGCCATCTGTTACATGTTGTGATCTACAATGAAACTTTTTGTGTATCGATTCCTGTCATCACCTAGCTGTATTAAACAGTAAGAAACGATAGAGATGGCATGTAAGTGTCATTGCCATCCATTACATGTTATGATGATCTGAAATGAAACTTTTTGTGTATCGATTTCTGTCATCACCTAGATGTATTAAACAGTAAGAAATGATAGAGATGGAATGTAAGTGTTTTTGCCATCCATTACATGTTATGATGATCTGAAATAAAACTTTTTTGTATCGATTCCTGTCATCACCTAGCTGTATTAAACAGTAAGAAAGGATAGAGATGGCATGTAAGTGTTATTGCCATCTGTTACATGTTGTGATCTACAATGAAACTTTTTGTGTATCGATTTCTGTCATCACCTAGCTGTATTAAACAGTAAGAAACGATAGAGATGGAATGTAATTGCCATCCATTACATGTTATGATGATCTGAAATGAAACTTTTTGTGTATCGATTTCTGTCATCACCTAGATGTATTAAACAGTAAGAAATGATAGAGATGGAATGTAAGTGTTTTTGCCATCCATTACATGTTATGATGATCTGAAATAAAACTTTTTTGTATCGATTTCTGTCATCACCTAGATGTATTAAACAGTAAGAAAGGATAGAGATGGAATGTAAGTGTTTTTTGCCATCCATTACATGTTATGATGATCTGAAATAAAACTTTTTGTGTATCGATTCCTGTCATCACCTAGCTGTATTAAACAGTAAGAAACGATAGAGATGGCATGTAAGTGTTATTGCCATCCATTACATGTTATGATGATCTGAAATGAAACTTTTTGTGTATCGATTCCTGTCATCACCTAGATGTATTAAACAGTAAGAAATGATAGAGATGGAATGTAAGTGTTTTTGCCATCCATTACATGTTATGATGATCTGAAATAAAACTTTTTGTGTATCGATTCCTGTCATCACCTAGCTGTATTAAACAGTAAGAAAGGGATAGAGATGGCATGTAAGTGTTATTGCCATCTGTTACATGTTGTGATCTACAATGAAACTTTTTGTGTATCGATTCCTGTCATCACCTAGCTGTATTAAACAGTAAGAAACGATAGAGATGGAATGTAAGTGTCATTGCCATCCTTTACATGTTATGATGATCTGAAATGAAACTTTTTGTGTATCGATTCCTGTCATCACCTAGCTGTATTAAACAGTAAGAAAGGATAGAGATGGCATGTAAGTGTCATTGCCATCTGTTACATATTATAAAGATGCTCTAGTCTACTCTCCTTATTTAATACTAAACATTGGAAAGTGCTAGGCGCCCTACGTGACCTTGTACTTTGTTATGCCTTAAACCGGCCCTGCTCAAATATCAATCTCTAGTTATTTGGCCTTTAAATCCAATAAAACTTGTAGAAGATCTCCATTCGTTACAAAACATAACTGATCTTTGGTATATCTCAGCGGTTATAACCGCTTGGGTATACCCATTTGGTTTTCAAGCCTTTGTGTTTTTTTTTAGATTTCGTGTTTGTGTAATCATCCAAATATGTGATTAAATCATTTCTAGATCTACGATTATAACGTTCGCTTGAGGCTGCAAGTCCCATTTATTGAGCTTTTAATTTCCGGGACATGATTCATCTGATAGCACTATCAACCTGTCATCGCTCAATATATTCCAATGTATCAAACCGTAATTGTTATTTCTGTAAGTCCTTCAATGACGATAATATGACACTCCATGCAATTTGTCGGTTACAACGTTTTACGGTTCCTCAATTAGTATAAAAGTTCAATTACACTAAAGACGATAAGAGTTCCCCCTGTAGGTGAACTGTTAAACTGAACACGAAGTAACAATATTTGTCGCTGGACGACCTCAGTGGCGAGAACAGACGTGACTCTATTGTCAACTGCTTTTGTCGGCTTTATTCCATTCAACTCTTTCGGCTGAATTAAAAACTGCAATCATAGTGTCACTTTTGTAAATATAACGATGGTGAAAGTCCAGAATCCTTACAAGAAGAACACGTCATTCCAAAATTCCTAGTTGACCGATATTCTGAAATCTTCCTAATTAGTACGATACTCACTATATGACATTACACTCTCTTAAATTTAATCCAATACAAATGACAGTTTATTCTCCATACGTGTCTTTTATATAATAATAACAATTCTTGTTACAAAAAGAGAAAATATGAATTATGCACTACAGAATAAAACGAGATATTCTATTCTAGCAAAAGCTGTAGAAAAAAAACAAACTTTTTGGAAGCTGGCTCTGTGCGAAATGATCAAAGCAACGCAACACGCAGAGCCCCTGATGTATCAATACAACCCCCGACACAGCCCTGTGTAGTGTGTACGAGTCCCGACGGATTGACGCAGCAGCGGAACACGCGGAGCCCCCGATGTATCAATTCAACCCCCGGCACAGCCCTGTGTAGTGTGTACGAGTCCCGACGGATTGACGCAGCAGCGGAACACGCGGAGCCCCCGATGTATCAATTCAACCCCCGGCACAGCCCTGTGTAGTGTGTACGAGTCCCGACGGATTGACGCAGCAGCGGAACACGCGGAGCCCCCGATGTATCAATTCAACCCCCGGCACAGCCCTGTGTAGTGTGTACGAGTCCCGACGGATTGACGCAGCAGCGGAACACGCGGAGCCCCCGATGTATCAATTCAACCCCCGGCACAGCCCTGTGTAGTGTGTACGAGTCCCGACGGATTGACGCAGCAGCGGAACACGCGGAGCCCCCGATGTATCAATTCAACCCCCGACACAGCCCTGTGTAGTGTGTACGAGTCCCGACGGATTGACGCAGCAGCGGAACACGCGGAGCCCCCGATGTATCAATTCAACCCCCGGCACAGCCCTGTGTAGTGTGTACGAGTCCCGACGGATTGACGCAGCAGCGGAACACGCGGAGCCCCCGATGTATCAATACAACCCCCGACACAGCCCTGTGTAATGTGTACGAGTCCCGGTATTATACTAGTCTCTCCTCTTTCTGTAGGCATCGTTTAGTTCATATACTGTAGTATCCAACATGCGCTACTACAAGTGATTGTAAAAGAGAAAATAATTGTAAATAAAATTTACTACAAAATAACCTCTCTTTATAAGTTCATTTTAATTTGTTTGATGTTTTTTGTTTGGTTGCAGAAAGTTAAAAGGATACAGATAAAAAGTCAATATTGATCAAAAGGTTACAGAACACCAGCTATTAGTGTCAATGTAATTCCTCATATAAATAAATTAAAGTATAATAATAATAATAATAATACAAAAAGTAATTCAATTTTGTTTTACTTCAATCATAGCTGTAGGTTCAGTTTATTTATGCCTTGTTTTTGAATGTAAGCTTTGCAAGGGATTACAATTAATATTAAACATACTGAATGGATTGAAATATTTCAAACTATTTGTACATTCAAATTCCATTGTATTTCGTTAGATACGAATGTCGTACAGCAAACATAGTGTTTATTTTGACGTGTTTTAAAGAGATATGGACCCTAGGTTTTTAATTTTTCAGTACAATTTCAAACAAAAACTCTTTTTAAAAATGAGGTAACACAAAATTTTTTTCCGTTATTTGGAATAATCTTTGCTAAAAAATTAGTTCATTTTTGTGGTAGTTTGAACATTTTCAAATGGGGCAAAATAACTTAAAACTTGAGAGCAATTAATTGAAATCAATAGTTCAACATTATTAATTAATTTGGGATATTATTAACACACTCAAACTTGTGATCTCGGAGAGTGAACATATGTTATGCTGTAAGCTTACGAGGGCTTTTCTCTTTAAATAAACAAACTTCCACAAAATCGTAAATTTTGTTTTAACGTACCGTAACTTTGTTTAAATATTGTAGAAGTAAATTGTTTTAATAATAAATACTTTTTTCGTGTAAACTTTAAAGTATTAAAGGTTTTTGTTGACAGAAGAGTTTTTTTAGAACAAAGCTTTATTTACGAAACACTATGGGTAATGGGTTCACACATTGACTGATATGTCCCGACCCCGGTGTAAAGTCACCCCCGGGGGCTGTTTCCTGTAATCTATCTTGTGTTGTGTCACTGTTACTAGAGCCTTTCATCACTGTTTTATGTGTCCAGTTTTCCGTCTTCGTCATTTCCCAAAACTGTACAGAGAAACTCGGCCTACAGTAATTCCTGTAATACTCTAGAACTACTAACATTCTCTCGAACTACTATTACTACAGCGCTTCCATATTGACTGATATGTCCCGACCCCGGTGTAAAGTCACCCCCGGGGGCTGTTTCCTGTAATCTATCTTGTGTTGTGTCACTGTTACTAGAGCCTATTCATCACTTTTTTATGTGTCCAGTTTTCCGTTTTCGTCATTACCCAAAACTTTACAGAGAAACTCGGCCTACAGTAATTCCTGTAATACTCTAGAACTACTAACATTCTCTCGAACTACTATTACTACAGCGCTTCCATATTGACTGATATGTCCCGACCCCGGTGTAAAGTCACCCCCGGGGGCTGCTGCCTGTAATATATCCTGTGTTGTGTTACTGTTACTAGAGCCTTTCATCACTTTTTATGTGTCTAGGTTTCTGTTTTCGTCATTACCCAAAACTGTACAGAGAAACTCGGCCTACAGTAATTCCTGTAATACTCTCGCACTACTATTACTACAACAGCGTTCACTACCAGTAGCAATAACACCACTGAGTGTAGTGTTAGACACGTGTTTAAACGTAAATATCAAATCTGCTGTGTAAGTACCGAGTACATGTTAAATTAAGGGAATTTTCTCTACAATGTTATCGTTAGCATAAAAATATTTTGTTTTTTTTATGAATGTTATACATATTTTTGGAATATTTTATTTATTTTATATTTAAATTGATCACTGACTTCTAAATATTAAAGTAATAAATATTTATACATATTGCTTATTATCTTTTACAGTATTTTCTTTAATTTGGTCAGTATTATTTCCACTTCAACCTTATATTTCCGAAATATTTACTTAATTTTCATTTCATTATAGTAAAAAAATTAAATTATGAATTTATAACTAAAATAAGAAACAAAAATTTGTGGGATAACTTTTTGCTAAATATCTTGTAAACACAGCAACTATTGTTGTTCTAAGCCTCGTTATTATTATGTATTTATTGTTTGACATTGTTAATTTTATTTTATCTTTTAAAAAGTCAAGGAATGGTTTTGACGATTCTTCAGCAAAATCTGGTTTTAAGTTTTATATTTTATGTAATTTATTTCTTTAGCGAATGTAAGGTAAGGCCTAATGTAATTGAGTAGAGGTTATAATTATAATCAACAGAAAGACAGATTTTCTTCCAGGATTAAATTACACTACGGCTTTGTTAGTTTAAAAAAATATAAACATTTATTTTTAATTCTATAAACATACATTCATTCATACCCCACCAAAATAAGTAGTCACTTTAATAATAAACGCGAAACAACCCTAAAATGGTCCCAATAAATTATATATTATGTTAGTTTTATGTTCTGTGTGTTGTACTTTATACTTCATTGTAATTAGTTTACTACCATTTAAGTAATGTTAATTTCACCTGATAACGTTTGATTTTAAAAACAAATAATCAAGTTATGGTTCAACATTACTCAGTTGTAAAGTTCCACTAGAGAAAGACTCGCTGAATGAAGTTTAGCAGACCTGACATTAATTGTTCTGTTTTAATTAAAAGTGGAGAACCTTTTTGCAAGATAATTACTCTGCCTGTAATAAATAAGTGTGACATTGGCAATGTATAATTATCTGGAAGGAATTCTGTAATCTGTAAAAATAACTCAATGTGACGAGTTCCTGTACATCACAAAATACTGTCACACTCGTGTACATACATCATAACATCAAAAACAACAATTTCTCATTCTGATTTTTATAGTTATTTGTTATAAGTAATTGCTATTTTAAAGTGGACTACATTTAATTATAGGAGTTGCTTCTGAACCTTTAGTCCATTTGTATAAATTTGACTTCTATTTCTTTATGCTCTGCAATCATTGATGTCTTTATTAAGTTTCATTATGGTGTTTTATTGTAGAATAATACTCTATGAACTTACTCATATTAGGGTGTGGGAAAAGTAGGATACATCGGGGTTGTGGATGACGGGTGGCTGACGTGAATTTGGTGTACAATTTGGTTCACTTGCGAAATCATATTATTGGATACTGATTATACCATAGAATTAATATTCCATCCACAGGCCGAACGAAGGACGTAGCAAATATAATTTAGTTTCAGTTGATGTTGGTTTATTTAGGTATTTTCTTCGTTAATGAGCAACATTTTCGTTATAGATTTATTGTATTAGTTAGTTCTCCTGGTTAATCATTTATCCATGTAAAGTTCAGTACAAGAATGAGATGTGTAATTTAATTCCGATGCATTAATATTCAGTTTTAGTTGTATCACGAATGCCAATGTTGCCGAGTAATGTCGGGCTCAGATTTAGTAGAGTGAATCCGGTTGAAGTCACCAGCCGGTGAAAATATGTAGTTTTTTATAAGTAGGATCCATTTATTTGTAAAAGGATGACCTTAGAAACTCGACACTATAAATGATCTAGTAACCTGACTGTCGGAGAAGTTCAAGAATTTACCACCTTCTCTCTCATCTGCTCATCTCCACTATGGGAGCTTTTCATTATGTTAAGTTGGTTATTAGAATTATAAACTTTCCATACACCATGTATAAACATTAAATGTCAATAATATGTACTGTTGTTCACGTAAAAACAGTTATTATATCTATTACAGAGTTGTAGCAAGATAGGTCCGTCCGAATGACTAGATCGTATACTATAAAATTAAAGAACGTAGTGAAGTTTATTACTGATTTTACTAAAGTTTAACTTGCAATCATTTTAATAACGTGTAGCCTATAACAAATTGTTACATTGGTCAGTAGGGAGGTGGGAATTCCATTTATTCTTGTCGATTATTTTCAATAGTGTTCCATACACCAAAAGTGGATTCGTTTGATATAAGGTTAGATGATGATCATTGAGAATTCAAGAGCAATGGCGGGTAATGCTGAGTGGTAAGCGTTATGGTCAACGTTTATACTGTAAAAATTTAATCTTTGGATTCAATTTTACTCTTCACTTTTCTGCTTGGATTCAACTTGGAGAACTCGAGTGCACTGTGATTTGGGTTAGTGAAACCGCTTTGCTCAGCCTTTGTAAATTGAACCTTATACATTGATTCTGGATCCTTGAGATCCTTGACTGTTTGAAAGCTTTTGAGATTTAACCAGCTAAGCAGAGATCGTACCATTGTACTGGGTTTATTAGATTGTAACCACAATGGCAGAATTAAGCATTGGATATTTTGAATAATAATAATAATCTTTATTGTGTTCACAATTTAAGCAAATTGTATACAATTGCCAATATACATGTATTACAATGAGTTAAACTAATTAAATAAATCAATTTAAATGCAAGCCATTTCAATCATTAAAAACTTTTCAGCTATGCTGATTACAATTTAGAACAAAAAAAAGGTTGGACAAGGTAAAGGACTTGACCAATTAACTACAAATTTAATCCCAGCGGCTCATCATAAACTCTTCAACAGAGTAGAACACCCTCGACGCCAATAGGTTTTTCAATCGAGCTTTGAATTTTTTAGGATCATTTAAATTTTTTATCTCATGAGGGAGCTTATTTATGAACCTTACGCCAACCTCGGATGGTAGACGTTCGAACATAAACGTTCGTGAATTTAACAGGGACAGACAGCCAGCCAGACAACATTGGACTCTGGGTACCACGCGGGCCTGAGGTAGATCAAAGACAGAACAGCTGATTCGTATGTTTGCATTGTTGATAAACACTTGTCACAAGTACCTTTACTTTTGCTCGCCGGTCGCTTCTAACCCACCTTCCTCCTTCACCATAAGTGAATAATGAATAATGAATAATGATGAATAATGATATTTATTCCGTAAGTACATACAAATTAGAAATACATTATCCAGTATCGATGGTTAGGCAACAAAAATTAAAAACTAATTATTCAGTCTACCTCAAGTTGACACATAATATCTTCGGGCTTGTGCACATAGATAAATATAATAAATAATGTAAATAACTGTTGTATAATAAATAATAATAATAATACATAATAAATAATGTAAATAAATGTTGTATAATGAATAAATTAATTAATTAAATATAGTTAACAACACATATATAAAATCAACAAATCTAAATAACAATAACAAAACTTAACAAATTATACAACAAAACTTTAACCAGTTAACAATTTATTTATATTAAAACATGTAAACTGTAACTCTCTATGACAAACAATGTAAATAAATGTTCTATAATAAATAATGTAATGTTGTATAATAAACAAATATATTAATTGAATATAGTTAACAACACATATAGAAATATCAACAAATCCAAATAACAATAACAAAACTTAACAAAATATATAACAAATATAAGTTCCTCTTATACATTAACGAATAGCTTTGAGTGTACACAGAGGTTTAGGACCCTACAGCGTCTAATAGGTTATCTTCTACTACACGTAGTCATTTAAATGTAAAATAAGTTCAAAACTATTAGGATAAAGATTTTAGGAAGTTTTAGAAAATGCTGTTTATAAAAATATTATATATATATACATCAGATATGAAAGGTTTTATTAGAATTTGTATAATTAATTACAAGTAAACATTTATAATTTTTAAAGATGTTTGTTTTTAAAATATTAATAAGAGTTTTATTTGTTTAGTTCAGTTGAAAGAGAAACAAGAAACACCTTACTATTTGATGTTTTTATTAGGTTTTATAAAGAAAAAATGTATACTAATTAATTATTTATTACTTAAAATTTTACACTCATTTCAAACCAGAGTTTTTATTTACATAGTTTGGTGCGTAAGTGTCAATTTATCATGTAAAATTACACCTTAGGTTTATTCCACTACCCCGGTTCCAGATCTTGCACTACCCTACCAGACGCGCTGATATATTATATTACTAAGTTTAAATCCAACTTATGTATTGTTTCTCACGCATTTTCTTTTTCTGATTCGTAACCATAATTTACATACCCATTAACTTATGAGTATTTTTTTTTTACATAATTTCATTTACTTTCATGGAACCTAACAATCTTAGTAAATTATATGTAATTCTTGTGCAATACTTCTAAATGCTGTTGTACTGAAAGTTTCCTACTGAAATAATTGAATACATGAGTTAACGAAATCTCTCAAATCTTTGTCATGACAATATTTATCAAAATAATTGGAAATGAGGCGTTTCTCAGTGATGGGTTTCGCTGTATTTAATACAAACATATAAACTGAAACAGTACAAATTGTTTATAAAGAATGTACAACAGACAGTAAACATTAAAAGTTGTAATAAACAAGTAAGAGTATTTGAAACAAAATACGATAGTTCGAAAAACAACGTTTCATAGAGAAACAGTGAAATTAAAAAAAAGGAAAAATAAAGATGACATTTGGCAAGCAAACCTTGAAAAGTCATTATGAAAATTTGCATGAGTGCGAGTTTTGTTGCTCCCAAATTTAAGATATCCGTGTATCAGTGATATTTTGACCACATTCCTTCTCATTGCTTCCTCTTTTATTGCGTTCCTAAGAATGAATCCTGGAGTACAAATAATATACAGCAATTATTGTAGATATATGTCAGCAAGTGTAAACTACTTGTTGAGGATTGGTGACTCCACTGTTTTAACTGGATTGAAAGTAAACACATTGAGCTCGACATGGTCCTAACGGGTTTTCATTCCGCACAGTTGGCAGAATGAGCCTGGGAGATTCACGGTCACTGAATGTCCCTCACAATTTAATTTGAAGCGAAAGGTTTCTAAAAGAATTTGTGAAAGGCCAGTCCCTCAGTAATGCAATCACTGGGTAAAGGCGACCACGTTTTACTTTAACAGCTAATGCCGGTTTATTGATGTAAACTTCATTCCTGTATATTACGTTATGTGGCTTTAATCATTTACTAGCAATATTCTTGCTTACGAAACCACAAATATATGTTTCATGAAGTTTTTCTTGATCCTAATCAATTCCCTTTGCATCCACGTAACTAAATAAGTATTTATAAATGTTATGGCAACCTTTTTTCGTTGTTGTTAAAATGTTTAAAATAAAATATACACAATAAAATATATAATACAGTAATACGTAAGTTTTATTCTAATAGACGCAATAGTCCTTTAAAAAAATTTATTCTACAGTTTAATAATTACAGTTTTGTATTTTAAATAATTGAATTTTAATAATTGAAGTTAGACAAAGCAACCACTTGTGTCTCTGGGGTTGATACTGTATATGATGGAAATTACAACCTCGATTTTGATTAAACCAACAAAGTTGTATCTCAAATTCTGCTCAACGTGGAATCGCCAGCTTTTAGAGAGAGAGGCTTCAAGTTACACAATAAAAACGCACTTTTAAAATAGTGTCATCTTCATAATAAAACATATAGGCCATTAAACGCCAAAATATAATTTGAGAAAGTATTAATAAAATAAGGCTGCTTTGAATACATTACTTGGAACCAAACTAATAATTACTTATTTTTTATATTTAAATTTTTATTTATATTAATTTAAATATTTTCTGGCTATTTTAATTTGTATAGAGTGTACATATGTGTGAGTGTGTGTGTGTGTGTGTGTGTGTGTGTGTGTGTGTGTGCGCGCGCACGCGCGCGCGTGTGTGTGTATGTGTGTGTGTGAAATATAC
Organism: Homalodisca vitripennis; assembly: GCF_021130785.1. NCBI lineage: Eukaryota > Metazoa > Arthropoda > Insecta > Hemiptera > Cicadellidae > Homalodisca > Homalodisca vitripennis. Next base: position 127,852,082 of record NC_060214.1, on the reverse strand, counting down.
AATTTGAACTAAATACAGTTTTTAGCTGAAGAATTATCGATAGCTGAAGCTTTTTAGGATGTTTTCTGAAATATTGTATTTCCGTTCTATACTGCGATACAATTTAAAATAGTAATTTTCTACATTTATGAGAGTATATAAAACCTACAACTTGTAGTTTTAAAACTCGTATTATTATTATGAGTAGCCTATTATAAATTAGCCCATTCATGCGAGATATCTATTTTGAATATAAACAAAATTTTTAAATAGTTAAGTGACTTACCTATAATCATGTTTTATTTGCCAGATGTATATTATTTGTAGTGGTATTCTTCTGAAGAGACCACGTTGTCGTGATAACAAGTAGTCTCGTTAAATGGCTAATACCGTCGCGATTATGGACTACTTGTCTCACTCTTGTCGTGACTGCAGCTGCAATGTCGAGCCGAGTTGTATACGTGACGGGAAGCAACTTTAAAGTTTTATCAAGTGTTTAATTTCGTAGTCAAAATTAAAAAATATACAGTTTTGGTTAATTATTATTCTATTTTGAAATTAACGTCGCAAGACGTTATTTAACTTTAACATCTAAAAGTAGTGCTTGTAGGTTTTATTTGTACCAATTAAACTTATAAGTAAACTTTGCAATACCGAGTATTTATTACTACGACCTCAGAGATCTCCAACCCCATGTGTTTCGTACATTTGGTACAAAGTGAAAACGCTGACCTTACACAACAATGCCTCACGCTCGACAAACATTGTCTCAGTTGAAACTGTCTTTTTAACCACCTCTCCCTGCTCACCATCGCAGAACCTGCAACAGTAAGTTTAAAACTGAATCTGGAAAATAACTTAGACTACTTCCACATTTAATTAATTGAAAGCATACCCATATCAATTGAGTTCATAATAATTCTTTCCATTCTACTGCAAAATTTAAACTCTTTAATCGAACTTAAAAAATCGTGTAGAAGAGTGTTAAAACTAATAACAGAGAAACAGCTGATTGTTAATCATGAAATTTCAATATAATGTTCTCAATAGAAACAAACTATATCAGTGGGTAATACGAAAAAACTGTGTTTATTATCTTTTTGTACTTTACTTTTCTCATAACGTTGTGTGAAAAACTGTGTATTTTATTTTTAATTAACTAACATTTCAACGAAAACTGAGAAATTTTAACCAATAAACACGAATATGATTGAATATTATTGCGTTTGTTTTGAGAGAACAGTGGCGTCGCATTTTGAGGGGCCTTTAATAGGAAATATGATTATCTACTGTAGAGATACAGAGCACAACAGGAGTGCTCTACAGGACACTACCAACGTCTACTGCTACACATGTCTGTACATCTGTATGACCTCTACAGTAGAATAGTTTAACGTCTACTGCTACACATGTCTGTACATCTGTATGACCTCTACAGTAGAATAGTTTAACGTCTACTGCTACACATGTCTGTACATCTGTATGGCCTCTACAGTAGAATAGTTCAACGTCTACTGCTACACATGTCTGTACATCTGTATGGCCTCTACAGTAGAATAGTTTAACGTCTACTGCTACACATGTCTGTACATCTGTATGACCTCTACAGTAGAATAGTTCAACGTCTACTGCTACACATGTCTGTACATCTGTATGAACTCTACAGTAGAATAGTTCAACGTCTACTGCTACACATGTCTGTACATCTGTATGGCCTCTACAGTAGAATAGTTCAACGTCTACTGCTACACATGTCTGTACATCTGTATGACCTCTACAGTAGAATAGTTTAACGTCTACTGCTACACATGTCTGTACATCTGTATGACCTCTACAGTAGAATAGTTTAACGTCTACTGCTACACATGTCTGTACATCTGTATGGCCTCTACAGTAGAATAGTTTAACGTCTACTGCTACACATGTCTGTACATCTGTATGACCTCTACAGTAGAATAGTTTAACGTCTACTGCTACACATGTCTGTACATCTGTATGACCTCTACAGTAGAATAGTTTAACGTCTACTGCTACACATGTCTGTACATCTGTATGACCTCTACAGTAGAATAGTTTAACGTCTACTGCTACACATGTCTGTACATCTGTATGGCCTCTACAGTAGAATAGTTCAACGTCTACTGCTACACATGTCTGTACATCTGTATGGCCTCTACAGTAGAATAGTTTAACGTCTACTGCTACACATGTCTGTACATCTGTATGACCTCTACAGTAGAATAGTTCAACGTCTACTGCTACACATGTTTGTACATCTGTATGACCTCTACAGTAGAATAGTTCAACGTCTACTGCTACACATGTCTGTACATCTGTATGGCCTCTACAGTAGAATAGTTCAACGTCTACTGCTACACATGTCTGTACATCTGTATGACCTCTACAGTAGAATAGTTTAACGTCTACTGCTACACATGTCTGTACATCTGTATGGCCTCTACAGTAGAATAGTTTAACGTCTACTGCTACACATGTCTGTACATCTGTATGGCCTCTACAGTAGAATAGTTTAACGTCTACTGCTACACATGTCTGTACATCTGTATGGCCTCTACAGTAGAATAGTTTAACGTCTACTGCTACACATGTCTGTACATCTGTATGGCCTCTACAGTAGAATAGTTTAACGTCTACTGCTACACATGTCTGTACATCTGTATGGCCTCTACAGTAGAATAGTTTAACGTCTACTGCTACACATGTCTGTACATCTGTATGGCCTCTACAGTAGAATAGTTTAACGTCTACTGCTACACATGTCTGTACATCTGTATGGCCTCTACAGTAGAATAGTTTAACGTCTACTGCTACACATGTCTGTACATCTGTATGGCCTCTACAGTAGAATAGTTTAACGTCTACTGCTACACATGTCTGTACATCTGTATGGCCTCTACAGTAGAATAGTTCAACGTCTACTGCTACACATGTCTGTACATCTGTATGGCCTCTACAGTAGAATAGTTCAACGTCTACTGCTACACATGTCTGTACATCTGTATGACCTCTACAGTAGAATAGTTCAACGTCTACTGCTACACATGTCTGTACATCTGTATGACCTCTACAGTAGAATAGTTTAACGTCTACTGCTACACATGTCTGTACATCTGTATGACCTCTACAGTAGAATAGTTCAACGTCTACTGCTACACATGTCTGTACATCTGTATGGGCTCTACAGTAGAATAGTTTAACGTCTACTGCTACACATGTCTGTACATCTGTATGGCCTCTACAGTAGAATAGTTTAACGTCTACTGCTACACATGTCTGTACATCTGTATGGGCTCTACAGTAGAATAGTTTAACGTCTACTGCTACACATGTCTGTAGATCTGTATGGCCTCTACAGTAGAATAGTTTAACGTCTACTGCTACACATGTCTGTACATCTGTATGGGCTCTACAGTAGAATAGTTTAACGTCTACTGCTACACATGTCTGTACATCTGTATGGCCTCTACAGTAGAATAGTTCGCTGCAGTCAACAATACTGATTATGTGTGTTATTGGTATACGTTACAATCAAGCATGTTTATATTCCGTATTTGGGTTGAAAATCTTGAAACGGAACATTATATGAGCATCAACATAACATATCCAACGAATATTAAATATCAAAAGATTCATTTATTTTGAAAATACCATTTTGACTAAGTATTTTATCCACTATATGCTTTAACAACACTGTTCTGTGCTTGAAGGGAAATCAATAGATGACACTATTTGAAACTGATTCAAGAAATTGTATACCAACTATAACTATCGATTACGTTCGACTATGTAACACACCAGATTGCCACAACAGAATGTTATCTGCGGACAAACCAGTCACCAGGCAGTGAGCTCGAATGGTTAGGAGTCTGCCTCCTAAATATTATATACTTAGCAATACATTCAATACTAAATAAATAAATACATTTACATTGTTATTCTTAGAAATAAAAAAAATCTGCAGTTATCTATCTGATTTATATATATATATATATATATATATATATATATATATATATATATATATATATATATAAAATTTAAAGTTTAAAGTTACTGTTTTTATTTTTCATACTTGATTGCATTATTTGTTCAATATTTTACTAGATACGGAAAATAACAGTTTTATTCTTATTACGAAAAAGTTATCATTTACTGTTTTACGTCATTGCATGTTTTATTTTTGTCACAACTCTAAACTTTAGTTTTTTCCACTTTACCTCATAACGTAAGATGGAAAAAGAAAATGGATCCACCTTACTAGGTTATGCGCTATGAGGCTTATTGCATTAAACACTCCCAAACCAAATCCGTACGATTATCGAAGTAAGGGACATGTCTCGGAAGACAAATTACCAAAATTAACAAACACCTGCTGATTCAGAGACGTGAAGTGACATCTCTAACTTGGTTGTGCAACTTAACCCACTACGTAGAGTTGGTACTTTAGTGTGTACAGATCTCCTGTACTAAATATGGGTTAGACAATAAGTCCAATAAAAATTAAATTAAATCAGCTCCAACATTACAACTACTAGTAGTAGTTTTTAACCTATTGTATACAACTATTAGTCAGATAGTAGCAGGCACAATTCTGTAAGAACGGAAATAAAATAGTATCACACGTTGTTCGGAGGTCTCCATAATTTTTACAAAAAGAAAATATTGTACAAGAAACCAACACAAAACAATAGTTTTTGATGAGAAATATGTATGATATACCACAATATAATAAATTTTTTTAATATTGAAAATATTAGACAGTATATTCGTTATTAGAAAAAAATTGTGAGTATGTTAGAAATCTTCTTTTTATTTATTTACTAAGCTCGATTTTGATACTAACTGAAACGCTTCACAGTATCGTTATAACTGTTGAGAGGAGTATTCAAATATTGCAGGAATTGTAATGTCCAATCAGATATTACCGACCGCAGTGAAGGCTGAGTGATGGAAATGTGTGCAGTCCAATTATAGGTCCAATTAGACCAGAGTGACTATGCATGGTTCAGATGTTTCACGTATGATGGTTAGTATTGCGCAATCAGTTCTATGGTACGGATCTGCCTACTGAACTTGGTCCAACTAGACCAAAGTGACTATGCATGCTTCAGATGTTTCACGTATGATGGTTAGTATTGCGCAATCAGTTCTATGGTACGGATCTGCCGACTGAACTTGGTCCAACTAGACCAAAGTGACTATGCATGCTTCAGATGTTTCACGTATGATGGTTAGTATTGCGCAATCAGTTCTATGGTACGGATCTGCCTACTGAACTTGGTCCAACTAGACCAAAGTGACTATGCATGCTTCAGATGTTTCACGTATGATGGTTAGTATTGCGCAATCAGTTCTATGGTACGGATCTGCCGACTGAACTTGGTCCAACTAGACCAAAGTGACTATGCATGCTTCAGATGTTTCACGTATGATGGTTAGTATTGCGCAATCAGTTCTATGGTACGGATCTGTCGACTGAACTTGGTCCAACTAGACCAAAGTGACTATGCATGCTTCAGATGTTTCACGTATGATGGTTAGTATTGCGCAATCAGTTCTATGATACGGATCTGCCGACTGAACTTGCTCCAACTAGACCAAAGCGACTATGCATGGTTCAGATGTTTCACGTATGATGGTTAGTATTGCGCAATCAGTTCTATGATACGGATCTGCCGACTGAACTTGGTCCAACTATAGACCAAAGTGACTATGCATGGTTCAGATGTTTCACGTATGATGGTTAGTATTGCGCAATCAGTTCTATGATACGGATCTGCCGACTGAACTTGGTACAACTAGAACATTTAAAAATATAGTTTTTATAAATATAAGGCCTACGAAAAAAGTGAACGAAATGCCTTTATGTTATTTGTTAATATATTTGCTAAGTTTTAACAAAACATTCTGGTTATAGTTTGGTTATACTTTACGCTTATTTGCTGTGTACATAAACCTATTGTTGAATTTATGTAAATATAAGGTTAGTTCAATTGAGTATATTTCAGTCATTTTGTGAGCATTTGTTTATGTTACAGGCAATGTGCAATGCTCATTATGCCCATCGTCACGTAATACCAACATTTTTAACACTTATTATATTGATAATTAATTTAAAACTAATTTGGTATTCATTAATTTTAAATTCAGCTCGTCTACATTTGTCTATTGTTGCTAATTTCTATTAAATTTTGTGTTAGTTTTACTTGCAATTGCATATTCGTACCTGGAGAAAAGAGTTTTGTTATATAACACGTGCTTCCGAACACAACGGTTCCAATAATTTATTACAAGTTAGTTTAGTTATTTAAACGCATACGTGACAGATACGGACAAATAAAATATAACTGAATGGTAAAAAGTGAGGGCTCTGTGGTGTAATGGTAGCACATTCACACAGCAAGTGAGAGATCCGGGTTCGAGATAGGGATATTGCCGTTTATACAAATTTGATTAATGTAAAAAAAAGTCGTTTGACAGGTATTTTGGTCTTCCGATCACATTCTAGTTTAGTTATTTAAACGCATACGTGACAAATACGGCCAAATACAAAATAATTGAATCGTAAAAAGAAAGGACTCTGTGGTGTAGTGGTAACATATTCACCCGGCAATCGAGAGATCCGGGTTCGAGTACTGGCGGAGCAAGTACTTTATGTAATTCAATGTTTATTGATAAATTAAATAAGTATATTGCCATTTATACCAATTCGATTTATATATATATATATGGTATGATGGACTTATAAACATAAAAATTGAGCAGCGGAAGTTATATTTGCAAGTTTCATTTATTAAAAAGTCTTCTTCATATGGCAGATTTTCCATTTGTTTAAAGTTAATTCGGATATCCCACAATGTAGAACACATTAATATATTGTTTTGTACTAATGAAGCAATTCTAAACATCTTTTGCGCTTTCACAGACACAGATATCTCTGTTTTCCCACCATGCATATGGCAAAGTTAGAAATATGTTTAAAGCGTAATAAAAAAGTTTGCACTTTGAAGTGTTATAAGTTTAAGTGTAATAATAGGTGATGTAAGTGAGGTGATATAACTCAATTAACCGAGTACGTTTCCTCTTCAGAATTATTGTCAACTAAATTCTTTGTCTTGAGGTTAATTGGCAAAAGTCTGAAATTAACAAATAACAAAGGTTAATTTATGAAACAAATTTGTCATGCAAGTCAAATAACTCAATATGACAATATTGCTTAGGTATGCTTAGGTGTATTAAAATATATTTATTAATATTTTGTATAATTTCTTCAAAATTGCGTATTATATGAATTATAGAATATTAGTATTGATTGTACCAGTAGCAATAAATAATTTATATGTTCGAGAGCGGTTTCAACGAGCTTAAGCCGAAAATCGCTATTTGAAATATACGCCGCAACAGAAGCGAAGAGAATGTGATGTCATTTTCCAGTAAGAAGTAAGTATGATAGCTTGTAGTTCTTACGATTCCAATTTTCAAATATGCACTAAGATATTTCGATATATATACTTGTAATTACTAAGAACTTGATTTCGTTACTTACGAATATAATTTGTACATAGGCCTATTCCACTAGTGGCCTATTATTTATAGATTAGAAGCTATCATTGCTTGCTTTTAAAGACTCACTGTGTCCCTTACTTTTCCTCCTTCAAAGCACTGTAAAGCTTATGCTACATCGTGTATAGTCAAAGATCAGCAGATCATTACATAATTACGCTCATAGATTTTTGATTACATAAAACGAGCGTAATATATTACCTCAATTCAAGTTTGAATAACAGTAACCGCAGATTTACTATTTAAAACACCTCATTAAATATTAAAGAGTAATTGACGAGAGTTCCACTGTGAGGTTAACCCTTATTACGGACTGTATCGACTGGTGTAATGATTCTATCTATTATATTTTTACAAAATTAGGCCTCTGACAATACAGATACTGGTAATAGGATAAACGTGTCGACTTCATAATAGCGTTGACTGACTCCGTTAATCGTTTCCAATTAGTTTCCAATAACTGTGACATTTGACGTTAACATTGCAAATAGAATTAAGTTTTGTGCCAATGTCCGACGTCACCTGTTACCCTAATGATGATGGCACGTAATTGTTACATTTAACATTTATTTGTTTTGGACTTGTTACTCACAGAAAGGTAGAACAATTAAAAATGTACTAAAGTGTTTAGTTATAGAAACAAAATTATAGATCTCATCTAAACCTAGCTCTCTTTTAAATGGAAAAATTACATATAATTTACGTTTTATATTGATTTTAACTAATTAAACAGTACCTAATAAATTACCAACATAAAACTGTGTCAAAAGGAAAAATTGTCACAAAAAGACTTTTTGGAGACTTGCTAATAAGCTTTTGGTAATTGCTAATAAAAGAAACAGTTATAATCTGTTGGCACGTCAGTGATTGTGTAGGAATGAACATAGTTTTATCACTACATAGTTTTCTACATAAGATTTTAATAAAAATAGATTACGATATATTCAAAGTAATTATTTTATTTTTTTAAAGTGACAAATTTTAGGAACAAAAATAAATTATTTATTCATTTCTTACTAACATAAAGCAAATAAATAAAGAATGACAATCGTATATTATTAAAGTAGACGTTTGAAGTGAGATGTTTAGTGTGTGAGAGAGGGCGCCGGGACCTGGCTCCGTCAGAGATCTTCTTTAGAAAAACATAATACAGGCAGACGCGCTCGGTGGGATTATCTCAGTTTTACACTCCACACTTTGTCAACTAATTGTTGACTTTCAGTGTAGAGCCATTGTAAGCTATCAGATGTCCAAGTGAAGAGAGCTTCTTGTACAGGTTTCCTGAAGCCGTGAAATCCTATCCATGACAAAGACCGACTTAGTAAGAGTACCCTAGTAATCAACCCCACTAATTACGCATGGCCGGCCACATTATTCTAACTATTAGGAATCCGTAAACTGCTCACTGGCTATGAGACGATTTATTTAGGTGATCTAAAATTGCAAATTTACGAAACATGTTTATCTTGCTATAGATATCATATAAAGCATAGTTAATGTTTAAAATCTGCTACACTCATGAAACTAAATTTGCATTTATAAATACTTCGATGTCTTATCAAAAAAAGTTGTCAAAGTGGGGACAATTCCTAGCCTAGATATTAATTTAATCATCTTCATTAATGATTATGTTCTGTTTTTGTATAACAGTTTTACTCGGAACTGGTCATATAATTTGTAATCAGTAAATTTATAATTTGTATATTTGGTATAGATGTGTAGATTGTAGATTAGTGGATGGTGGGTAGATTGTAGACTGCTGTGTAGACTATATACTGATGTGAAGATTGTAGAATAATGTGTAAATAGTTGACTGATTTGTAGAATCTATAAAGGTGTTTAAATTGTAGACTGATGGGTAGATTAAAGAATGACCTATAGATTATAGACTGATGTGTGGACTATATACAGGTGTCTAGATGCTGACTGATTTGAAGATTGTAGACTGATGTGTATATTGTAGACTGACGTGTAAATTGCAGACATATGTAGACTGTAGGCTGGTGTGTAGATTGAAAACTGTAGACTGATATGTATTCTGTAGACTAATATGTAGACTGATACGTAGATTGTAGACCGATGTGTACATTGAAGGCTAGTGAGTGGACCGCGTGTAGATTGTAGACTGATCTGTAGATTATAGACTGACGTATTGTAGAAAAATGTGTAGGTTGTAGAATATTGAATTATTTCGAGAGATTGTAGAATAATGTTTAAAATGCCAAAATTGAAAATCGGGTTGTCCGTGGTTGGTGATTATTCACACATTACTACTATCGTTACGCATTACTTATGGTGTTTAGTATTTTGGAAGTATTTTTGTTTTCTAAAAACCCTCTGTTACTAATGTTTAGAACAATTCGAATAGGGTATGAATATGTATGAATGCAGGAGGGATTCCTTGAAGGAACATGAATATCTCATCAAGTCCTTCGCATTGTTCGGGTGATATGTGAAACTTAAGGTCAAACTTTATTTTTGGTTTCCGTATTACATTCTCACCTTAATTTCAAAATTGATGAACAGATACGTAATTGAAACATAGCAGAATCATAATTAGATAGTCTTTGTTATGTAAAATAGTCAATTTCATGGCAAAAATACAACGCATAACTTCCCTCCTACGAGTTATATCTTAAGAGAGTTGCCTCGTCTTACAGGCACTTCTCAAAATCTCAGTCCGTGTTGTATTGTAACCTCCATGGTACACTGCTATGTTAGTTAACACACGTCATCTGTTAGGGAATGTTCAACCAGAGTTACATGTCACCCAGCATTGATACAGTGAACACAGTATGCAGTATCCTTACACACGAGTAGATGTCTTGAACCCGTAATCAACTTAACGTGTGGCTGTACGCACCGGGCTGTGACACATTCAGCTTTATGGTCAAAGGGTTATACAAGCTGGTTACTACTACTGAAGGTCGGTTAGATCTCACGCTTGGTATTGCACAAACATTACCAGGTACTGAAATATTCTAAATCTATCGTAACTTAGTTACGTACATTCAGCTTTATGGTCAAAGGGTTATACAAGCTGGTTACTACTACTGAAGGTCGGTTAGATCTCACGCTTGGTATTGCACAAACATTACCAGGTACTGAAATATTCTAAATCTATCGTAACTTAGTTACGTACATTCAGCTTTATGGTCAAAGGGTTACACAAGCTGGTTACTACTACTGAAGGTCGGTTAGATCTCACGCTTGGTATTGCACAAACATTACCAGGTACTGAAATATTCTAAATCTATCGTAACTTAGTTACGTACATTCAGCTTTATGGTCAAAGGGTTATACAAGTTGGTTACTACTACTGAAGTTCGGTTAGATCTCACGCTTGATATTGCACAAACATTACCAGGTACTGAAATATTCTAAATCAATCGTAACTTAGTTACGTACATTCAGCTTTATGGTCAAAGGGTTATACAAGTTGGTTACTACTACTGAAGTTCGGTTAGATCTCACGCTTGGTATTGCACAAACATTACCAGGTACTGAAATATTCTAAATCAATCGTAACTTAGTTACGTACATTCAGCTTTATGGTCAAAGGGTTATACAAGCTGGTTACTACTACTGAAGGTCGGTTAGATCTCACGCTTGGTATTGCACAAACATTACCAGGTACTGAAATATTCTAAATCTATCGTAACTTAGTTACGTACATTCAGCTTTATGGTCAAAGGGTTATACAAGCTGGTTACTACTACTGAAGGTCGGTTAGATCTCACGCTTGGTATTGCACAAACATTACCAGGTACTGAAATATTCTAAATCTATCGTAACTTAGTTACGTACATTCAGCTTTATGGTCAAAGGGTTATACAAGCTGGTTACTACTACTGAAGGTCGGTTAGATCTCACGCTTGGTATTGCACAAACATTACCAGGTACTGAAATATTCTAAATCTATCGTAACTTAGTTACGTACATTCAGCTTTATGGTCAAAGGGTTATACAAGCTGGTTACTACTACTGAAGGTCGGTTAGATCTCACGCTTGGTATTGCACAAATATTACCAGGTAGGTCTACTGAAATATTGTAAATCTATCTTATCTTGTTACATTCAGCTTTTTATTGGAATGTTTACGGTTCATGTGAGAACAAAATCATTGAACTTTAAGATAAAATTGCTGTTAACATCAAATTCTTCCATGTGTTGCCATAGAAAATGGTGATCGTTATGGTAGAAAAATAACGACAAAACAGGGAGCGGGAGTGGGGTTTTTATTACTGTTTATTCTGGTTGAGCTTCGCAAAACTATACTGTGACTTACATTTGGTTTATTAGATGTATCCAACCTGGTGATCAGTTCTAGTTCGGTAATGTTTCAGAATTGCTTACCAAAGAAACACACTATTCCAGACTCTGTTTTTCTGTATAAAACTTAGTTGTATCACAGAATACATGGGTGGCACAAATATACCATTAAACTTTCGGACGAAGGAACACAAAGAAAGCACGAGGAGGGACTAATAATATCCAGAGGAACTCGGATAGACCGTTGCTTGAGTAGTCGCTAAAGCAAGGTTGCTTACAGAGCACTGTGCATCGTGGTAGACTATTGAATGGGGACCGTTCTACTCTGGGTTACAGAGCACTGTGCATCGTGGTTGACTATTGAATGAGGACCGTTCTACTCTGGGTTACAGAGCACTGTGCATTCGTGGTTGACTATTGAATAGGACCGTTCTACTCTGGGTTACAGGAGCACTGTGCATCGTGGTTGACTATTGAATGAGGACCGTTCTACTCTGGGTTACAGAGCACTGTGCATCGTGGTTGACTATTGAATGAGGACCGTTCTACTCTGGGTTTACAGAGCACTGTGCATTCGTAGTTGACTATTGAATGAGGACCGTTCTATCTGGGTTACAGAGCACTGTGCATCGTAGTTGACTATTGAATGAGGACCGTTCTACTCTGGGTTACAGAGCACTGTGCATCGTGGTTGACTATTGAATGAGGACCGTTCTACTCTGGGTTACAGAGCACTGTGCATCGTGGTTGACTATTGAATGAGGAACGTTCTACTCTGGGTTACAGAGCACTGTGCATCGTAGTTGACTATTGAATGAGGACCGTTCTACTCTGGGTTACAGAGCACTGTGCATCGTGGTTGACTATTGAATGAGGACCGTTCTACTCTGGGTTACAGAGCACTGTGCATCGTAGTTGACTATTGAATGAGGACCGTTCTACTCTGGGTTACAGAGCACTGTGCATCGTAGTTGACTATTGAATGAGGACCGTTCTACTCTGGGTTACAGAGCACTGTGCATCGTAGTTGACTATTGAATGAGGACCGTTCTATTCTGGGTTACAGAGCACTGTGCATCGTAGTTGACTATTGAATGAGGACCGTTCTACTCTGGGTTACAGAGCACTGTGCATCGTAGTTGACTATTGAATGAGGACCGTTCTACTCTGGGTTACAGAGCACTGTGCATCGTAGTTGACTATTGAATGGGGACCGTTCTACTCTGGGTTACAGAGCACTGTGGCATCGTGTTGGACTATTGAATGGGGACCGTTCTACTCTGGGTTACAGAGCACTGTGCATCGTGGTTGTCTATTGAATGAGGGACCGTTCTACTCTGGGTTTACAGAGCACTGTGCATCGTAGTTGGACTATTGAATGAGGACCGTTCTACTCTGGGTTTACAGAGCACTGTGCATCGTGGTTGACTATTGAATGAGGACCGTTTACTCTGGGTTACAGAGCACTGTGCATCGTGGTTGACTATTGAATGAGGACCGTTCTACTCTGGGTTACAGAGCACTGTGCATCGTAGTTGACTATTGAATGGGGACCGTTCTACTCTGGGTTACAGAGCACTGTGCATCGTAGGTTGACTATTGAATGAGGACCGTTCTACTCTGGGGGTTACAGAGCACTGTGCATCGTGGTTGACTATTGAATGAGGACCGTTTCTACTCTGGGTTACAGAGCACTGTGCATCGTAGTTGACTATTGAATGATGACCGTTCTACTCTGGGTTACAGAGCACTGTGCATCGTAGTTGACTATTGAATGAGGACCGTTCTACTCTGGGTTACAGAGCACTGTGCATCGTAGTTGACTATTGAATGAGGACCGTTCTACTCTGGGTTACAGAGCACTGTGCATCGTAGTTGACTATTGAATGGGGACCGTTCTACTCTGGGTTACAGAGCACTGTGCATCGTGGTTGACTATTGAATGGGGACCGTTCTACTCTGGGTTACAGAGCACTGTGCATCGTGGTTGACTATTGAATGAGGACCGTTTCTACTCTGGGTTACAGAGCACTGTGCATCGTGGTTGACTATTGAATGAGGACCGTTCTACTCTGGGTTACAGAGCACTGTGCATCGTGTGGTTGACTATTGAATGAGGACCGTTCTACTCTGGGTTACAGAGCACTGTGCATCGTGGTTGACTATTGAATGAGGGACCGTTCTACTCTGGGTTACAGAGCACTGTGCATCGTAGTTGACTATTGAATGGGGACCGTTCTACTCTGGTTACAGAGCACTGTGCATCGTGGTTGACTATTGAATGAGGACCGTTTCTACTCTGGGTTACAGAGCACTGTGCATCGTGGTTGACTATTGAATGAGGACCGTTCTAACTCTGGGTTACAGAGCACTGTGCATCGTAGTTGACTATTGAATGAGGACCGTTCTACTCTGGGTTACAGAGCACTGTGCATCGTAGTTGACTATTGAATGAGGACCGTTCTACTCTGGGTTACAGAGCACTGTGCATCGTAGTTGACTATTGAATGAGGACCGTTCTACTCTGGGTTACAGAGCACTGTGCATCGTAGTTGACTATTGTATGGGGACCGTTCTACTCTGGGTTACAGAGCACTGTGCATCGTAGTTGACTATTGTATGGGGACCGTTCTACTCTGGGTTACAGAGCACTGTGCATCGTGGTTGACTATTGAATGGGGACCGTTCTACTCTGGGTTACAGAGCACTGTGCATCGTAGTTGACTATTGAATGAGGACCGTTCTACTCTGGGTTACAGAGCACTGTGCATCGTAGTTGACTATTGAATGAGTACCGTTCTACTCTGGGTTACAGAGCACTGTGCATCGTGGTTGACTATTGAATGAGGACCGTTCTACTCTGGGTTACAGAGCACTGTGCATCGTGGTTGACTATTGAATGGGGAACCGTTCTACTCTGGGTTGAGTGTATACAGGCGTTTGGTGAAACAAATTATATGAAAGCAAAATTATAATAGCTTTAAATGATCATACTATAAAGCAGTTATAATAATAGTTATCAAATACCTAAAGTACAATCTAGTACTTTCAATATGACTTAAATACAATATAAAACCTTTTTATATATATTTTTGTTTCTTGTTTTTGAATCGATGTGTATGGGCATTTATTACCGAAATGCTAAAACTCGTTGCAAAAAAATTTGATAATATATGTATTTAATTTAATTTGACTTGAACACAGAAGTCAAATATTGCACTCATTTGTTGGTCCGAAGATCGTCGTATAAATTAAACAAAGCTAACATAATACGCAGGGGCACTCATTTATTGAAAAGGCCTTATATATTAAATTAGCAGACTAGCCGATCAGCCAACCGCCAGTCAAAATTAAGCCGCCTTTGGCTGTTTATTTATTTCTAGTATCAGTGAACGATGGCAAATGTCCAGAAAACTATTTCTCCTTCACAATCCTTCCATTGTCAAAACTAACTTTAAACATTGCAATTTAAAGTTATTATCGTAGCAGTTGGTTATATTAGTTTTTCAGTTGGTTATATGTGTATGTTCTAAATGTAATATAACCAATTTCAAAGGAAATGTATATTTCCAAGGACTTGGTTCCCGAATATCGTCACGTAATACATTGGTAACGCGATAAGGGCCTTGAAATATCTCAGCTTTGACTGTTATTTGAATGTCCAAAGAAATGATAAACAAATTATATTACCACTAGTGAATTAAAACACATATTCCAATAATAAACTTAATTTTGTGAGGCCTTCCAGTATCAAGGATTCCATCGTCGAGCAACTTCACAAATGAATAATATTACATTAAGTTTTACCTTTTAAGTAGATTTTGGCTGAATTATGTGAATTATTGAAACTCTGACACTAAACATAATTTTTAACTACTTCAGATTTAGTTTGTCAATGAATTAACATGTGAAAAACAAGATCTGATGGTAACAGTAGACAGTAAAGCATAACGATATTACTCGTAGTTATAACAAAGTCTTTAAAGGACTTTTCTTTAAGTCAAACTCTCACGGTGATTAATTTTCTTTAACAGATTATTTTTATTATTATTATATTCGTGTAATAATTTGTATAATAACCAATGCACGCTGTATAACTTGTATACTAAATATCATACCAGAGGTGGTAGAAGTTAAAGACAAAGTGATATCAGTTTGTTTTCATAATATAAGGTCCAATTTTAATGAAAGTACCTGGGACAATAACTGTTATATTTTAAGAACGGTTGAATGATTTGCAGAATAACTGCAATGTCGTAGTATCATTTAAAGTGAAGATAACCTTAGAAATTTGTTTTCGACGACGGAAGGATTGTGAAGGAAACAGGATTTTCTGGACATTTTCTATCGTCAGTGACAAAAATATCAGCAACACGACGGCGACGTTTCAACAGTGAAAGTAACACAACGATTGCAATTTGCTATTGGCCTCTGGTTAATCATAGGTGGTTGGACGGTGGACTTATTGAGAGATGTTTTTTTTTTTTTTTTTTTTTTTTTTTTTTTTTTTTTTTTTTATGGAGAGGCAGGAATAATGCAATTACGCACGCATATATACATTTTCGCAGGTGGCCAGCCTGTAGTGTGGGACTCCCCTAAAAGCGGGTTTACCCACTAAAAAAACCTCCTCTACTCTTTAGGATTCTAACCTGGGATTGTTTATCACATTACTTCAGGCTAGGTCTAAATTTGGCTTAAGCCCGTGGGGCTCGCTCCTTATCCAGCCGCTCGGTCAAGGGATCTGGGCCACTTCGCGGTCCAGATCGGGTTTCTTTTCCAGGAGGATGCCCCGTATGAACTGTGACAAACAATCCCAGTTCCACTCATCCTCCATCATCTTTTCGCAGACCGTATCCACCGAAAAAACGCCGAGTTTTCTTGTGGCCTCCAGGCGGGGCCTTTCCCAACGTGGACAGCGGAAGAAGGTGTGTTCCGCGTCGTCGGGAACGCCGGGGCAGTAGATGCAATCCAGTGAACCGGTCTTGCCCATCCGGCTCAGGTACGACTTGAAATAGCCGTGACCTGTCAGGAACTGCGTGAGGTAGTAGTCCACCTCGCCATGCCGCCTTTCGACCCATGGTAGAACCTGCTCGATGAGTCGCGCAGTCCATCGTCCTCGGGTTTCGTGCTCCAAGCTGTGTTGCCACTGCTGGAAGGTTCGGGCACGCTCTTCGGATCTTGCTGCGTCCTTGCTGATCTCGCCTTCCTCTCCCCTGCCAAGAGCTTGACAGGGATGACTCCGGCAACCACTAGGACGGCAGGCTCGGATACTGTCCGATAGGCGGAACACACCCGGAGCGCAGCTTGACGCTGAACCCGGGCGAGTCGCAACCTATAAAATTCCTTGGTAAAAGCGTCTGCCCACACCTCTGCCCCATAAAGGAGCACGGACTGGACTGCGGACATCAATAACCGTCTTTTGCTGGACCGAGGACCCCCAACATTGGCCATCAGCTTACTAAGATAAGAGACCACCTTAGCAGCCTTATCCACCGAACGGGAGATCTGATCTCTTCAGCTTAACTTATTGTCCACCATGACTCCGAGATACTTGGCGGCACGCGTTGACTGGACCACTTCCCTCCCCACTCGCAGCGGGACGACGGTGTCAATTCTCTTCTTTGTGAGATTCACGATCTCCGTCTTGCTCAGAGTAAGCGAAAGACCGTGATCGGACATCCAGGCGTTGACCACTCGCATGACCTGATTCAACTTTAGCTGGGCCAGCTCAACGTTGCGTGCGACGATGAGAGCCGCAACGTCATCGGCGTACCCAACTAAGACGGTTTCCTCTGGTATCTCGGATCTCAGGAGGCTGTCATAAGCGATATTCCAGAGATCCGGGCCGAGTATTGAACCCTGCGCGGCACCAGAGGTGACTTCTACCGTCCGCGCTCCGTCTCGAGAGTCGTATATCAGACGCCTAGAACGGAGGTAGTCCTCGATGAGCCGCAACAGATACGTTGGAATGCGGAAGGTGTCACGAAGTGCATCCAACATATCGATCCATCTCGCTGAGTTGAAGGCATTCCTGACATCAAGCGTAACAAGAAGCACTACTCGGTGGGAGAAATGGTTGTGGCTCTCGGCTCTCTCAACTGCTTTCTGTACTTCCGTAATCGCGTCGATTGTTGATCGTCCCTTTCTGAAGCCGTACTGACGAGGGCAAAGGTCCCCGACAGCTACCATGGCAGAAATCAGGCGGGAACGGATCAACTTTTCAAAAAGTTTTCCAGCCGTGTCCAGCATGCAGAGAGGTCTGTAGTACGACGGCAGCTCAGGGTCACCTTTTCCCTTGCTAATAATCACCAGCCTGGCGGTTTTCCAGGGAGATGGAAACACTCCTTCAACCAAGCAGGCATTGTACATTCTCAGCAACAACCCGGGATTGATGGTGAATATCTTCTTCAGAGCTTCGCTGGGAATCCCGTCCGGGCCGGGAGCCTTATTGCTCTTCAAGGTGAGAACGGAGGTTTCCAGCTCCTCGATAGTAAAGAGCGGAACGCTCTCCACCCGTTTGAAGTCAACTAGTGATCGCTGTGGATGTACAGGAAACAGGGCAGTGACGATCCTCTCCATGGTGGCGCTCTCCATGATGGAGAGTGGAGAACGGGCGCCGAGTTTCTGGGTCACAACTTTGTAACCCAAACCCCAAGGATCGGAATCGACGTCGTCCCGAAGTTTCCTCCAGCTATTCGCCTTGCTCCTGTTGATGGCTCGGCGGAGAGACTTTCTCGCAGTTTTTTAGACATCCGACTTACGAACTCTATCTGCAGGAATTCTCGCTCTAGTGGCGGCACGTTTTGCTCTAAGGCATGTTCTTCCGAGTTCTGCAATCTCTTCAGTCCACCAGTAGACGGGTTGCTTGTCGCGGCCGAGTTTCCTTCGCGGCATAGACCGGTCACAGGCCGAGACAAAAAGTTCCATCGTGGATGTTACTAAAGCCTCGGCGCCAGCCTCACCAGGATTCGCCTGCGCTTCCCGAGAGATGACATCGGTTAACTTGACCACGTACAGTTTATTGGTGTTCCACCGGCGTGACCCTTCCCGAGATGTGGAAACTCTACGGTTTAAATAATGCAGATCAAAAACAATGTACTGGTGGTCACTACCCGTGTAATCCTCCACCACCCTCCAGCCAGAGATCCTCGAAAGAAGAGACTCAGACGCGAAGGTTACGTCAGGAATCGTGCCTCTCTGCCCGGGGCGCCTGAAAGTAGGCGTGTCGCCCTGGTTGAGGACGACGAGCCCAGCCCTGGCGATGAAATCAAAAATGTATTCCCCCCGGGAGTTGGTAGAGGACATTCCCCACTCGACGGCCCTCGCGTTGAAATCATCACCAACGACAACATGCCCAGTGGTGCCGAACACGCTCTTTATTGTGACCTGTATTCTGTAGTTCAGATTTAATAATTAGTAATGTGTTTAGTTTTGTATTAAGTGCATGTTTTAGAGTTAGTGAAGTTGACACACAACATGGTGGCTGTGGTTCCTGACTTGGGCGTGTCACAACGCTCTGGTATGATTCGTTTATTTTAACCTTGTTTGTAATTATGTATTAGATTAGTTATTTACCCGAAGAAGAGATCAGATCGCAGATCTCGAAACGTAGTATTACTGATTTTTTGTATCAATTAACGATGGAAAATGTCCGGAAAAATCCTGTTTCCTTCCCTTATAATGCGCCAACAATTGACAGGCTGTCTGAGGTTAATGTCAGATCCTAGCCAAGCAGGCGTGTTTGCACTGTCGTGTAACTTTCAAACTTGCCGCTACGTCAACCCCTAGACGGACCGGATACATCAAGTCCCCGTGGTCCTGCAGTCAGGGGGAGAGTTCCATTGTCAAATCTTATCCCCTTGGAATGACCTCAAAGACGCCGGATACAGTGTTTCGATTATAATTGACGGAAAAGATAAAAAAAAAACAAGTCAAGTAGAGTTACTTTAATTCAATACTTGAACTAATAAATACTTATTCATTAATATGTCAGTATCGAGGGCAGTCAATACGTTCAGACATATCTGCTACATGTGTTTTTGGCCTTCCGTCTCTCGCAAACAAGAGAATGGCTGCCATGGTCAGGCAAGTGTCACTGAAAATGTGTTTGGACTTGTTTAAATCTAACCTCACTTCTAAGAGCAGGTTAAATTAGCATCGGTTAAGAGGAATATTTTAGCAAATTTTGTTGTTTTGTTAAATGAGAGATATTATTAGCCTTACAAGAAATTGACTAATTCATACTTTAGAAACGGTATTTGTGAAGGCTACGTGTACAATTCTGTACCTGATGAGACAGTGAGAATGCCTCTTCGATCCGTAATATTGTAGGCCGAAGAACATTTGACCGCCACATTCTAAGACGGCGAGTTTGAAGACATGTAGAAATATACAGTGTTGGGTGCATTTAAAAGGTTTCGTTATTTTCGATTAGTTACATTGCCGTTGATGTCTATTATGAAGGTTGCTGTTGTTCTCTTAGGACAAGAAGCTTATAAATTGCATTTAGTCCTGTAAGAACCTTAGCGCTGCTTCCGGAGTGACAGTATATTCAACATGGGTAAGGTTATGGAGTAGCAGCCGCCTCCTATCGAGATCCATGAGGAAAAATTAGGGCACTACATCTCAAAGTCATGTCTCCCCGGAAGAAGGAGAGGACAGCTCTGAACCAGCCTCTCCAGTCAAAGTAGGCAGGAGGTGGCACACCCTTGTTGAGGCTAGCAAGAACCTCTGAGGTTAGGGAACAAACCCAACCAACTCCAACAGTCATCTCCCACAGTAGACTAGACCTATCGAATTGCCCATGAGCCCCAGATTATCGACATATGCGGTTAGTGATGTGCCGCTCCTGGACATCCATAAGGTTGCCCAGATTTAAGTGACATATTGGTTTTGGCTGTGATGTTATGATAAATGTCACAACATATTACAATTATCTTTAATATTTCTATAAAACTGGACAAATGCTCTATACATTTATTTTCCATTTTATAACGTCATTATAAGAACTGATGAAACCGAAAATCTAATTTGGAATTTGAGATTTTGACTTACTGAGAGTAAATAATATTCTAGAGATCAACATTTGGAAGGGAAAGTACATTTGGAAATAAAGGCTAGGCGTATGTTGTTATATTAGTAATGTGAATGATGTACTCCAGGTGAGTATTTATTTTACAATACAAGGTCTAAAGGATGGTGCCTCTAGTTATGTTGGTGTAAGAGTTTCCAATCAAAGTTTATTTAGAAGCAAAGATGACATGCCTGTATTGATTTAATCAGTGGCGCTGGTTTAGAACAATAGTCTCACCGACAAAGCAGCATAATTTGATCTGCTAAATAGAGCGAGCTAAACCACGGTTATCAGGCGTACTTGTATTATAACCCGCCCATCTGCCTATTCTGTTGTTATTTGTATTAGTAATAATTTTATTTATTGTACACTGTACAGATTTTACACAAATATATAAACAAAACGCCAAGCTGTGCTTGGTAGGTATTATTATACAAGAAAACCATTATGTTCAAGAGTAAGTTACTACAACTATAAAAATACTACTAATACTAAAAATAAAATACATATATAAAATAGAATACAAGTGCTGTTTTGTAACAAAGTATAAAAGTGATGTAAATGAATACGGTTTAATATAAACTTAACAATCAAGTCTATGAAATTAAAATAAATATCTGTTTAATAGCTGTACACAGTAACCAATAAATAACAAGTACAATTTAAATTAACTATAACAATTAACATAACAACGATAACAAAAGTCTACCATCTACATTAATTATAAGGTATTTTTGTGTGAGTGAGTGTTAGCGCACAAATGTGTGATATAGTGTGATAAAGCAATAACTAAAACAATAAATAATAAATAAAAAATAAATTTTTAACAACACGGATTAGTACGATTTAGAGCCAGAATATGTAACATTCATGTGCACTGGATCTTGAACTCAGGTGGCGGAACTCTAATCAGATGCAGTGAAAGGGCGCTGGACCTGGCTTAAAATATGTGCCACACTGAATGAAAAAAGTCCACAGATCCGCCTATACGTTGGTGAGTGGTATAAGGCGGGGAAGTTCACAACGCTGTGGTACATTGTAAAGTACATGTTTTGGGGGTCTGGTGCGACCTGGTAAGTGAAACAAAAGCTCCAGTAACAGCTCAGAACAGAACACAACACCCCTCACCAACCTCATGAGCAAGACAAGATTCTGAATTCTTCTGCGACCATCTAAGTCAAAAAGACTGAAGTGCATCTTAATCAGTGACACAGTTACATGAAGGTAGTTGTATCCCAACCCGTATCCGGCGACTCCGATGAAGCGGACCTTCACACTTTCGATATCAGAGACGAGCCCAGATTGACAAGAGGCCCAGACTGAGTTGTATCCCAACCCGTATCCGGCGACTCTGATGAAGCGGACCTTCACACTTTCGATATCAGAGACGAGCCCAGATTGACAAGGGGCCCAGACTGAGTTGTATCCCAACCCGTATCCGGCGACTCTGATGAAGCGACCTTCACACTTTCGATATCAGAGACGAGCCCAGATTGACAAGAGGCCCAGACTGAGTTGTATCCCAACCCGTATCCGGCGACTATGATGGAGCGGACCTTCACACTTTCGATATCAGAGACGAGCCCAGATTGACAAGAGGCCCAGACTGAGTTGTATCCCAACCCGTATCCGGCGACTCTGATGAAGCGACCTTCACACTTTCGATATCAGAGACGAGCCCAGATTGACAAGGGGCCCAGACTGAGTTGTATCCCAACCCGTATCCGGCGACTCTGATGAAGCGGGCCTTCACACTTTCGATATCAGAGACGAGCCCAGATTGACAAGAGGCCCAGACTGAGTTGTATCCCAACCCGTATCCGGCGACTCTGATGAAGCGGGCCTTCACACTTTCGATATCAGAGACGAGCCCCAGATTGACAAGAGGCCCAGACTGAGTTGTATCCCAACCCGTATCCGGCGACTCTGATGAAGCGGACCTTCACACTTTCGATATCAGAGACGAGCCCAGATTGACAAGAGGCCCAGACTGAGTTGTATCCCAACCCGTATCCGGCGACTCTGATGAAGCGGGCCTTCACACTTTCGATATCAAAGACGAGCCCAGATTGACAAGGGGCCCAGACTGAGTTGTATCCCCACCCGTATCCGGCGACTCTGATGAAGCGGACCTTCACACTTTCGATATCAGAGACGAGCCCAGATTGACAAGAGGCCCAGACTGAGTTGTATCCCAACCCGTATCCGGCGACTCTGATGAAGCGGACCTTCACACTTTCGATATCAGAGACGAGCCCAGATTGACAAGGGGCCCAGACTGAGTTGTATCCCAACCCGTATCCGGCGACTCTGATGAAGCGGACCTTCACACTTTCGATATCAGAGACGAGCCCAGATTGACAAGGGACCCAGACTGAGTTGTATCCCCACCCGTATCCGGCGACTCTGATGAAGCGGACCTTCACACTTTCGATATCAGAGACGAGCCCAGATTGACAAGGGACCCAGACTGAGTTGTATCCCAACCCGTATCCGGCGACTCTGATGAAGCGGACCTTCACACTTTCGATATCAGAGACGAGCCCAGATTGACAAGGGGCCCAGACTGAGTTGTATCCCAACCCGTATCCGGCGACTCTGATGAAGCGGACCTTCACACTTTCGATATCAGAGACGAGCCCAGATTGACAAGGGGCCCAGACTGAGTTGTATCCCAACCCGTATCCGGCGACTCTGATGAAGCGGACCTTCACACTTTCGATATCAGAGACGAGCCCAGATTGACAAGGGACCCAGACTGAGTTGTATCCCAAACCGTATCCGGCGACTCTGATGAAGCGACCTTCACACTTTCGATATCAGAGACGAGCCCAGATTGACAAGGGACCCAGACTGAGTTGTATCCCAACCCGTATCCGGCGACTCTGATGAAGCGACCTTCACACTTTCGATATCAGAGGCGAGCCCAGATTGACAAGGGGCCCAGACTGAGTTGTATCCCCACCCGTATCCGGCGACTCTGATGAAGCGGACCTTCACACTTTCGATATCAGAGGCGTGCCCAGATTGACAAGGGGCCCAGACAGTAGAGTTGTACTCCACTAATGAACGCAGCAGTGTCATATAATGTCACGAGAGAATCGACACACAGACCTCTGTACAAACGGAAAATGAACCCAAGAGTGGAATTGGCTATCTTGAAAATATACAGTACGTGCTCTTCAGAGTGCAGAGTATATGTTGTTATAACATCAGGGTCTTTCACCTTCCAGACTCTATGAGAAGTTCATCGCTGAGATAGTAATTGTGAGAAATTGTATTGAGAGATATGGAAAAGGTAATGAATGAACATTTAGATACGTTGACGTCTATTGAGAGATATGGAAAAGGTAATGAATGAACATTTAAATACGTTGACGTCTATTGAGAGACATGGAAAAGGTAATGACTGAACATTTAGATACGTTGACGTCTATTGAGAGATATGGAAAAGGTAATGAATGAACATTTAGATACGTTGACGTCTATTGAGAGATATGGAAAAGGTAATGAATGAACATTTAGATACGTTGACGTCTATTGAGAGACATGGAAAAGGTAATGAATGAAAATTTAGATACGTTGACGTCTATTGAGAGATATGGAAAAGGTAATGAATGAACATTTAGATACGTTGACGTCTATTGAGAGATATGGAAAAGGTAATGAATGAACATTTAGATACGTTGACGTCTATTGAGAGATATGGAAAAGGTAATGACTGAACATTTAGATACGTTGACGTCTATTGAGAGATATGGAAAAGGTAATGAATGAACATTTAGATACGTTGACGTCTATTGAGAGATATGGAAAAGGTAATGAATGAACATTTAGATACGTTGACGTCTATTGAGAGATATGGAAAGGTAATGACTGAACATTTAGATACGTTGACGTCTATTGAGAGATATGGAAAAGGTAATGACTGAACATTTAGATACGTTGACGTCTATTGAGAGACATGGAAAAGGTAATGACTGAACATTTAGATACGTTGACGTCTATTGAGAGATATGGAAAAGGTAATGAATGAACATTTAGATACGTTGACGTCTATTGAGAGATATGGAAAAGGTAATGAATGAACATTTAGATACGTTGACGTCTATTGAGAGATATGGAAAAGGTAATGACTGAACATTTAGATACGTTGACGTCTATTGAGAGACATGGAAAAGGTAATGAATGAACATTTAGATACGTTGACGTCTATTGAGAGATATGGAAAAGGTAATGAATGAACATTTAGATACGTTGACGTCTATTGAGAGACATGGAAAAGGTAATGAATGAACATTTAGATACGTTGACGTCTATGGAGAGATATGGAAAAGGTAATGAATGAACATTTAGATACGTTGACGTCTATTGAGAGACATGGAAAAGGTAATGACTGAACATTTAGATACGTTGACGTCTATTGAGAGACATGGAAAAGGTAATGACAGAACATTTAGATACGTTGACGTCTATTGAGAGACATGGAAAAGGTAATGAATGAACATTTGGATACGTTGACGTCTATGGAGAGATATGGAAAAGGTAATGAATGAACATTTAGATACGTTGACGTCTATGGAGAGATATGGAAAAGGTAATGACTGAACATTTAGATACGTTGACGTCTATTGAGAGACATGGAAAAGGTAATGAATGAACATTTAGATACGTTGACGTCTATGGAGAGATATGGAAAAGGTAATGAATGAACATTTAGATACGTTGACGTCTATGGAGAGATATGGAAAAGGTAATGACTGAACATTTAGATACGTTGACGTCTATTGAGAGACATGGAAAAGGTAATGACTGAACATTTAGATACGTTGACGTCTATTGAGAGACATGGAAAAGGTAATGACTGAACATTTAGATACGTTGACGTCTATTGAGAGACATGGAAAAGGTAATGACTGAACATTTAGATACGTTGACGTCTATTGAGAGACATGGAAAAGGTAATGACTGAACATTTAGATACGTTGACGTCTATTGAGAGACATGGAAAAGGTAATGACTGAACATTTGGATACGTTGACGTCTATTTAGTTTTTAAAGTTGCTCACATATGCTGACTCTGACTCACAACTTTTCGGTACATATTTACACTTGTAGTGTTAAAGAAATGTATGAAACTTGTAGAATTAATGTTCATTATAAACTGTTATAACACAATAGACGGAGAGATGTAGGCTATAGTTAACTCGCGTTAATCAACATTTTAAATTTATCGATCCGGCAAATTCCACGCCTTAGTTTAGTTTGTACCTCGTATGAAAAATGCATCGTATAAATCGGCAACAAATTCTGATTCTGTGATGGAAACCACACGTGACTCGAAAGTTCGCTTCACTTGTTCCTCAATTCCTATAAATAAGAGCTTATTGCGTTGAAAGGGAGGGAGAAAATATATTATATGAAAAAAATATTGTTTATATATTACAGATATTTCAACCCTTTACAGTTAAGAATGTATTAATGTTAGATTCACAAATATGAAAAATTAATTAATTCAAAATATAGCCTTGACAGTCAAAACTTATTGTCAATGTTTGATAAAAATTTGTGTAGAATTTGATTTTAAATGACATTTACAGTTTAAGTAATGTTTTAAGATGCTGGGCCAGTCGATCATATTCTTAGATTATTTAACAAACACAAATCGCTATTGTTTTGATTGCAAACAACCACTCATGGATAAAAATATTTGTTTTATCTTTTAATAACAAAAATAATGAACTTTTAAAGTATATTTAATACACTCCGACCACCTCAAGTTTATATTAAAAAAGTAATCCCAATCTGAAATGAGAACAAGGTAGTTTAGATGACACCCGTGTTTTTCTTGGAAAGGGTTGTTTGCGATTCACCGCATTTGACCTCTTGGAATTCCGGTATAATTAAAATTGTGATTTGTACCTTTTCTTTAATTATCTCCGTCTTCTGCGGTGTCAGTACTAACGTTTTCTTTTAATTTACGGAGATTAAATATTATTTTGATGAAAACATACCTTAATATCGAATTTCGTGTTGACGTGTTTCAATTTAAATAAAAATATGTTGTTCGCATATTCTAATAACAAACTAAAGACTCTTCACAAATTTCGAAGCGATTCTGTGCTAACGCAATGTGAGTGCAATTTTATCGTGATTAATTAAAGCATAAGACGTATAGAACAGAAGCATAATACATTTGCCTTGTTGTGCGACCAAAAGAGTATTAAAATATATAAATGTGGGAAATAACAAACTATTTCAAAACGAAGACTAAATTAATGTACTCAATAATAAACTACAGTTTAGTCTGACCATATCTTTAACGCCACCCTTATGGGAATATAGTTGCACAGATACTACGTCACTGCCCAGCTGGTAATGTAGATAATAGTAGCGATAACGACAATGTACCTTGGTCCTGCAGTCTTCCGTGTGGGCCTGAGACGTGCGGATCGGGTAGGCCTATTATACGTGGTTCGTCCGTGTTCGAGTGTTGTGTGTTAGTGTTGTGTAACTGAGTTATATGTTTATTGAAACTAATGCTGGTGCATGTGCTGTGTTTTTATCCTCTGTAATGGTCTTCAAACTGTTTGTACTGAGAAAGGTAAGTGGTTTTAATTTTGTACGATAAGGTATGTTTTAGCTATATTAGGCTACAATAATTGTTGTTAATAAAGTAAAGTATATATGCATAGGTATGAGAAGCTTGTTTCAAGCAAAACGTATCTAATTCCAAACTTATTATCTATTTCCAATCTAATGTTTGTTACTAACAATGAGTTTGCCATGTTTGCAGTGATGCACATATACATATGTATTATCTGAAATTCATTCTTCGTTAAAAAGTCTACTTCCTGCGTATGTAATCTACTTCCTGTACAAGGTTTGGAGTGAAATATAAAAACCTTACTATAATTTAACACATATTTTTAAGATACACACGAAATTAGTCAGAATAGTTTTATTCTTAAGCTTAAAACCCCCACATTATTTAGCAGTTTTATTCTTCTCAAGGAAGTATTTAATAAAGATCAGTAACAATGTCAGCTGCGAATATTTGCGTACCTGGCTTGTACACTCGATTTTATCTACAGGGACAGAGCGTTATCTTGAGATGAGATTAAGAGGGCCGAGGAAAACAGGTTTGTTCATTTATTCTGGGCAATGTTTATAGATGTTTCAAACATTGACCTACTTCCGATAATTACAAGGTTTTATATTATACTAAATGCCTACAAAAAGCTCTATTAAACTTCAACATTATATTTGTCAACTCATAATAATTAGTAAAGAATTTCATATTATAAAGTACCTTTGCAATTGTCCGTGTGTATGGCTGTGGTATTAACAGTTACACATCACTACAAACTCGATTAGTATATTATAGGTGAGGTATGGCACTCAGTAAAACATGTTATTATTTGTCGTAGGCAAATATATTTTGTTATAAATATGTTTACCTAAAAGTAACCCATGTTTCATTGCTATTATTACATTTTCATAAAATCTCACATTTTGAATTATTGCTGTTTGAAAGTCTTGTATGGCTGCCATTTTGAAATATTTTTCCCGAATAGGTCTTAAGTAGACTAAACAAATTACAAAGCATGAACGTAGTGCTTTAATTAATTTAAATATATATTTTCCCCTAAAACACATACAGACAGACAGAAGGTAAGCTAAGTTTGATAGGAATAAACGTATGTGACATTTCCTAATTACTTTGACATGTTAAATCAAATGGTGTAATTTGATACAGTAATTTATAGACAGTATAGTAATAATAATTTGTTACTTAGTTTGGAGGGTATTATTCTTTTGAAATAGGAAGAATGAAATAAGTTATGTGAAGTGCTTTTGTGTTGTGGTGAAAAGGATTCTTGAATTCACACCTAAGAAGATATTGTTTACAAAATACTGGAATCTTCTGACATAAGTAGTAAAACTCGTAGTTTTTAACTTACACAGACAAGTTCTTCTCTTTGTTCTGTTTTCAAATTTGTGGTTAATGGCAAATATATCTTGCTTACATAAACAAAATACAGAAGTAGCGTGAAATTGTAGTTATAAAAAGTTTTTTAACGTTATTGTTTGCAAAATTCACCTTCAAAGTGGGTTGTGGTGGTAGCCATCTTGATTGCAGCGCCGTTCAAGGATTAGAACAATATTAAACCTCGTTTAGAGCCACGGATTTTACTCTCAGTTTTAGAATTGTGGAAGATTTCTCGTTTGAACGATTTAATTTATATATACCTAAAAGATTTTTTAGAATTAATGTAATTGTATGGGTCATCTAGAAAAAATAACCTTGTAATTTATCGGTTACATATTCAAAAAGTATACTTATAAAAAGAAATAACTACAGATCGTTTGAATGCATATTAATTATATCTCCCATAACGCTAAAATCTAATAGGTACGTAAAATTTGATATACGAGTAGTTTCACATTGTTTCCTATGAGAAATACTCAACTTTGTTAATAATGTAAACGAATTGGACAATTCTATAATGCGACAATACACCACGTTATTTAAGTATTAATTTTTTGAAACCAAGCGAAAATAGTTGATTTTTTATTTATATTACTAATACGGATGAAATCTCCATTACTACAATCTACCTGTAAGAATTTACACTGGAAACCCTGTTTAATGCCCGACTGTGCTGAGCTCCGACTCACCTCCACTCACCCCCACTCACCACACCGCAACATTCCGATCTCATCAAGATAAGTTAGAAAACGATTTCAACTTGAGCCACTTTTACATTACAGCTACTCGAAGGTGATTTACAAGAATAATATTTTTCTGAAAGTTAAAATCAGCCTTCGACTTCACTACTTGTGTAATCTACGTACTTGTGTATAGTTATACCCCTTGAATAACTAGGGCCTGTACTCCCCTTGCTAGAACACACACTCATGTCGATTCCCCGTATCTAAAACTGAAAATAGATTAAAGAACTTTATTACCAGTTACTGTAGTGTTTATCTGTTGATCGCTCAATCTTCATATGTAACACGTGTAAATGAAAAGCCTCGGACGGCCCTCAGCATGCGATATTAAATTATGGAGATTCTATTGACTGAGGTGGTAAAAGTATGACCACCTGCTTTATGCTTTACCGTAAGACAGGGGTAGAGGTTACGTCTCAACTGTAATGACGTAGTTCACCGTTCTGTTGTGTAAATGTAGGCGTTCGTAGTTTTATTGGATATTTGTGATTTGGATCATTTTTTTCCTTTTATTTTTTCCATTTTATGTATTATGTGGCAGATTTTAAATGCAACACCAAAAACCATTATGCAGACTCCAGTTCATATTGCAGTCTTATATTAAAGTAACATCTTCAAAACATGTAACTAGTATTATAACGAATTAATTATTTTTAGCAGGGGGCTTTTTAACAAGGGAATTAATACCTTAATAATTGTAAATTCAGTCAAGAAAGGCATAACCAATATAGTTTAATTACTTATATTATATGTGTTTAAAAGGCCCTTTTATGAATATCAGAATCCCGTAGTGAATTTCCTGTAGCAGTCCAAATTACAGCTCCAAAATTAAATTATTCGAATGATAAATTATATTTAAACCTCAATAAAACGTAAGCTCAATCTTACTCCAGCAGCAGTTTGGGATCAGAAGAAGAATATTACTTATTTGTTTAAAGTTGGTTAATAACGATAAAAGATTTGAAAGGATGATATGATTTCAGACGTTTGCCATCGTTATGTGATAATAAATTACAACGCTACGTTTCGAATATTGAAATTTATCCTCTTCTTCAAGTGTACAAAAGACCCTAATGCATTAAAAAACTTTGAATGTGTGGCAATGGACTGCCACTCAAAGTTAAAATAATATTTAAGTGATAACTGACGAACTGGGGACTATAAACTCAAGTGATGTGACGGCACGGGAGCTAAGAGTACAGTCACGTCACACTCAAACTGAAGATTAACGAGCTCAATGACAATGATCTCTAGGATCTCCAAGTCCGGACATTAGGGTCTGTTGTACACCTGAAGAAGAGGTTAAATTTTAAACTTCAAAACGTAGCGTTAAATTTTTGTAAATATAAGGATGATAAAAGTCCGAAATCCTAATATCCGGGTCAATCCATTTCAAATCACCCAGGTCATGTTGCTCAACATTTTTAATTTGCCTAATTTTTTTAACTTGCCCAAACTTCCCAATTAACCGATCTTTTGATTAACTCTTCCTAATTTGTACGATACAATATTACATTATACTCTATCTTACATTTTATCCCATACAAATGGCAGCTTACTCCTCATATATTTCTTTTACATTATTGTTACGAATAAAAGAGAATATGAATTCTGACATACAAGAATTAGATATAATAGATGTTCTATTCTAACAAACGCTGTAGAAAATACAGACCACACTTTGTAGAAGCTGTCTCTACGCGAAATGATTACAGCAGCGGAACACTCGGAGCCCCTGATGTATCAATCCAACCCCCGACACATCCCTGTGTAGTGTGGAGCCCCTGATGTATCAATCCAACCCCCAATACAGCCCTGTGTCGTGTGGAGCTCCTGATATATCAATCCAACCCCCGACACAGCCCTGTGTCGTGTGGAGCCCCTGTTGTATCAATACAACCCCCGAAACAGCCCTGTGTAGTGTGGAGCCCCTGGTATATCAATCCAACCCCCAACACAGCCCTGTGTCGTGTGGAGCCCCTGTTGTATCAATACAACCCCCGAAACAGCCCTGTGTAGTGTGGAGCCCCTGGTATATCAATCCAACCCCCAACACAGCCCTGTGTCGTGTGGAGCCCTGATGTATCAATCCAACCCCCAACACAGCCCTGTGTAGTGTGGAGCCAATGATGTATCAATCCAACCCCCAACACAGCCCTGTGTAGTGTGGAGCCAATGGTGTATCAATCCAACCCCCAACACAGACCTGTGTAGTGTGGAGCCAATGATGTATATCAATCCAACCCCCGAACACAGACCTGTGTAGTGTGGAGCCAATGATGTACGAGTATCAATCCAACCCCCGACACAGCCCTGTGTCGTGTGGAGCCCCTGATATATCAATCCAACCCCCGACACAGCCCTGTGTCGTGTGGAGCCCTGATGTATCAATCCAACCCCCAACACAGACCTGTGTAGTGTGGAGCCAATGATGTACGAGTATCAATCCAACCCCCGACACAGCCCTGTGTCGTGTGGAGCCCCTGATGTATCAATCCAACCCCCGACACAGCCCTGTGTAGTGTGGAGCCAATGATGTATCAATCCAACCCCCAACACAGCCCTGTGTAGTGTGGAGCCAATGGTGTATCAATCCAACCCCCAACACAGCCCTGTGTAGTGTGGAGCCAATGATGTATCAATCCAACCCCCAACACAGCCCTGTGTAGTGAGTACGAGTCCCGGCGGAGGATTGGCTACAACGTTTGATTGTTTGTGTCGTTGTCCACGAGATTAAACATACTGGACATCAACTCCCTCCCTGTAGCCACATTTCGCGCTTGTTAAAACAAACACCATGCAGCTAATACACAAAACTATAACTTAACTTAGCAATATTTATACTGTGTTGGTGTAAACTTAATTAAATAGCAGATTTTGATGTAGCAGAATCTCAAACACTACTCAAGATATTAACAATTCAAATTTGAATTTAAATTGATTTTAACAACTTACAAAAACTAATCGCTTACAAAAGGCCACCATTTATACCAGTCTCTCCTCCTTCTCTAGGAATTATTGTTAGGTGATATACTGTAGTATCCAACATGCGCTACGCTTGAAGTGAACATATCAATAGAGAAACCCTTATTCATGGCTTTACTTGACATATTACCAGCCTGAGTGTTGTATAGTAGTACGAGTATACACAACAGAAAGATCGGCATGTCGAGTAGGTCTATGGATACAATTTATACTAGTTTCTTCTCCTTCTCTAGGAATTATTGTTAGGTGATATACTGTAGTACCCAACATGCACTACGCTAGAAGTGAACATATCAATAGAGAAACCCTTATTCATGGCTTTACTTGACATATTACCAGCCTGAGTGTTGTATAGTAGTACGAGTATACACAACAGAAAGATCGGCATGTCGAGTAGGTCAATGGATACAATTTATACTAGTTTCTTCTCCTTCTCTAGGAATTATTGTTAGGTGATATACTGTAGTACCCAACATGCACTACGCTAGAAGTGAACATATCAATAGAGAAACCCTTATTCATGGCTTTACTTGACATATTACCAGCCTGAGTGTTGTATAGTAGTACGAGTATACACAACAGAAAGATCGGCATGTCGAGTAGGTCAATGGATACAATTTATACCAGTTTCTTCTCCATCTCTAGGAATTATTGTTAGGTGATATACTGTAGTACCCAACATGCACTACGCTAGAAGTGAACATATCAATAGAGAAACCCTTATTCATGGCTTTACTTGACATATTACCAGCCTGAGTGTTGTATAGTAGTACGAGTATACACAACAGAAAGATCGGCATGTCGAGTAGGTCAATGGATACAATTTATACTAGTTTCTTCTCCTTCTCTAGGAATTATTGTTAGGTGATATACTGTAGTACCCAACATGCACTACGCTTGAAGTGAACATATCAATAGAGAAACCCTTATTCATGGCTTTACTTGACATATTACCAGCCTGAGTGTTGTATAGTAGTACGAGTATACACAACAGAAAGATCGGCATGTCGAGTAGGTCAATGGATACAATTTATACCAGTTTCTTCTCCATCTCTAGGAATTATTGTTAGGTGATATACTGTAGTACCCAACATGCACTACGCTAGAAGTGAACATATCAATAGAGTTATTCATGGCTTTACTTGACATATTACCAGCCTGAGTGTTGTATAGTAGTACGAGTATACACAACAGAAAGATCGGCATGTCGAGTAGGTCAATGGATACAATTTATACTAGTTTCTTCTCCTTCTCTAGGAATTATTGTTAGGTGATATACTGTAGTACCCAACATGCACTACGCTTGAAGTGAACATATCAATAGAGAAACCCTTATTCATGGCTTTACTTTACATATTACCAGCCTGAGTGTTGTATAGTAGTACGAGTATACACAACAGAAAGATCGGCATGTCGAGTAGGTCAATGGATACAATTTATACCAGTTTCTTCTCCATCTCTAGGAATTATTGTTAGGTGATATACTGTAGTACCCAACATGCACTACGCTTGAAGTGACCATATCAATAGAGAAACCCTTATTCATGGCTTTACTTGACATATTACCAGCCTGAGTGTTGTATAGTAGTACGAGTATACACAACAGAAAGATCGGCATGTCGAGTAGGTCAATGGATACAATTTATACCAGTTTCTTCTCCATCTCTAGGAATTATTGTTAGGTTATATACTGTAGTACCCAACATGCACTACGCTTGAAGAGAACATATCAATAGAGAAACCCTTATTCATGGCTTTACTTGACATATTACTAGTCTGAGTGTTGTATAGTAGTACGAGTATACACAACAGAAAGATCGGCATGTCAAGTATGTCAATGGATACAATTTATACCAGTTTCTTCTCCTTCTCTAGGAATTATTGTTAGGTGATATACTGTAGTACCCAACATGCACTACGCTTGAAGTGAAAATATCAATAGAGAAACCCTTATTCATGGCTTTACTTTACATATTACCAGCCTGAGTGTTGTATAGTAGTACGAGTATACACAACAGAAAGATCGGCATGTCGAGTAGGTCAATGGATACAATTTATACCAGTTTCTTCTCCTTCTCTAGGAATTATTGTTAGGTGATATACTGTAGTACCCAACATGCACTACGCTTGAAGTGACCATATCAATAGAGAAACCCTTATTCATGGCTTTACTTGACATATTACCAGCCTGAGTGTTGTATAGTAGTACGAGTATACACAACAGAAAGATCGGCATGTCGAGTAGGTCAATGGATACAATTTATACCAGTTTCTTCTCCATCTCTAGGAATTATTGTTAGGTTATATACTGTAGTACCCAACATGCACTACGCTTGAAGAGAACATATCAATAGAGAAACCCTTATTCATGGCTTTACTTGACATATTACTAGTCTGAGTGTTGTAGAGTAGTACGAGTATACACAACAGAAAGATCGGCATGTCAAGTATGTCAATGGATACAATTTATACCAGTTTCTTCTCCATCTCTAGGAATTATTGTTAGGTTATATACTGTAGTACCCAACATGCACTACGCTAGAAGTGAAAATATCAATAGAAAAACCCTTATTCATGGCTTTACTTGACATATTACCAGCCTGAGTGTTGTATAGTAGTACGAGTATACACAACAGAAAGATCGGCATGTCGAGTAGGTCAATGGATACAATTTATACTAGTTTCTTCTCCTTCTCTAGGAATTATTGTTAGGTGATATACTGTTGTACCCAACATGCACTACGCTAGAAGTGAACATATCAATAGAGAAACCCTTATTCATGGCTTTACTTGACATATTACCAGCCTGAGTGTTGTATAGTAGTACGAGTATACACAACAGAAAGATCGGCATGTCGAGTAGGTCAATGGATACAATTTATACCAGTTTCTTCTCCTTCAGTGGCAATAGATTAATTCATATACTGTAGTGTTTAACATGCTTTAACATAATTATAAATAAAGAATACTACACACTATCTTTAAATCCAAAAAAGAAAAAAGATGAAATAATTTAAAATTAATAATGTAATTAATCTCTGCCAGAAAAGTTTATTGTAATCTCCGCATATTGAAAATATATGTCATTGGGAAAATAATACAAGCATTTAATTGCATAGTTTACTATAGGCTATAGGTCTTTAAGGCTTTCTGTCTACTTTCAGTTCAATTGGTTTGGATTATTTTGTTATGTTTCAGAAAGGTAAAGATAATAGATAAATTTTTAAACGACTATAAAACTTCAGCTATTTAATTCAAAGTAATACCTCATATCAATAAATTTTATTATAATCATAATATTAAAAAAAGTAATTTAAATTTATTTTATTTCAACCAACTAGTAGACGTTTTTATTATTTTATGCCTTGTATTATGAAAATAAGCTTTGCAAGAGACTATCATTAATATTAAGAATATTGCATGGATTGTAAGAATTCCAATTATATGTATTTTCAAACTAAATTGTACCTTGTTAAAGACAGCTATTGTGTAAATACTAGTGTTTTAGAAGAGATTGAAACAATAAATATTTGAAAGAGTAAGTTAGTACAACATTGTATTCCGTTATTTGGAATAACCTTTGCTACTTATCACTTCATCTTTGTGGCGTAAATTTTGTTTAACGTAACTTTTGTTAAATGGTAGAGGTAAATATGATTTTAATAATAAAACCTATTTTCGTGTATAATTGAAAAATATTAAAGGTTTCTGTTATCAGACAAGGATTTTTTAAAACAAAAATTTGTTTACGTAACACAATGGATAATGGGTTCACACATTGACTGATATGTCCCGACCCCGGTGTAAAGTCACCCCCGGGGGCTGTTGCCTGTAATATATCTTGTGTTGTGTCACTGTTACTAGAGCCTTTCATCACTTTTTTATGTGTCCAGTTGTCCGTCTTCGTCATTACCCAAAACTGTACAGAGAAACTCGGTCTACAGTAATTCCTGTAATACTCTAGAAATTACTTACATTCTCTCGAACTACTATTACTACAGCACTCACACATTGACTGATATGTCCCGACCCCGGTGTAAAGTCACCCCCGGGGGCTGCTGCCTGTAATCTATCTAAAGTAATCTCCGGGGACATTGGTTAAGTAATTTGATTGTGTGAAGCATTTAAAGTTTAAGAAGCCAAAAGATTTATTTGAAGAATTTTACTTGAATATTCAAGGACTGCTCGTTTAAAATGTTTATTGTCTTCCTTGAAAAAAATACGGAAATACAATTTATACGTAGGGTGTGTTTTCAAATAGTTATAATTTAGACTATTTTAAACATATAATTTTTAGTAAACGTTTGGCCTGTTATATTTTTGATAATTTTTAAAACGACAGTACCCATTTAGGCTGCTGATTCCTTTTTTGTAATTATTCACAGGAGGAGGGTGTGAATTTCTACTTATAGAATTGTTAAAATATGTAGAGAGGCATATTTCTTTATTAACTATCATTCGAAATATATATCCAATTCTTTCATCTCCTATCACGCTTAAGTTTGATATGAATGAAGTAAACGTTATTTTATCGTTGTCACTTACTATCAAATGTTCATCATTAGAAAATAATAATTTAAAAATGGATAATAAGATTTCATTCATTATTATTATGAATTAATTTTTTTGTCAAATCTTAAAATGTACAATTAATATAATCATGCAAAAGTGAAAACAACATAGCAAAGGCAAAAAAAGACAAAATTGTGTCACAACATCAAACACACAAGTGACATGTTGTACCAAATCAGGGAACGCACAACAAGTAAAGGCTGAGGTCACTTGCGTGTCACAACATCGAACACACAAGTGACATGTTGTACTAAATCAGGGAGAGCACAACAAGTAAAGGCTGAGGTCACTTGCGTGTCACAACATCGAACACACAAGTGACACGTTGTACTAAATCAGAAAAAGCACAACAAGTAAAGGCTGAGGTCACTTGCGTGTCACAACAACAAACACACAAGTGACATGTTGTACTAAATCAGGGAGAGCACAACAAGTAAAGGCTGAGGTCACTTGCGTGTCACAACATCGAACACACAAGTGACATGTTGTACTAAATCAGGGAGAGCACAACAAGTAAAGGCTGAGGTCACTTGCGTGTCACAACATCGAACACACAAGTGACACGTTGTACTAAATCAGAAAAAGCACAACAAGTAAAGGCTGAGGTCACTTGCGTGTCACAACAACAAACACACAAGTGACATGTTGTACTAAATCAGGGAAAGCACAACAAGTAAAGGCTGAGGTCACTTCAAATCAAATCAAATCAAATCTTTTTTATTGCATCGACAATTCTTACATTGTATGGCAAACGTCATGGTTTTTTAAATAAATTTCTGACATTCATATAACAATACACACTCACACATACAGTTTCACAGTTACGCCTCTTTCATACACTTGCGTGTCACAACATCGAACACACAAGTGACACGTTGTACCAAATCAGAGAAAGCACAACAAGTAAAGGCTGAGGTCACTTGCGTGTCACAACATCGAACACACAAGTGACACGTTGTACTAAATCAGAAAAAGCACAACAAGTAAAGGCTGAGGTCACTTGCGTGTCACAACAACAAACACACAAGTGACAAGTTGTACTAAATCAGAAAAAGCACAACAAGTAAAGACTGAGGTCACTTGCGTGTCACAACAACAAACACACAAGTGACATGTTGTACCAAATCAGAAAAATCACAACAAGTAAAGGCTGTGGTCACTTGCGTGTCACAACATCGAACACACAAGTGACACGTTGTACCAAATCAGAGAAAGCACAACAAGTAAAGGCTGAGGTCACTTGCGTGTCACAACATCGAACACACAAGTGACACGTTGTACCAAATCAGAGAAAGTACAACAAGTAAAGGCTGAGGTCACTTGCGTGTCACAACATCGAACACACAAGTGACACGTTGTACCAAATCAGAGAAAGCACAACAAGTAAAGGCTGTGGTCACTTGCGTGTCACAACATCGAACACACAAGTGACACGTTGTACCAAATCAGAGAAAGTACAACAAGTAAAGGCTGAGGTCACTTGCGTGTCACAACATCGAACACACAAGTGACACGTTGTACTAAATCAGAGAAAGCACAACAAGTTAAGGCTGAGGTCACTTGCGTGTCACAACATCAAACACACAAGTGACATGTTGTACCAAATCAGAAAAAGCACAACAAGTAAAGGCTTAGTTCACTTGCGTGTCACAACATCGAACACACAAGTGACATGTTGTACCAAATCAGAGAAAGCACAACAAGTAAAGGGCTGTCGAGTCGAACACACAGTGACACGTTGTACCAAATCAGAGAAAGCACAACAAGTAAGGCTGTGGTCACTTGCGTGTCACAACATCGAACACACAAGTGACACGTTGTACCAAATCAGAAAAAGCACAACAAGTAAAGGCTGAGGTCACTTGCGTGTCACAACATCAAACACACAAGTGACATGTTGTACCAAATCAGAAAAATCACAACAAGTAAAGGCTTAGTGGTCACTTGCGTGTCACAACATCGAACACACAAGTGACACGTTGTACCAAATTCAGAGAAAGCACAACAAGTAAGGGCTGTGGTCACTTGCGTGTCACAACATCGAACACACAAGTGACACGTTGTACTAAATCAGAGAAAGCACAACAAGGTAAAGGCTGAGGTCACTTGCGTGTCACAACAACAAGAACACACAAGTGACACGTTGTACTAAATCAGAAAATCAGAGAAAGCACAACAAGTAAAGGCTGTGGGTCACTTGCGTGTCACAACATCGAACACACAAGTGACACGTGTTGTACCAAATCAGAGAAAGCACAACAAGTAAAGGCTGAGGTCACTTGCGTGTCACAACATCGAACACACAAGTGACATGTTGTACCAAATCAGAAAAAGCACAACAAGTAAAGGCTTAGTTCACTTGCGTGTCACAACATCAAACACACAAGTGACATGTTGTATTAAATTAGAAAAAGCACAACAAGTAAAGGCTTAGTTCACTTGCGTGTCACAACATCGAACACACAAGTGACACGTTGTACCAAATCAGAGAAAGCACAACAAGTAAGGGCTGTGGTCACTTGCGTGTCACAACATCGAACACACAAGTGACACGTTGTACCAAATCAGAGAAAGCACAACAAGTAAAGGCTGAGGTCACTTGCGTGTCACAACATCGAACACACAAGTGACATGTTGTACCAAATCAGAGAAAGCACAACAAGTAAAGGCTTAGGTCACTTGCGTGTCACAACATCGAACACACAAGTGACACGTTGTACCAAATCAGAGAAAGCACAACAAGTAAAGGCTGTGGTCACTTGCGTGTCACAACATCGAACACACAAGTGACATGTTGTACCAAATCAGAAAAAGTACAACAAGTAAAGGCTTAGTTCACTTGCGTGTTGTAGTGAGCGTATCGTGTGTTTCAGCCTTACATATGTTTGTGTATAGCATCGACAATAACAGTTTTCCCTATTTTCAGCATAGTACCAATTTAACTGTTTTTTTGTCTAAGCTCTTTCAATCTCTGTTGACCAACTATTATTCCGTTTTAAATAAAGAAGAGCTTTTATTACCGGCAAATTTCCACATCTCAGTACTTTCCTAAATGTTTCACTGACGTTTCATAAACGTGTAGTCTTAACGTTTCCGCGAACGTATGAGACTATGGATATACAGTAATATTATAATCATTATTTCAACTTTAAATGACCTCTTATCACTAGGCACTATCAGTCGTCAATTATAAATCTACAAAATACAATTGTTTAATTAGGTATATTATACAATGATTATTTGTGTGCGACTCTGTTATAATAATAATATAATAATAAATGTGAAACAGCTGCAACATGGTGTGGTGTGTCGAATATATAAATTTCATGCGTTTATTACTACTTAATAAAATTAATTTAATTTCACCTGATAAAAGTTGATTTTAAAAACAAATAATCAAGTTATGGTTCAACATTACTCAGTTGTAAAGTTCCACTAGAGAAAGACTCGCTGAAATGAAGTTTAGCAGACCTGACATTAATTGTTCTGTTTTAATTAAAAGTGGAGAACCTTTTTGCAAGATAATTACTCCGCCTGTAATAAATAAGTGTGACATTGGGAATGTATAATTATCTGGAAGGAATTCTGTAATCTGTAAAAATAACTCAATGTGACGAGTTCCTGTACATCATATAATACTGTCACACTCGTGTACATACATCATAACATCAAAAAGTTATTTTATTGTTATAATTAATTGATTTTTTTAATGTGGACTACATTTAATTATAGAAGTTAGAGATTCGTCACCACGCACAAGCCTCTGTGGCCCATGTATCAGTGATATTTTGACCCCATTCCTTCTCATTGCTTCCTCTTTTATTGCGTTCCTAAGAATGAATCCTGGAGTACAAATAATAAACAGCAATAATTATTCTAGATATATGTCAGCAAGTGTAAACTACTTGTTGAGGATTGGTGACGTCAATGTTTTAAACCGGATTGAAAGTAAACACATTGAGCTCGACATGGTCCTAATGGGTTTTCATTCCGCACAGTTGCAGAATGAGCCTGGGAGATTCACGGTCACTGAATGTCCCTCACAATTTAATTTGAAGCGAAAGGTTTTTAAAAGAATTTGTGAAAGGCCAGTCCCTCAGTAATGCAATCACTGGGTAAAGGCGACCACGTTTTACTTTAACAGCTAATGCCGGTTTATTGATGTAAACTTCATTCCTGTATACTGTATTACGTTATGTGGCTTTAATCATTTACTAGCAATATTCTTGCTTACGAAACCACAAATATATGTTTCATGAAGTTTTTCTTGATCCTAATCAATTCCCTTTGCATCCACGTAACTAAATAAGTATTTAAAAATGTTATGGCAATGTTTTGTCCTTATTGCTAAAATGTTGGAAATAAAATATACATGAGAAGATATATTGGAATAAATTATTATTAATCTAGCATAATAATACAATAATTTAAATATCTGACTTTTCTTCGAATTCAACGATTTTTATCTCTTTAGTTTTTCACATAATAAACTGCAACAGCCATTTTAAAATTGGGTTTCTCAATTTAATTAAATTTTGTATTTGAAATTATTTTTTTTATTAGTTCAATATATGCAAAGGAACCACTTGTGTATCTTCAGTCAATATAGTGTTTATAATGGAAATCTGAAAATTACAACCTGGATTTTTTGTAACATAATATGTAAGCTTCATAATAAAACATTTACTCAAAGCCAAAATGTAATTTGAGAAAGAACCGAGAAGACAAGACTGCTTTGATTACGTTGGAACCAAACAAATGATCGCTTATTTTTCAATGATTGTGGTTTTTATAACAACTATATTTAATAAATATTTCTTGCTATTTTACTTTACGTGGAGTTTTATGGAAGATGCAATGGAACAGGTGTAAGGAACGATATTATCAATATAAAATATCAGTGAATTATTAATAAAAAATGTTTAACTCGAAGATTTTAAATTGTTACTCTCTCAACCATTGTCAAGTCAATGTACAGGGTCTACCCATTCTCTAAGAGGGAAAATAAATCTTTTTTGCGCGTTTATTTGAGAATATTCTTAAATATAAGTTTCTCAAATTGGTTATTTTGGAAATCATGTAATAGTGGGGATCATTAGATACCTATTCCAAGAAGAAAAATTTTAGGGGTTCTTAATACTGAATTAGTTTAGTTCGAAAAGTTGAAATGAAATTCACAACTGGTGAAAATTAAGACAATTTTAGAAAGGTAAATTGTGAGAGAATCCCATACTAAAATGTTTTGTGAGTAAATAACTCAGACTCATTATGTACCTTTTATTCTTATTGTTACGCAACTATATCTGTAAGATATCTCGAGAACAATTTCTACCGCAGACTATACATTTCGCCTCAATATTAATTTCTACATACACAACAATGACTTCTATGATAGTCCTGTCCATGCATCAGACTTGGCCAAGTGAACGAATCCTGTCTCTCAGACTATACATTTCGCCTCAATATTAATTTCTACATACACAACAATGACTTCTATGATAGTCCTGTCCATGCATCAGACTTGGCCAAGTGAACGAATCCTATCTCTCAGACTATACATTTCGCCTCAATATTAATTTCTACATACACAACAATGACTTCTATGATAGTCCTGTCCATGCATCAGACTTGGCCAAGTGAACGAATCCTATCTCTCAGACTATACATTTCGCCTCAATATTAATTTCTACATACACAACAATGACTTCTATGATAGTCCTGTCCATGCATCAGACTTGGCCAAGTGAACGAATCCTATCTCTCAGACTATACATTTCGCCTCAATATTAATTTCTACATACACAACAATGACTTCTATGATAGTCCTGTCCATGCATCAGACTTGGCCAAGTGAACGAATCCTATCTCTCAGACTATACATTTCGCCTCAATATTAATTTCTACATACACAACAATGACTTCTATGATAGTCCTGTCCATGCATCAGACTTGGCCAAGTGAACGAATCCTGTCTCTCAGACTATACATTTCGCCTCAATATTAATTTCTACATACACAACAATGACTTCTATGATAGTCCTGTCCATGCATCAGACTTGGCCAAGTGAACG
Source organism: Homalodisca vitripennis (assembly GCF_021130785.1). NCBI lineage: Eukaryota > Metazoa > Arthropoda > Insecta > Hemiptera > Cicadellidae > Homalodisca > Homalodisca vitripennis. The sequence goes on along the minus strand of NC_060214.1, from coordinate 127,808,811 downwards.
AATCCTATCTCTCAGACTATACATTTCGCCTCAATATTAATTTCTACATACACAACAATGACTTCTATGATAGTCCTGTCCATGCATCAGACTTGGCCAAGTGAACGAATCCTATCTCTCAGACTATACATTTCGCCTCAATATTAATTTCTACATACACAACAATGACTTCTATGATAGTCCTGTCCATGCATCAGACTTGGCCAAGTGAACGAATCCTGTCTCTCAGACTATACATTTCGCCTCAATATTAATTTCTACATACACAACAATGACTTCTATGATAGTCCTGTCCATGCATCAGACTTGGCCAAGTGAACGAATCCTATCTCTCAGACTATACATTTCGCCTCAATATTAATTTCTACATACACAACAATGACTTCTATGATAGTCCTGTCCATGCATCAGACTTGGCCGAGTGAACGAATCCTGTCTCTCAGACTATACATTTCGCCTCAATATTAATTTCTACATACACAACAATGACTTCTATGATAGTCCTGTCCATGCATCAGACTTGGCCAAGTGAACGAATCCTGTCTCTCAGAAGGCCGGCCCTATTATTCTTTTGTCTGCCGGGTTAGGATTAAAAAATTTCTTTCTATACTGTGGTCCGTCTGCCCACAGGCCATCAGGAGAATAAAGTGACTTCTGAGTGAGTTTCTCTGTAAAGGATCACTCCATTGATTTATGGAGTCCCAAAACTACAATTCTGAAAAGTCTTAGACTCAATACTTCTTCTAGGATCCATGTTTGATTTTATTTTATGGAAACATTTAATTCCATGCAAATGACATATTTAGTTGCCAATTAAATATATTATTAATTATATCTGTTTTATTTCTATGTAAATGAAAAATGACAGAATTGTTGTTTTGATTACAAAAACAACAAATGGTACACTCTCTCCATATAAAAATGAGAACCTAACACAATGTTTGTTTTCCGACTCGTGTAAGATTCAGCACGTATGGAACGGTACACTCTCTCCATATAAAAATGAGAACCTAACACAATTTTTGTTTTCCGACTCGTGTAAGATTCAGCACGTATGGAACGGTACACTCTCTCCATATAAAAATGAGAACCTAACACAATGTTTGTGTTCCGACTCGTGTAAGATTCAGCACGTATGGAACGGTACACTCTCTCCATATAAAAATGAGAACCTAACACAATTTTTGTGTTTCGACTCGTGTAAGACTCAGCATTCAGCACGTATGGAACGGTACACTCTCTCCATATAAAAATGATAACCTAACACAATGTTTGTGTTCCGACTCGTGTAAGACTCAGCATTCAGCACGTATGGAACGTATTAGTCGAGAACGAACCGTTCTAGTTCAGCTTCAGGTTAAATGTTTTCATACATTACATTAAAATTAATGTATCAGTAAAGGCCAACAAATCACGCATCCTTGTATATTTGATGTAAATTACAAAATTATTATATATCAGATAAATATCCAGTGCACATAATCATATGCAGTTAAAGTTAATCTTCGATTAAAATACGAAGTCTGTCAATTGTACTCAAGTAAGTAAATAATTAAAAATCATTAAAAAAATGTAAAAATAGGAGCTGCTTGTAAAATGTTGACTTATTAGAAGTATTTCCAACTAACAATATGTCTCAGCATTACAGTTATAAAATGCAATAATATATTGAGACCTCTCTCCGGTACACATACGACTCTGATCACTTTTAGAAGAAACAATACATTAATAAGAGTATACCGGGTTTATATAACGTACAGTGTAACACAGTTAGAAGATCAGTAGATATACTGTACTTAGATGACGATGTCCTCTGGTTATTGTACATCTTTGTTAATATTGTCTACGTACACTGCGTGGTTTTATTTATTGATTACGTATTTTTTGAGATTTCAATCAAAACAGTTTTTAATGTTTAAATGCTGAATACTAAACATATGCTTTTGGCAATAAAATAAACCTAACATAAATATTTTGAAATTTTACTCCAGCTGTTACGTAAATGGAAGAAAAATATATAGGTCACCATTTCCTAGGTAGCCACGGAGATAATATAACATTTTTTCTACAAAAAAATAAGGTGTTTTTTATCAACTAATTTCATTTAATTCGAAGTTAAATTATCAATGTTTCTGTGATCAAGTTTCTACGTAAAATCTTTCAATCAATGTTCCCTCTTGTTAGCTTATTATTTTTACAGTCTTATTTTTATTCTAAACAGAAAACATTTTTCGTTTTTCAGTAGGTAACTTCTTTTTTACACATTTTTAATATATGCCACAAACAAGTTTAATTTTAGAAACGTCCCCTAAATAATCGAAATAATTTGAATTAGCTACATTAAAGTGTACACAAAATAAACACTGAAGGGAGGACATAGAGACATACGGGAGGACAGAGAGACAGACGGGAGGACAGAGAGACAGACGGGAGGACAGAGAGACAGACGGGAGGACAGAGAGACATACGGGAGGACAGAGAGACATACGGGAGGACAGAGAGACATACGGGAGGACAGAGAGACAGACGGGAGGACAGAGACACAGACGGGAGGACAGAGACACAGACGGGAGGACAGAGAGATAGACGGGAGGACAGAGAGACAGACGGGAGGACAGAGAGACAGACGGGAGGACAGAGACACAGACGGGAGGACAGAGAGACAGACGGGAGGACAGAGACAGACGAGGACAGAGAGACAGAGGGTAGAGAGACTAAAGGAAGGGCAGATATACAGACTGAATCAGAAATCATCGAGCCTACACTGTACAAGTGGGGTAGGAGATTTGATGAACAGAGAGATAAAAGCACGAAAACTTCAAAAGAGAAAATGGGTTCCTGATACGAGTAACAAGGACAAATAGTCCCTTTGGCGTTCCTCATGTATCAGAGCACCTGAGTTCGATCTGCCTTCCCGGGGCGCTCTCCTACACTCACATATCAGCATAGGGATAGTTCATTTAATCTTGTTAACAAATATTTATCCTCATTATTCTCTTTCAGTGTTATAATACGGGTTAATATTATAGCAACAATAAAATAGAAACTCTATGATTTTGTATAATAAATAAATGACAAAGATGGGGTTCAAATAATGGATCGAAATGATTCTATGTGACATTAATAATATTATGCTAGAGGATAGAAAATTTTATTTTTAAGCTAATATTCCCACAATGTATAACTAAACAAGTAATCGCAATGAAATAATCAAAATAGTGTGAAGAAAATCGTTTCTTTTTCTAACTTAATAATCAAAGACGATTTAAGCATTCATAGCAAAATTTGTGTGATGAGAAAAATCGTTTACTTAAAGTTTATAATATCTATGGTTTAGTTAGCATTATGTAGCTATATATGTTTTATTCAGTAGTGTTAAGTTATTACAACATTGTAAGTTACTGGCATAATAAACACTCACTGATATACAAACCTTGTTTATTATATTTTAAATGAACTGAATTGTAACAGTTTATACTAAAACAGCAATTTCACGCGGTATCGTGCGCATTACGCAGTACCTCACAGTAGTGACGTACTTTAACCGATTGTGTTTTAAACAATATGTAATAACGTAGTAGATGTAATATTATAGGTATTTGTGATTTGTGGAATTATAAAATGTGCTAAATTGCCATACTGTATATTGTATTTAACCCCGTTAAAGAAATTACCATTATTTGCACAGAACTCTTCCATAATGTTAAGACCGAATAAAATTTCAATGGCAGCGACTCAGCTGAGAATTCAGGTAAATGCTATCTAATGCCTCGCGTTACTTTTAATCATGTAACTTAAATCTTTTTCATTTACTATTGTTTATTTAAATATTAACATTGGTTACCTAAACTGAAATCGGAATCCATAATTCGTTTAGGGAACAAAGGGAAAATGTAGGTCCAGGTTATTCAGCAGATATCCAGAAAAAGGATACGTGTATTGTTGCTGGTACAATGTCCGCCAAGCTGCATCTATGGTTGTTGGTCTAACCCTGCATAGAAACCCTCCTTTCACAACCTATTTCAAAATAAGGCTTATGCTTCTTTTGCAAAGAACACAACAAAAATATATTAAGGTATCTACGAGACTATATGATCCAATTATTTTTTGTTTGTATCGGATATAATTCAGTGTAGCTTACTTTAAGCATTACAATGTCCCATTATAGCACTTGAATATACATTTTAGCGAAAATATCGAAACATTTAGCACCAATTCAAATGAATATTCCTGAATAATTATTAAACATTATTATAAATATTGTCTCATATTATTATTTAAAAAATATAAATAAAATATCTTATACGGTTATAGTTTATTTTTCAAAATTTCCACATGAAAGCATGCACGTACTGAGTTATGTTAATTATTTATTTTATTCTTGTATCTACTGTATTTGTACGCAGCACTCGCTTTTTCTCTATGCATGGCTGAAGGATATCGAATACCCTACATAGAATAGGTGTCCAAGATTCCCAAGATCCCTAGCCAGAAAAATGTTTGATTCTTAAAACTTATTTTTACAAATATATTGAGTAAATAATTTACTCTTGAACATTAAGAAATAATATATATTTATTTATTTATTTAGAACATATATGAGGAGAGAAGATCCCTGTTACTCACTAAGTACGTAGCGAGTTGAAAATCTGTAGTTTCAGGGATTCGTTCAAAACTTAGAAAAGAGAATGTTTAAACGTAAGATTAGTAACAACGCAACCCTTATAATACATTTTTCTAAGTTTAATGGAACGGTATAAGTATAAAGGCAAAGGAGATAATACTTGTATTGAGCTATAAAGCTAATTATGATTCAGGAACAAAGCGTGTTTGAAGATCATTTACTGGTTCAAAGCTCTAAATCCCTAAGAATTAGCAGTAAACTTAGCGACGGCGTTGTAGTGCTTACAACTTGGACGATAAAAACAAACTTTAATGCTATTCAGATAATGAGCTTGTTTACTACTAGTTTGTAGTAATACAATGGATCAAAAGGGATTAGTTGACTTATTTTGTTTTTTGTTCCTGTATTTTAACCCATATAATTGACTTTCGTAACGTGTTTTATTATTTACGGAAATACACTTGAAACGCTTTATAAATTTATCTTTAAAACTATTTTCCTGATATAATTGACCAAAGTAACACTTTGAATATATTTAATCCAATATTATAATTATTTAGACATTACTACACGATTTCTGACCCGAGATCATGAGTTCCTAAAATTAGAGTTTACCTTGTTATAAATTTTGCGTACCTGGTCATGAATTATATTACTTTGATTTATTCTTCATTTAAGTCATTTTTACCTCAAAAACATTTAATGGCAGTCCTTTATCAAATAACTTGAATTTTGTCACTAAGAAAAAATATAAAAACGTTGTTCATTGCTTAAAGTTTGTTTTGTTATACAATTGTGTAGCCACGGCAATCCTCAGAATCATTTTATTGCTTCAACGCTTTTACATTAGTTGGGAGATTACTTAGCATCATTATAACAAATATCAGCTCAATAACGTAGTTTTATAAATGTCTCAAAATTAACTGACTAAAAAAATATGAACAATCTGATAATCTTTAGAAAATTACCTCTGGATTATCCATAGCGAGTTACTTGGCAAGTATTATTCGTTACATGTGTACTTTTCGTAGCTATAAAATTTAATTGTTTAGTATTTTACGAATTAGTGACTAGATGCAGTTTCCACACATCGAGTCTAGCTCTACCTTAGATATACTAATACTAACCTGGGATAGAAATGTGTCATAGCGAGTTACTTGGCAAGTATTATTCGTTACATGTGTACTTTTCGTAGCTATAAAATTTAATTGTTTAATATTTTATGAATTAGTGACTAGATGCAGTTTCCACACATCGAGTCTAGCTCTACCTTAGATATACTAATACTAACCTGGGATAGAAATGTGTCATAGCGAGTTACTTGGCAAGTATTATTCGTTATATGTGTACTTTTCGTAGCTATAAAATTTAATTGTTTAATATTTTATGAATTAGTGACTAGATGCAGTTTCCACACATCGAGTCTAGCTCTACCTTAGATATACTAATACTAACCTGGGATAGAAATGTGTCATAGCGAGTTACTTGGCAAGTATTATTCGTTACATGTGTACTTTTCGTAGCTATAAAATTTAATTGTTTAATATTTTATGAATTAGTGACTAGATGCAGTTTCCACACATCGAGTCTAGCTCTACCTTAGATATACTAATACTAACCTGGGATAGAAATGTGTCATAGCGAGTTACTTGGCAAGTATTATTCGTTACATGTGTACTTTTCGTAGCTATAAAATTTAATTGTTTAATATTTTATGAATTAGTGACTAGATGCAGTTTCCACACATCGAGTCTAGCTCTACCTTAGATATACTAATACTAACCTGGGATAGAAATGTGTCATAGCGAGACAACGGTTCTATGCCTTATGTCTCACGACATGATGAAAAACTCCGGACCGTTTCTACCCTTTAAACTCGATTTCCTGAGAGAGCCGTTCTGCACAGATCCCTCGAAATGAGATTACAATAATGCAGGAAGCTGCAGCTCGTGAATTGTTGAGAGCCGGACCGTGTTTAACTCTGCACACTACACAATACACAGTACACACTGCGATAAAGTAATAACAGTGATGAAACTATGGAGGTTCTTTAAGGAAAATTACAAGTCGAATTTAACATTATAATCTATTAAATGTTTGTATTAAATTATTCATTTTTAATAGTTTGAATTTATTACAACATGTAAATAAAATATGTTTAATTCTAATTTGATTCAATATTTGTATTGTAAGAATTAACATAATTTGTAAAATTCAGACCATAATAAACCTGTATCTTTTTGATCTTATGAAATATATCTTTCAAAATCCTCAATTAGTAAAGCCTAACAGTATAAAACACTCCCACAATACCAGGAATAGAAATGCAGCATCTATTAATTTTAATAGATTGAGCAAAACTCGTGAAAGCCATTCTGTTATTGCACTGAGGGTGTACAACCATTTGTTACTCTTAGTCCAAAAGTACAATAAAAAAATATTTTTGAATAAATATTACTTATGGCTGTTAGATAACCCATTTTATGCACTGGACGAGTTCTTCCAATTAAAAAAAGATTTTATTTTAAATTCCCCAATGCCACTGGCTGTATTTGAGTATTGTGGTTTATGTTTACGTAACTTAAGATATAATTGATCTAAGTTTTATAACTGACTTTGCTATATTCATATAAAGCTGTAATAAGACTTTGTCAATGATCTTTATTTTATGGCAATAAAAAATGTTGATTGATTGTTGATATACTAATTGTTAAATTTTATATATTAATTTTTAAATTTTATATATTGATTATTAAGTTTTATATTTGTTGTTGATTTTTATATTTGTTGTAGAATTTTATACCTATTGTTTATTTTTATATTTGTTGGGGACTTTTGTTAAATTGTGCACATTTGGTTACAATCTTGTTGCTTTTAACAATTGTTAATGCTTGTTCTAACTATTTTTAATGCAGCCTGCTTAAAGAAACAAAAAATACTAGAAATACTGTATCAAACCACTAAGCTTATACAATGTTGCTGTAAATGCTACTGTTGGACCTCTGTATGATTTTTATTTTATTTAGTGTTTAGTTAATAGTACATTGTTACATGTACATTTGACTTGGCCATCTGGTGGCAAATAGACATTGTCAATACTTGCATAAGTCTACGGCAATAAACATAATTTGAATTTGAATTTGAATCAGCCGGTCAGAGCGTCTGCTGCTGCTGGCGTCTAGGATGTCACAATATCCCCAATGTAGAGAACCAGGTTGTCAGAGTATCAGCTGCTGACGTTCAGGATGTTACAATATCTGCTATGTATAGAACCAGTCTACCAAAGTATCTGCTACTGGCTTTAATGTTGTCATACTATATCCTATGCAATTAACGAGGCTGCCGGAGTATCAGCTGCTGACGTTCAGGATGTTACAATATCTGCTATGTATAGAACCAGTCTACCAGAGTATCTGCTACTGGCTTTAAGGTTGTCATACTATCTCCTATGCAATTAACGAGGCTGCCGGAGTATCAGCTGCTGACGTTCAGGATGTTACAATATCTGCTATGTATAGAACCAGTCTACCAGAGTATCTGCTACTGGCTTTAAGGTTGTCACACTATCTCCTATGCAATTAACGAGGCTGCCGGAGTATCTGCTGCTGACGTTCAGGATGTTACAATATCTGCTATGTATAGAACCAGTCTACCAGAGTATCTGCTGCTGGCTTTAATGTTGTCACACTATCTCCTATGCAATTAACGAGGTTGTCAGAGTATCTGCTGCTGACGTTCAGGATGTTACAATATCTGCTATGTATAGAAACAGTCTACCAGAGTATCTGCTACTGGCTTTAAGGTTGTCACACTATCTCCTATGCAATTAACGAGGCTGCCGGAGTATCTGCTGCTGACGTTCAGGATGTTACAATATCTGCTATGTATAGAACCAGTCTACCAGAGTATCTGCTGCTGGCTTTAATGTTGTCACACTATCTCCTATGCAATTAACGAGGCTGCCGGAGTATCTGCTGCTGACGTTCAGGATGTTACAATATCTGCTATGTATAGAACCAGTCTACCAGAGTATCTGCTGCTGGCTTTAATGTTGTCATACTATCTCCTATGCAATTAACGAGGCTGCCGGAGTATCTGCTGCTGACGTTCAGGATGTTACAATATCTGCTATGTATAGAAACAGTCTACCAGAGTATCTGCTGCTGGCTTTAATGTTGTCACACTATCTCCTATGCAATTAACGAGGCTGCCGGAGTATCTGCTGCTGACGTTCAGGATGTTACAATATCTGCTATGTATAGAAACAGTCTACCAGAGTATCTGCTGCTGGCTTTAATGTTGTCACACTATCTCCTATGCAATTAACGAGGCTGCCGGAGTATCTGCTGCTGACGTTCAGGATGTTACAATATCTGCTATGTATAGAACCAGTCTACCAGAGTATCTGCTGCTGGCTTTAATGTTGTCACACTATCTCCTATGCAATTAACGAGGCTGCCGGAGTATCTGCTGCTGACGTTCAGCTGCCTATCTAGCGACGTATGATAACACCTTACTCCTAATAATAGTATTTTTTTATAAATGCTAGCGATCACATGCGACTTCAGTGTTCATGTTCTATGTAGAGAATCAGGTGTCTAGCGAAATAGCGAGTAATTGTTATTTTAGGTTTTGCACATTTAAGAGAATATTGAGGAGCAATGTAAACACTCAGACGAGAGGACTGGAGTGGGGCAGTAAGACTACTGAGCACTGACTGAGTAGGGGTTGAAGTGGAAGGCTGTAGATCTCCAGCGAGAGCGAGTAATGCTCTATGCTGTTATTGGCAACAACGCTGTGAGAGACACCAGTGCTCTCTGGTGGTGTCGTCACTCACTAAGGTTTTGTGCCCGCGCGCCCACATTCTGTATAAAGTTGCGAGTATTTGACGATAATAACGAGCAAAAGTGCAAGTTTTCCTGTGGCTCGAAAACGGATCACTGACTTCGAGGATTTTATGTATATGAGAAAACTACAAGTAGCACTTTACTATACGCATAGGCCTATATGATAGAAGAATCAAAGCTATAATCAAGCATAGATTGGACGTTATATAGATACAAATAATACAGGGTGACAATTAAGTCTGGAACCCCCTTTTTAATTTTTGAACCACAATAGAAAGAAATACCAAAGTTCAAACGTGCTTACTGGTGATAGTAACGCACACATCTGCCCAATTACCGACCAGATATTCCCTTTGGGGGACGGTCCACAAGGAGTCAGACAAAATTCTTAAATAGCAGCATAGGTCAAGTTTGGTATCAAATTAAAGGTCTCACTTAGCAGAGTACAATGCCGCAAACCGGACTGCAAAAGGTGGATTCATTCAGTAGTTATAGCTATTTGAATTTTATAACAATTTAACAATGTAAATTATTAAGTATTACAAGTAAACACCAATTTTTAAGTACCTGTGATCAAAGTAAGTGTTCAAAATGTTCCCCTCCCATCATCTAACAATGTAGTAATCAAAGCCAGGAATCAATAATTATTACCAATAACACAATTACTGTTAGAATGTGAAAGTGGCAGATTGAGTCATACACAGCATCCACAGAAACTTAACGTTTGGGCAGGTATTATAGGAAATCTAATTATGGCCCCATTATTTATCAATGGTAATTTAAATGGTGACTCGTATCTAGCAATGCTCCAAAATGAGATAATTCCTGCACTACAAGCTGCTCTTGGTCGACAATTTCAAAGAATTTATTTCCAACAAGATGGCGCGCCACCACACTTTGCTCTCCTTGTTAGAGAATACTTGGATACAATATTCCATCACAGATGGATTGGAAGACGTGGTGCAGTAGAGTGGCCTGCTCGTTCCCCTGCTTTATCTCCGCTGGATTTTTTTCTTTGGGGATACCTCAAAGATAAAGTTTATCGTACTAAGCCTCGAGATTTGGCGCACCTAAGAAATCTCATAGTCCAAGAAGCTCAAGATATTCCTCGTGACTACCTTCAAAATGCAGTGGATGGTTTTAAAACCGCCTAGGACATTGCCAGACGATGGGAGGGGAACATTTTGAACACTTACTTTGATCACAGGTACTTAAAAATTGGTGTTTACTTGTTATACTTAATAATTTACATTGTTAAATTGTTATAAAATTCAAATAGCTATAACTACTGAATGAATCCACCTTTTGAAGTCCGGTTTGCGGCATTGTACTCTGCTAAGTAAGACCTTTAATTTGATACCAAACTTGACCTATGCTGCTATTTAAGAATTTTGTCTGACTCCTTGTGGACCGTCCCCCAAAGGGAATATCTGGTCGGTAATTGGGCAGATGTGTGCGTTACTATCACCAGTAAGCACGTTTGAACTTTGGTATTTCTTTCTATTGTGGTTCAAAAATTAAAAAAGGGGGTTCCAGACTTAATTGTCACCCTGTATATTGTTGTAATACATTTAGCAATAAGAATCCAGTATACATGTTACTCGTTAACCTTAAATATATTACAGTTCAATGAAAGTTATAGCTCTCCATATCAAAATAAAATTTACTTTTATTTGTTATTTGAATTAATTCTGTATGTAACTCTGTATCTAATAACATAGTGAGCATTTGCGTTTAAAATATAATGTTATGGTATAAATTGTATTTCTGTACTTTTTCCACACAGGTTGGGTTTCAAATTGGATAATTTCTTAAATAGATTAATAAAACTCATGTGTTAATTCATTATGAAGAAAACAACAGTCAACCAAAACTGAATAATTTGACTTAATGATTTTGTTTCATGCTATTAACTGTACAGGTTCGTAAGTAACAAATAATCTACATAACACATACTTCCCACAATTATGTAAACATAACAATGCATATTTTAATAGTCCGTACTATCCACATGTTTTAGTTGAGTTAAAATACATAAGATTATGTATAAGGGCAAGGAAATATTCTAGTGAAACGCAGTAAGACTTATAAATAATCAAATAATATGAAGCAATGCATTTTAATAACCAATCCTTTGATACATACTTTGGTGCAAATAACAAGAGTGGAAAAGCGAGACATTTCGTAAGCAGATTAAATTCCTTTGCTACATATTTCAAACATCAGATTCGTAATGTCGAGAATTGTTTTACTTTAGTTTTGCTACAGACGAAGTATTTTTGCTTGAAATGATCTTGTTTGATTGAAATTAAACAGCGGAATTGAACTTTCCTTATGGATCACAATTAAGAAGGTTTTTAATATTCAATGTATTTTTACAGAATGCTGTATGGGTACTATCTTAAAGTTGGGTTTATAAATATTACTTTCAATAGTCTAAAATAATTCTTCTATCCGACGAAAAATAACTGTTTTGGTTAGTGCAGATTATGAACTAAGATCGTACCGACACTTACTTCACTGCTCTGTATTGTAAATCCATTAAATGGCCTTTTAAGTGATAGAATGTTTACTACTATACAGGAGTTTGAAGGTATACAGGTGTTTAGGGTATCCTTGGTATGTTTTGTTATTGTCAAAAGAGCTTACGAAAAATCACTAAAAAAATGGTAACGAAATTTTCTTTTCGTGACAAGAATATGAAATGTAAAGTCATAGTCATTCGTATTTCATTTAGTGATAGAAATACCCTTTGGTTTTAATTTTTAATTCGCATTGTTGTGAAAACAACAAAATGATTAAATACGGAGTTTATTTAACTATATCGCTAACTTAATGACTATTTATTGTAACTATGGAAATGTTTCTAGTATTATTGTTTTAAATATTTGGTTTCTTATTTGAATGAAATAAAGTTAAGTTGTCAGTGTTATCAGTTTGAGTACACTAAAACGTGTAAAGAAGGGTATTAACAGTCACCATTAAATAGGAAATTAAGAATATTTTCTCAAGAATGATAATTATTGGATAAAAATATCGTTTAATAGTTTACAACTGGCTGAGAGTACTCGTGCTCTGCTGCGGTATAATGTCACACAAACCACAAGTGCGGTAGTTCGAACAAACAAAACAGTCTCTTTACTGCACACAACAGCAAGGTGGGATTTCCTCTCAGACTGAACGTCAGCTTGCCCGCTAACAGACAATATAGAATATTGACCCAGTCAATCTTGCTACTGTCTTACAACACGACCTTGGACTTTGTTTATTGTCAGGGCAAAACACAAGTGCGGTAGTTCGAACAAACAAAACAGTCTCTTTTACTGCACAACAGCAAGGTGGGATTTCCTCTCAGACTGAACGTCAGCTTGCCCGCTAACAGACATTATAGAATGCGGTATTGACCCAGTCAATCTTGCTACTGTCTTACAACATCAAGACGACCTTGGACTTTGTTTATTGTCAGGGCAAAACACAAGTGCGGTAGTTCGAACAAACAAAACAGTCTCTTTACTGCACACAACAGCAAGGTGGGATTACATCTCAGAACTGAACGTCAGCTTGCCCGCTAACAGACAATATAGAATATTGACCCAAGTCAATCTTGCTACTGTCTTACAACACGACCTTGGACTTTGTTTATTGTCAGGGCAAAACACAAGTGCGGTAGTTCGAACAAACAAAACAGTCTCTTTACTGCACACAACAGCAAGGTGGGATACCTCTCAGACTGAACGTCAGCTTGCCCGCTAACAGACAATATAGAATATTGACCCAGTCAATCTTGCTACTGTCTTACAACACGACCTTGGACTTTGTTTATTGTCAGGGCAAAACACAAGTGCGGTAGTTCGAACAAACAAAAACAGTCTCTTTACTGCACACAACAGCAAGGTGGGATTTTCCTCTTCAGACTGAACGTCAGCTTGCCCGCTAACAGACAATATAGAATATTGACCCAGTCAATCTTGCTACTGTCTTACAACACGACCTTGGACTTTGTTTATTGTCAGGGCAAAACACAAGTGCGGTAGTTCGAACAAACAAAAACAGTCTCTTTACTGCACACAACAGCAAGGTGGGATTTCCTCTCAGACTGAACGTCAGCTTGCCCGCTAACAGACAATATAGAATATTGACCCAGTCAATCTTGCTACTGTCTTACAACACGACCTTGGACTTTGTTTATTGTCAGGGGCAAAAACCACAAGTGCGGTAGTTCGAACAAACAAAACTGTCTCTTTACTGCACACAACAGCAAGGTGGGATTTCCTCTCAGACTGAACGTCAGCTTGCCCGCTAACAGACAATATAGAATATTGACCCAGTCAATCTTGCTACTGTCTTACAACACGACCTTGGACTTTGTTTATTGTCAGGGCAAAACACAAGTGCGGTAAGTTCGAACAAACAAAACAGTCTCTTTACTGCACACAACAGCAAGGTGGGATTTTCCTCTCAGACTGAACGTCAGCTTGCCGCTAACAGACAATATAGAATATTGACCCAGTCAATCTTGCTACTGTCTTACAACACGACCTTGGACTTTGTTTATTGTCAGGGCAAAACACAAGTGCGGTAGTTCGAACAAACAAAACAGTCTCTTTACTGCACACAACAGCAAGGTGGGATTTCCTCTCAGACTGAACGTCAGCTTGCCCGCTAACAGACAATATAGAATATTGACCCAGTCAATCTTGCTACTGTCTTACAACACGACCTTGGACTTTGTTTATTGTCAGGGCAAAACACAAGTGCGGTAGTTTCGAACAAACAAAACAGTCTCTTTACTGCACACAACAGCAAGGTGGGATTTCCTCTCAGACTGAACGTCAGCTTGCCCGCTAACAGACAATATAGAATATTGACCCAGTCAATCTTGCTACTGTCTTACAACACGACCTTGGACTTTGTTTATTGTCAGGGCAAAACACAAGTGCGGTAGTTCGAACAAACAAAACAGTCTCTTTACTGCACACAACAGCAAGGTGGGATTTCCTCTCAGACTGAACGTCAGCTTGCCCGCTAACAGACAATATAGAATATTGACCCAGTCAATCTTGCTACTGTCTTACAACACGACCTTGGACTTTGTTTATTGTCAGGGCAAAACACAAGTGCGGTAGTTCGAACAAACAAAACAGTCTCTTTACTGCACACAACAGCAAGGTGGGATTTCCTCTCAGACTGAACGTCAGCTTGCCCGCTAACAGACAATATAGAATATTGACCCAGTCAATCTTGCTACTGTCTTACAACACGACCTTGGACTTTGTTTATTGTCAGGGCAAAACACAAGTGCGGTAGTTCGAACAAACAAAACAGTCTCTTTACTGCACACAACAGCAAGGTGGGATTTCCTCTCAGACTGAACGTCAGCTTGCCCGCTAACAGACAATATAGAATATTGACCCAGTCAATCTTGCTACTGTCTTACAACACGACCTTGGACTTTGTTTATTGTCAGGGCAAAACACAAGTGCGGTAGTTCGAACAAACAAAACAGTCTCTTTACTGCACACAACAGCAAGGTGGGATTTCCTCTCAGACTGAACGTCAGCTTGCCCGCTAACAGACAATATAGAATATTGACCCAGTCAATCTTGCTACTGTCTTACAACACGACCTTGGACTTTGTTTATTGTCAGGGCAAAACACAACACAAAAATCTGAAGACGTTATAAATGAAAATAGTAGGTGGACGACATCATGGTGTGGTGGGGAGGGGTAGGTAGAAAACTGTTTCTGTGTAAAGCTTTAACCTATAATCGCGTGCTACCGCAAAGTTTCTGAGGATCGGATTACTCAGAGCATTCCAGCACCAACTTACAACTAACGATTGTGAGGTGGAATGTCGAAGTACAGAGTAAATGTACAGAACAATTAACAGGGTCCATAACGGTGGAGTCCAAAGATGAACATTTCACAAATATAATTTACGATTACATCAACAATGTAAACATCAATAACATTGATTGATCGATAACATAACTTAACTACAAACACTTGAAAACGATTTTATAGTGCAAAACTGGAAAATGCTGCACAAATGCGTAAATGTACAGCTGGCCAGTTCAGGGGTTTTCTTTGCTCTTTCGGACAGTAGATTGTTTGGATTGTTTACTTAACAATTTCTTTCGCTTACGCTGTATTCTCCTATATTAAATTGGAAAACTCAATTACCCCAAGTTTGCCTTGATATGAATCCTTATTTACACCAGCAAGGATCGAACTTTAGGGCACAAGTAGGGTGACGAGACGTGTGCACGAGAGTGTAACCGAGACCACTAAGCAAAACCCTCATATTTCAGTTATGTTGGATATAATTATTTAAACTGTATTTTTAGTTATTTATGTAGTAAATAATTAAATTATTTTATTCCATACAGTTGTTTGTTCCCATAAAGTTCTGATGTGTAGGTAAACGCAATAAATTAGTTAAATTATTAGTTAAAAATGAGTTAAACAACGATTTGTTAAACAAGTTGTTTTAATGTGGTTATTTTTATGTAATTGTTTCTATTTAGAGATCATAAAGGAGTATAAAGGAGTATGCATTATTTTGTAGACCATTAATAATAAAAATACTTAAAAGGTCCTGCAAAAATTATAACATAGTCAAATTTTGAGCTTCCAAGTCTTTAAATACCTAAAATGCAGAATATTACCATCTAGTACAGAATTTTAGTATAATGTTTAATTTATAACAGAAACACTTCATGAGATCTGCAGACAAGTGTGCAGTCACACTATAAACAGAGAGGAAACCGTCTCTCCAAGATGCGAGTAAGTAAGATTCTTAGACCTATTTGTAAAAGAGAATAATCAAGTTGGACAGTTCCCATGAAGGAAACACACCACCCCAAAGTGGATGCGGCTCGTCTCAACAGTAAGCAGTAAATAAAACACTTCATGAGGTCTGCAAGTGTGCAATCACACTATAAACAGAGAGGAAACCGTCTGTCCAAGATGCGAGTAAGTAAGATTCTTAGACCTATTTGTAAAAGAGAATAATCAAGTTGGACAGTTCCATGAAGGACACACCACCCCCAAAGTGGATGCGGCTCGTCTCAACAGTAAGCAGTAAATAAAACACTTCATGAGGTCTGCAGACAAGTGTGCAGTCACACTATAAACAGAGAGGAAACCGTCTGTCCAAGATGCGAGTAAGTAAGATTCTTAGACCTATTTGTAAAAGAGAATAATCAAGTTGGACAGTTCCCATGAAGGACACACACCACCCCCAAAGTGGATGCGGCTCGTCTCAACAGTAAGCAGTAAATAAAACACTTCATGAGGTCTGCAGACAAGTGTGCAATCACACTATAAACAGAGAGGAAACCGTCTGTCCAAGATGCGAGTAAGTAAGATTCTTAGACCTATTTGTAAAAGAGAATAATCAAGTTGGACAGTTCCCATGAAGGACACACCACCCCCAAAGTGGGTGCGGCTCGTCTCAACAGTAAGCAGTAAATAAAACACTTCATGAGGTCTGCAGACAAGTGTGCAATCACACTATAAACAGAGAGGAAACCGTCTGTCCAAGATGCGAGTAAGTAAGATTCTTAGACCTATTTGTAAAAGAGAATAATCAAGTTGGACAGTTCCCATGAAGGACACACCACCCCCAAAGTGGGTGCGGCTCGTCTCAACAGTAAGCAGTAAATAAAACACTTCATGAGATCTGCAGACAAGTGTGCAGTCACACTATAAACAGAGAGGAAACCGTCTCTCCAAGATGCGAGTAAGTAAGATTCTTAGACCTATTTGTAAAAGAGAATAATCAAGTTGGACAGTTCCCATGAAGGACACACCACCCCCAAAGTGGATGCGGCTCGTCTCAACAGTAAGCAGTAAATAAAACACTTCATGAGATCTGCAGACAAGTGTGCAGTCACACTATAAACAGAGAGGAAACCGTCTGTCCAAGATGCGAGTAAGTAAGATTCTTAGACCTATTTGTAAAAGAGAATAATCAAGTTGGACAGTTCCCATGAAGGACACACCACCCCCAAAGTGGATGCGGCTCGTCTCAACAGTAAGCAGTAAATAAAACACTTCATGAGATCTGCAGACAAGTGTGCAGTCACACTATAAACAGAGAGGAAACCGTCTGTCCAAGATGCGAGTAAGTAAGATTCTTAGACCTATTTGTAAAAGAGAATAATCAAGTTGGACAGTTCCCATGAAGGACACACCACCCCCAAAGTGGATGCGGCTCGTCTCAACAGTAAGCAGTAAATAAAACACTTCATGAGATCTGCAGACAAGTGTGCAGTCACACTATAAACAGAGAGGAAACCGTCTGTCCAAGATGCGAGTAAGTAAGATTCTTAGACCTATTTGTAAAAGAGAATAATCAAGTTGGACAGTTCCCATGAAGGACACACCACCCCCAAAGTGGATGCGGCTCGTCTCAACAGTAAGCAGTAAATAAAACACTTCATGAGATCTGCAGACAAGTGTGCAGTCACACTATAAACAGAGAGGAAACCGTCTGTCCAAGATGCGAGTAAGTAAGATTCTTAGACCTATTTGTAAAAGAGAATAATCAAGTTGGACAGTTCCCATGAAGGACACACCACCCCCAAAGTGGGTGCGGCTCGTCTCAACAGTAAGCAGTAAATAAAACACTTCATGAGATCTGCAGACAAGTGTGCAGTCACACTATAAACAGAGAGGAAACCGTCTCTCCAAGATGCGAGTAAGTAAGATTCTTAGACCTATTTGTAAAAGAGAATAATCAAGTTGGACAGTTCCCATGAAGGACACACCACCCCCAAAGTGGATGCGGCTCGTCTCAACAGTAAGCAGTAAATAAAACACTTCATGAGATCTGCAGACAAGTGTGCAGTCACACTATAAACAGAGAGGAAACCGTCTCTCCAAGATGCGAGTAAGTAAGATTCTTAGACCTATTTGTAAAAGAGAATAATCAAGTTGGACAGTTCCCATGAAGGACACACCACCCCCAAAGTGGATGCGGCTCGTCTCAACAGTAAGCAGTAAATAAAACACTTCATGAGGTCTGCAGACAAGTGTGCAATCACACTATAAACAGAGAGGAAACCGTCTCTCCAAGATGCGAGTAAGTAAGATTCTTAGACCTATTTGTAAAAGAGAATAATCAAGTTGGACAGTTCCCATGAAGGACACACCACCCCCAAAGTGGGTGCGGCTCGTCTCAACAGTAAGCAGTAAATAAAACACTTCATGAGGTCTGCAGACAAGTGTGCAATCACACTATAAACAGAGAGGAAACCGTCTCTCCAAGATGCGAGTAAGTAAGATTCTTAGACCTATTTGTAAAAGAGAATAATCAAGTTGGACAGTTCCCATGAAGGACACACCACCCCCAAAGTGGATGCGGCTCGTCTCAACAGTAAGCAGTAAATAAAACACTTCATGAGATCTGCAGACAAGTGTGCAGTCACACTATAAACAGAGAGGAAACCGTCTGTCCAAGATGCGAGTAAGTAAGATTCTTAGACCTATTTGTAAAAGAGAATAATCAAGTTGGACAGTTCCCATGAAGGACACACCACCCCCAAAGTGGATGCGGCTCGTCTCAACAGTAAGCAGTAAATAAAACACTTCATGAGATCTGCAGACAAGTGTGCAGTCACACTATAAACAGAGAGGAAACCGTCTGTCCAAGATGCGAGTAAGTAAGATTCTTAGACCTATTTGTAAAAGAGAATAATCAAGTTGGACAGTTCCCATGAAGGACACACCACCCCCAAAGTGGATGCGGCTCGTCTCAACAGTAAGCAGTAAATAAAACACTTCAACTGTGATTGTTTATTTAAGAGATTGTATTCTGTAGAAGCACTCTCCTGTTCAAATATCTTTTAGTACGTCTAGTGGGATACAGATCCCTCGCCGTTCATAATAGCACACAGTTTGTTATTCCAATAAATTAGGTTTCTAGAAAGTTTTAATTGGCAATATGTTACATAACTATGTTCTGATAGTACTTCTATAATGTATTGTTTGCAAACAAATGTAATACATACTATATATATATATTTATATAAAACATAATAATTATTATATATTAGGAAGATATAAGTCTCTAGTTACCACAGTTTTCTTCTTTTATTAAGACCTTACAAATAAGGTGTCACTTAATGGGTATTTGTATTTAAATATTTTGAGCCAGTCCACTCTAAAATCCCATTTTGGAGAAATAGGTAAATTTGTTACAGTGACTTAGAAAGGTGTCTCGAGTTCCATACTTCCACCTGTATCTAGCAAAAACTAACAGAATGATTACATACTTTCAACTCACACTGTATATATATATATATATATATATATATATATATATATATATATATATTTATATAATATAAAATACGAATAAATGTTCAAATATTTCAATGTTTTTGTTTTTTTCCTATATGAGCGTATTGTAACTTGGTTTTACAACATAGATATATGCTAAATACCTAATTATTCAAACCCATAAGTTATAATACGAGAAGAAAATGGTTTTAATTTGGTACCAGTCATAAGTGTTAAAAATAAATAATGTTATTAGGCTAAAATAGTATATATTAGGATTGTAGACTTGTCCTAAATTCATATATTATGCCAATCAAACTGATTATATTTAAAAGTTATATATTTTATTTTTTTGATCAATAGGGACTATCTGATTTGATATCATTACTTTTATGATGGGTAGATTTCATTTCAATTAATTAATTACTAATGTATGTAAATTTGGCTTCACATTTAATCACTAGTCAAGAAGCTTAAGAAAATATTTTCAAAATATTGATTGTGTGGGTCACTTTTTTACTTTGAAGGTATGTACAGTCTAAAATACATCGAAATTGTTCTTCCCTAAAAGGCAAAATTTGCAATACGTCTGGACTTCCGTAATGTTGTCGTGACGTACTCGGCCTTGGGCTGTGTGTCAGGTTTTGTGTCTACTGTAACTTGAAGCTTTATAAGCTACCTTGTAATACAGGATTAAGAACCTTTAATTTACTAAACTTACAAAATCTAATACTAACAGAAAAACTTTAATAAACAGTAAAATTAGAAGTTTATAACACAGAAATATTGTAAATTTGAGATCTTGTGAGCTTGTAGTAATAGCTGTCATACAAAAGAAATCTTTGCGGTATAAAGACCTTAAGCGGTTCGTTAGTTTAAATAACCTTGTAAAAAAAGTAAAATAATCCTTCCTAAAATAAATAATGAGACTTTCCTTGAATTACGTGATCCCTTCAAAGATACTTGACAATTTTTGGGTTTCGCTCAGAAATATTTAAATATGTGTGTACACCGCAATAAATATAATTAATGTTACACGTATGTCTAATAACTCATTTATACATTCCATTAACACCTGGATAGTAACGGTAAGGCTGAGATAATGTACATGACTATTGAAACAATGTCTAGTGGTTACAAAAACACATCCTACCTTAACAACCAAGAAATATTCAAACATTGGTACGAATATTTGATTGATATGTATTAAAAATACAAGATGAGATTAATTTATTTTTTCATGTAATCATAGTTGGAATTATTCATATATTTCCAAGTACTGTAAAGCAGAACATAACTGTAAAAAATGAAAAAGTTAGAAAAGTTTATATATTCCATTTTTGTTTCAATATATTCTTCTGATTCGTAATTTCGATCTTACCCTCAACATCATTTGTCAACTTTGTAACGTCACAGGCTATATTTGTTTGACAGTTTATCACTTACCAACTTGGCCTGAAACCCATTTATCACCATGCACTGAGCGCGTCACTGAGCACGTGAGATCGGTGTAGCTGACCCTACACTAACGATAGGTTGGTTGTTCACTTACCAACTTGGCCTGAAACCCATTTATCACCATGCACTAAGCGCGTCACTGAGCACGTGAGATCGGTGTAGCTGACCCTACACTAACGATAGATTGGTTGTTCACATACCAACTTGGCCTGAAACCCATTTATCACCATGCACTGAGCGCGTCACTGAGCACGTGAGATCGGTGTAGCTGACCCTACACTAACGATAGGTTGGTTGTTTACATACCAACTTGACCTGAACAAATTTATCACCATGCACTGAGCACGTGAGAATGGTGTAGCTGACCCTAAACTAACGATAGATTGGTTTTCACATACCAACTTGACCTGAAACCCATTTATCACCATGCACTGAGCGCGTCACTGAGCACGTGAGATCGGTGTAGCTGACCCTACACTAACGATAGATTGGTTGTTTACATACCAACTTGACCTGAACCCATTTATCACCATGCACTGAGCGTGTCACTGAGCACGTGAGATCGGTGTAGCTGACCCTACACTAACGATAGGTTGGTTGTTTACATACCAACTTGACCTGAAACCCATTTATCACCATGCACTGAGCGCGTCACTGAGCACGTGAGATCGGTGTAGCTGACCCTACACTAACGATAGGTTGGTTGTTTACATACCAACTTGACCTGAACCCATTTATCACCATGCACTGAGCGCGTCACTGAGCACGTGAGATCGGTGTAGCTGACCCTACACTAACGATAGGTTGGTTGTTTACATACCAACTTGACCTGAAACCCATTTATCACCATGCACTGAGCACGTCACTGAGCACGTGAGATCGGTGTAGCTGACCCTACACTAACGATAGGTTGGTTGTTTACATACCAACTTGACCTGAACCCATTTATCACCATGCACTGAGGGTGTCACTGAGCACGTGAGATCGGTGTAGCTGACCCTACACTAACGATAGATTGGTTTTCACTTACCAACTTGACCTGAAACCCATCTATCACCATGCACTGAGGGTGTCACTGAGCACGTGAGATCGGTGTAGCTGACCCTACACTAGCGATAGATTGGTTTTCACTTACCAACTTGACCTGAACCCATTTATCACCATGCACTGAGGGTGTCACTGAGCACGTGAGATCGGTGTAGCTGACCCTACACTAACGATAGATTGGTTTTCACTTACCAACTTGACCTGAACCCATTTATCACCATGCACTGAGGGTGTCACTGAGCACGTGAGATCGGTGTAGCTGACTAACGATAGATTGGTTTTCACTTAACAACTTGGCTTGAAACCCATGTACCACCATGCACTGAGGGTGTCACTGAGCACGTGAGATCGGTGTAGCTGACCCTACACTAACGATAGATTGGTTTTCACTTACCAACTTGACCTGAACCCATTTATCACCATGCACTGAGGGTGTCACTGAGCACGTCAGAGACGGTGGAGCTGACCCTATACTAAGGATAGTTTAGTTTAGGACATAACTACTTGGCCCGAGACCTATTTATCTCTATGTACAAAAAGTGTAACTAACATGTGATGGTGGGTGGAGCTGACCCTACACTAACGATAACTCAGTTTGGCACCTAACTACTTGGCCCGAGACCTTTTAACCTCCATGGACTAAGCGTGTCACTGGGTACGTGAGAGTGGGTGGAGCTGACCCTACACTACCGATAAACTCAGTTTGGCACCTGACTACTTGGCCCGAGACCTGTTAACGTCCATGGACTAAGCGTGTCACTGGGTACGTGAGAGTGGGTGGAGCTGACCCTACACTAACGATAACTCAGTTTGGCACCTAACTACTTGGCCCGAGACCTTTTAACCTCCATGGACTAAGCGTGTCACTGGGTACGTGAGAGTGGGTGGAGCTGACCCTACACTAACGATAACTCAGTTTGGCACCTAACTACTTGGCCCGAGACCTTTTAACCTCCATGGACTAAGCGTGTCACTGGGTACGTGAGAGTGGGTGGAGCTGATCCTACACTACCGATAACTCAGTTTGGCACCTGACTACTTGGCCCGAGACCTGTTAACCTCCATGGACTAAGCGTGTCACTGGGTACGTGAGAGTGGGTGGAGCTGACCGTTAACTAATTAGAACTTACTTTGGCATTCTTATTACTCCTTTATATTATTAGTATATTTGGAGACAATATGTTGTTTTCTTTTGATCTTTCACAAATTAAATAAATTCTGCCAACCGTCATCTTTATACTCAAATTGTTAGGTAATTAACTTTTTTTTAAATAGATGGATCATACACATGTATAATAAATAACTAGCACTGTTTCCTGAAATTTTGAGACTTTTAAATGTTGTAAGTTTGAATGCAAAATCAACTTAAAATAATAGATTTCACAATCATTTAGGAATTAATATTTTTGGGTATTAATGAAAGTTTTATTACATATTAGAGTACAATGATGGTAAAGTAAAATACATGTTATTCTTTACGATAGCCGTATAAAGAAAATACAATAACTCTTAAAGATTAATAACTTTATAGCCTGTCATTATAAAAAAACAATACAATATAGGCTTGGAAATTAGAGGGAGATATGTGTTTTAATAAATTCCACGTAACAAGAAGAATGGGAAGTAGTCAATTACGGGTGCAACGTGTGGTGACAATAGCAGCAATCAGGTCAGCAACTTGGCAGAGTTACGGCGAGAACTAGGCAATAGTTGTCAACTTGCATTAGGACTTGTCATAGCCGAGGGTGCAGGATTAACAGCTGAGCTACGAGTATTACAGCTGTTAGTTCTGTTTACCTCTGAGTGACGGTGAGAACTAGGCAATAGTTGTCAACTTGCATTAGGACTTGTCATAGCCGTGGGTGCAGGATTAACAGCTGAGCTACGAGTATTACAGCTGTTAGTTCTGTTTACCTCTGAGTGACGGTGAGAACTAGGCAATAGTTGTCAACTTGCATTAGGACTTGTCATAGCCGTGGGTGCAGGATTAACAGCTGAGCTACGAGTATTACAGCTGTTAGTTCTGTTTACCTCTGAGTGACGGTGAGAACTAGGCAATAGTTAACAGCTGAGCTACGAGTATTACAGCTGTTAGTTCTGTTTACCTCTGAGTGACGGTGAGAACTAGGCAATAGTTAACAGCTGAGCTACGAGTATTACAGCTGTTAGTTCTGTTTACCTCTGAGTGACGGTGAGAACTAGGCAATAGTTGTCAACTTGCATTAGGACTTGTCATAGCCGTGGGTGCAGGATTAACAGCTGAGCTACGAGTATTACAGCTGTTAGTTCTGTTTACCTCTGAGTGACGGTGAGAACTAGGCAATAGTTAACAGCTGAGCTACGAGTATTACAGCTGTTAGTTCTGTTTACCTCTGAGTGACGGTGAGAACTAGGCAATAGTTAACAGCTGAGCTACGAGTATTACAGCTGTTAGTTCTGTTTACCTCTGAGTGACGGTGAGAACTAGGCAATAGTTGTCAACTTGCATTAGCACTTGTCATAGCCGTGGGTGCAGGATTAACAGCTACGAGTATTACAGCTGTTAGTTCTGTTTACCTCTGAGTGACGGTGAGAACTAGGCAATAGTTAACAGCTGAGCTACGAGTATTACAGCTGTTAGTTCTGTTTACCTCAGAGTGTCGTAGCTCTGAGAAGACTTGTACAATGATAATAAGGTCTTTAAATATCCAATTTAGCATACTTAAACACTCACATAGGCCTAAACTTAAGTATCAAAAGAATATTATGATTTTTGTCCGCCTAGTTTAGGTGTATAATACTGTAGTTTTATATACCTGATGGGCATCAATTGAAAGGTATCTCACTCTAGATTAGTTTTTTCTTGGTACATCTAATTATAGAGTTCTGGTTCTACAGGTCCAATGGCAATTTGAAGAGATTACTTTTCTCTGTTTAAAGTGTGCAAATGATGTTGAATGTTTGACAGGATAATAGGAGTTCGGTTATTTGAAATTGTTGTATGTTACAAAATTCCAACACAGCGTTTCGATGACTGAAATCTATCCTCTTCGTCATGACACGTTTTATGCCACATTTTGTAACACATAACGATGGCAAATGGCCGAAACCCTACTATTCTTTCAGAATATGTTTTTAAGACTAAGTTCAATAAGAAAAATAATATTGCTCTTTGTTTAAAAGATATTGTAGAAACATTTTTAAACGTTAAGTATAGGTACGTAGCATATGGTACAAAACCCTCTCGCAAATCTGTGAGAATTTCTAGGTCATCTTTTAGCAAGTGACTTTATGGTTTATTTAACTATGAATATAACGTGGCATTAAACAATGATATACATTCTAATTGTTAGGTTTACGTGGTTGACTAATAGACCTATTAGACTATGGATATAACGTGGCATTAAACAATAATATACATTCTAATTGTTAGGTTTACGTGGTTGACTAATAGACCTATTAGACTATGGATATAACGTGGCATTAAACAATGATATACATTCTAATTGTTAGGTTTACGTGGTTGACTAATAGACCTATTAGACTATGGATATAACGTGGCATTAAACAATGATATACATTCTAATTGTTAGGTTTACGTGGTTGACTAATAGACCTATTAGACCTTCGTGACTAATATCACAGCCTTGCAATTCTCACGGTGTCGAAGCATTGCTTACAACACGATTAACTTTTGGAGATATTCCGGCCTCAACACAGCGGTGTAGAGCCATTGTTGTGCATGTGACGAATTAAAACCGTTAAATATACAATAAATATTATTTTAACATTTCTAAAATAATAAATTAATGAAAGATCTTTTTAAAGATGTTTGGGTACCCGAAATTTTCAGAAGGGTTCATTTCTGGTTTTTATGCCTTACAGTCCAAACTACACTGGAGACAGCAAAAACTGTTGTGTAAGACTTATTGAAATTACATTTTTAAATCTAATTTATAAAATAAAATTAAGTGGGGCTTATCTATTGTTCGACGGCTTTCTTACAATATTTCCTGTGCTAACACAATGGCATAAAAGTACATTCTGATAGACTGATCTGTACTATCTGAAGGGATGTTTTGGTTCATCCCCACTAGCGCGGGTTAGTACTGAAGGCACGATCGTATTGTTTGAACAGTCTCCCCTAGAGCAGGTCAGACAATAGTTTTTATCTTGGACGGTACTGGTAGTGGAGCGCCTGAGCGTTTTGACCTCGGATTACAATCCCAGAGAATTAATTTATATGGTCGATGTGATATTTTGTTTTTAAACTTATAAATTGAAATGTAAAAATAATTGTGCTCTTGACAAATAATTAGTTTATTAATATAATAATTTATTTATTAATTCTTCATCATTTTAAATATTTAAAGAAATTACTAGAAACATGTAATTTTTAGCCATATTGGTTTGGTACAGAAACGTCTATTAAAGCTACTAGTATACGAAAGGTCGTAGGGCTCTTGAAAAGGTTCTACAACGTGTAGAGGAGAGCGGAGCGGTAGGTGCAAAGTACAGCACAGTTTTTCGGCTAGTGTTGTTTTTCTGTAACATTGAAAATTCCGTATTTTGATTAATAACTCTAGTTTATATTTGACATATTTTTTAGTAATTTTTTTTAGATAAATATAGAATTAAAAACCAACTAAACAAATATAATATTAATAATGAAAATACAGTGAAAGAACTATTGTTCCATTGATCTTTAACTTACGAGTAGTGTTCGAACAATGGATGAACTAACGAGCATAGCTGCGTCACATCTAAACACGTGGGTTCATCTGGCGAAACAAATTCACGTTTTGGTTAAATAATTAGCAGAGAAGTAACCTCATTAGGTGTCGCTTCTCGGGAATGACAGAATGGATTGGTACCTCGCTTACAAACTGAATTGGTTTAAAATAGAATTTTAACTTTCAAGTTATCAACAAAATAAATACTGTGAAATATATAAAATACTGTTGATCCAATTCTGCAGCTTCAACGTATATGTGTTTAAAAATCAAAACCGATGATGAACTGAATATATATATATATATATATATATATATATATATATATATCTATATATATATATATATATCTATCTATCTATCTATATATATATATATATATATATATATATATATATATATATATATGTTCCTTATTTACTTGCTTTATTTGAAGATGGCGATCTGCGAAAAAGATATAAATCCATTTCTTACCCACTATTTCCAGAAATTTTCTATTAATTTAAAAAGGTTCGAAATTTTCCTGACTTTATGGAGGTATGTTATTATATCATTGTAAATGACAAATGAATGAAACATTTAGAATGATAATATGTAAGCTTTATTTAAGATATTTAAAGAATAATAATAATACTAGTAACACTTACGTGGTATTTGATGGATATAAAAAAGGCAGTATTAAATCTTTATAAAAATAATACCTGCAAATTCATATATGGTCAGCAAATGACGTAGTTATTCAATATTGAAGATGAAAGTATTCCAATAACATGTACATTCCAATAACAATAAATCAGTTACCTTTTCCAGATAATCTATTTATTGCAAATGTTATTTTGTAGTTATAAAAGGAGATATTGAGTTGAGTGTGGATGCAAAAAAACTGTTTTTAATGTAGTGAACCATGTTTACAATGCAGAAAAAAATAGGTGCTCCAATATCTCACTCGTTATAAAATATAAAAATAATTGAAATCGAAGAAAGAATTTACTTGATGTATACGAAAATGTAAAATGTTAATATGAACAAATGATTTATAAATAATTTACTTTTTTATTTAATCCTTCTTAATTTTATAATTTTATATTAAATATATATATATATATATATATATATATATATATATATATATATATATCATATAAAATTACACAATATATCAAACATACAAAGAGATCATGTCATTTAAAACCGGTTCTGGGTTATTGCTCTCGGACTTCAACTTTACTGGAAGATACAGAAAATTTGTCGTGGTAGCCTTCCCCCCCCTCCAATTTGGTCACGAGATAAATAACGTGTCTAGCCACAATTCCCCTTTACAGTTACACACAAATTCAGATTTTGCTCTAACTATTCTTAACTACTACAATTTTATTATGTTTAATAAAATAAAATATATTTTGTATTGAATTTATGTACAAGTTGTACACTTGTTTTACAAAAAATCTAATATACACGGTTGAGTTGAAACTTTGCGTGACCACTTAATGTACCTCAAATATGTCAAAACCCGTTCTAAACTCATGATAGTGCTAAATAATATTACATCACACATTCTATCTGTCAGTAAGACACCATGAGCTCCGGGTTTGGGTTCCTCCACACTATCATAAAATATTTGAAATGTTAAAGATATAGTTGAACCTATTGTAACAAATATAACAATATGATGCACAGAATACGAGTTATACGAGATTACAAAACCTGCTGCACTTCTCAACTCTTGCACATCCCCGAAACACTGCTTAATTACCGTAAACTGGATCAAGAGTAACGAGTATGTTCCAGTGATAATCACTTATTTCAGGAATGTTTGTTATAGTAATTAAGTAGGATATACCTATCACGTCCCGTTATTCAGCAGGGATCTTCTAGTACATATTTTAACAAGGATTAATTCGGAAAAATAATTCTTCCGTCGAATTCACAAATCTTTTCCTAGCGGTCTATGATTCTCTTGCACTTGCATTTAGTGCATAAGTATGCAGGGTTTGTTGTTAAACTCAAAAATATTTTATACTAAATAAATATGTTTATGATATTGTTTGAATATTATGTTAGAAGGGTATTGATGGTGGTACTTTAATACCTATATTAATACAGATACAAGTTATTAGCAAGATACTGTTCATATAAAAATGTTTAAAAAAGGGGATAAATAGCAGGACAAAATTGCACAGTCCTTTCCCCCCAACTAGACCCACTCTCTATGCATTTAGAAATAGCTTGACTTCCGGAAACGGTAAGCGAGAAAATGGGAGCTAGCCAGACCAACATATGTATTTTCGCAATGTATCGCTTAGTAAATAGATCCATACTTGTCCATCAGATTTGCTATTCTGTGTGTTGTAAAATGTGTATAATTATATTTTCTGAGATGTGTTCGTCGATCAATACTGTCAATTAATGTCTGACATAAACCATTCATGCATGTGCATATGAACAATTAATGTCTGACATAAACCATTCATGCATGTGCATATGAACAATAAAGGTCTGATATAAACCATTCATGCATGTGCATATGAACAATCAAGGTCTGACATAAACCATTCATGCATGTGCATATGAACAATCAAGGTCTGACATAAACCATTCATGCATGTGCATATTAACAATCAAGGTCTGACATTGTACCGTTTGACGATAACACATGGGGGTGGTGACTTCTGAGGTCGTAGTAATAAATACTAGAATTGCAAAGTTTACTTATAAGTTCAGTTTAATTATGAATACTTACAAGCACCACTTTTAGATGGTAAAGGAAAAGTATGTAATGCCACGTTGCTGCCAATTAGAATATAAGAACTAAAAATGTATATCTGCTAGGTGGGCCTAAAATATCCAATGTTCTGTGGAATTATGCCTACGATGTTTTACTTTATAAAACAATAAGATTCCACTTCCCTTCGCAATATGTAGACTCACAACCCGGGCGTCGGCGTCTTGGCACGAGACTTTGAAGCTGTAGTCTTAAGAATGGTTATTCCTAGAAGAGGAGTAGAAGTTGGGAAAGTGGTAGCCATCTACTCAAACAACACGTGAGATACATCAGCTACGTGAGCTACGTGAACTCGCCTAAAACAAATTCGCGACGGTATTAGCCATTTAATGATACAAATTACTTATTATAAAAACGTGTTTGCCATAAGGATGACGCCACAACTTTTATCTATCTCAATCAAGCAAATAAAAGATCTTCAAGGGTACGTTACTTTACTATTTACAACTTTACTTAACCTTACATTCATTTTTATACGTTTGGCATCAAAGGACTAATTTAATAATACGAAAATATAAATTTTACTTACGGACAAAGCGCGCGCGAGGTCTGATCGGTCACGTAGTTGGGCTGCTACAAAAGAGTTAGAAGAAAATATTCATACGCGTGCCAATTAGGTAGTTACTCCGCCCAATAATTTAGTTCCGGAACATTGGATGTAAAATAATATTATATTATACTGGCTGACTAGGTTGCGAAATTTACATTATATGAAATTTAATTAACTAATTTACGGTTCAGAATAAACCATTCATGCATGTGCATATGTACAATCAAGGTCTGAATAATAACAGTTCACCGTCTGATGTTAATTATTTCTCATTGAAGAGTAATTGTAAGAGTAAAAGCAATGAATCAGTGAATGTGAGAAAGTAAAAGCATCCAACATCAGTGTACATAAACAACTCTTTGCTATGCCTCCCCCTCATACTCTCGCTCTCTTCTCCCTGTCTCTGTGTCTTTTGTCAATTATCCTTATTAAACAATAATGTATGAATTACTATGCATGCGACTTTCTCTCTCATGAAGCAATTATTTTGTGCAATATTATGGATTTCTAATTGATCTGCTGCAATAAACTCTATGCATATATTATATCGTAGCACACACATTGCAAGGAGACTTTGATAAAGAATTATCATAGATGTTGACTCGCAGAATAACCGTAGTCATATGTAATCATTATTTGTCAACTTTATCGATACATCCAGGTTGATATGATTAAGTGTAAATTACTGATAAAACATAGTTTCATACAATTTGTATTGTAAAGAGCAACAAATAGGAAAATGCAGAAGATCAAAGAGAGATACAGAAAGAACTACACCAAAAATTTTAAATTGTAGTTTCATTTTTTAATAAAGCATTTAAGTATAATGTCGAAGAGGAAAAGCATTTTTATTGGTTAAGAAATGTGCATTAGTGTAACAAAACGCAAGATATGAATTAAGCTATGCAGAATAACATTTCGGAGGATCGATAGTAGTGTATTCATTGTAGTATAAAGGGAGATAGTAGATATTGAGTTTTATAAAATGTATTTGATATTGAAGGAAGGAATTTTAGGATTAGAATAATTCTAACAGATGTATTATTGTTTGTAAGGAACACGTTTATATGATATTAATATTGTTATAATCCTTTGTTTGAAGTTTTTTTGACGATGAAAGGATTGTGAATGAAACAGGGGTTTTCCGGACATTTACCATCGTTCAGTGAAACAGAAAATCAGTAACACCGCAATTATTATAATTGCGGAAGAGTTGCCGTGGAAATAATTATGGAAATATAAATAAATAAAATAAATGCCATGGCTAGCCTCCTACCTAAAGGAGCGAGATCAAACAGTGGGGATTTCGAACGTCTTCTCAAACAAAATTAAAGTGCCTCATGGTGTCCCTCAGGGATCTATTCTTGGGTCTCTTTTATTCCTGATTTATGTCAGTAGATTGAATTCTGTGATCTAGCATGGAAAACGTGTTCAATATGCTGACGTCACGACTCTCTGTTTTAAAAGCAAAACATTGCATGAACATGGAAACAAACCAATCCAAATCGAATGTTGTACATTTCTGCCTTAGACAGAATGAGCTTTCAGAACGGCCAGCTGTATTTGTGGATGATGTCCTTTTAGAGGAAACATACTCCACAAAGTTTCTAGGATTGTTCCTTGACAGAGGATTGACCTGGGATGACCACGTCGACAATATGTGTGCTAGAATTTCAGCAGGCATATACGCCTTGCGCCACCTAGCAAAGCTATGTTCCCCTAAAGTTCTAAAAATGGCCTACTATGGCCTAATTTACCCACACTTTGGGGAGGCTGTGCCAAAGAAGACTCCAAAGAAGGCTGTCAGAATAATTGGAAAGTTAAATTACAGAGAGTCGTGCAGGGAATCTATTAGGGAGCTTGAATTTCTGACATTGCCCTGCCTCTACATATACGACGTGATGATGTATTGCAAATCAAAATGCACTATGGTCCGCGGTGAGGACATTCACCGATATGAGACAAGAGGCAGGGACAACAAACTATCGAGCCCAACAGTACAGGCTGACGCTTACGCAGCATCTGCCACAACAAGTTGGTGTCAGATTGATCAATAAGCTCCCGGAAAGTATAAAGAACTCCAACAATAAAAACCAATTCAAAACTCGTATAAAACGCCTATTGGTGTCTAGAGCGTTCTACTCTGTCGATGAGTTCATGATGAGCCGCTGGGATTTATGAGAGGCATAGGATCTGGAGTCAGTGAGAGTGTGCTTGAGTGAATGTGTGGAAGTGTAGGTTTGGGTGCATGTGTAATGCTTTAACGTTGGCATGTGTGAAAACTATTTACAACATGATTTACTGACATTTGCAATGCAATGTAAAATTGTAAAAATGCAATAAAATATTATTTGATTTGGCCACAAAAACCGCTAATATCAACATACCATTCTTTTAAATATTTAAAGCCAAAGGCACTATACTTGAACATTGTGTGAAACAAAGTATAACCTTTCCGATGATTAGTTGATGTTTCCGTTTTAGCCCCACCACAGTTGCTAATACTTCGACAATTTCTTGTTGCAAGACACTTGTGAGACGTTTGAATATTAGAATACTCGTTGAAAAATATGAAAAACCTTCCCATACCACCAATATTTTAATTATTAAAAACTTATAAACCATTTATTTTCTTTAAAAAATGATATATGCTAAGAAAAATAACGGAATAAAAATAGTTTTGATTTGCAAAAGCTGAAGTTAGATTAATTATAGGTTAAGTTCTGTTAGGATCTGATAGGTTGGGTTAGGTTAGGTTTCTTTATAACTTCCTGTTTTTAAATATGTATTTAATTGTGAATGCATATTACCCTTTGCATACTTTTCGACACCAGTTATATTGTGAAGTGTTCACAACATTGTGAGGCACAACTATACGGTACGAGTAAGCAAACAAACTTCTTATGTGCTGAAATCTGAAGTGTTCACAACATTGTGAGGCACAACTATACAGTACGAGTAAGCAAACAAACTTCTTATGTGCTGAAATCTGAAGTGTTCACAACATTGTGAGGCACAACTATACAGTACGAGTAAGCAAACAAACTTCTTATGTGCTGAAATCTGAAGTGTTCACAACATTGTGACGCACACAACTGTACAGTACGAGTAAGCAAACAAACTTCTTATGTGCTGAAATCTGAAGTGTTCACAACATTGTGACGAACAACAACTATACAGTACGAGTAAGCAAAACAAACTTCTTATGTGCTGAAATCTGAAGTGTTCACAACATTGTGACGAACAAACTATACGGTACGAGTAAGCAAACAAACTTCTTATGTGCTGAAATCTGAAGTGTTCACAACATTGTGACGCACAACTATACGGTACGAGTAAGCAAAACACACTTCTTATGTGCTGAAAATCTGAAGTGTTCACAACATTGTGACGCACAACTACACGGTACGAGTAAGCAAACAAATCTTCTTATGTGCTGAAATCTGAAGTGTTCACAACATTGTGGCGCACAACTATACAGTACGAGTAAGCAAACAAAACTTCTTATGTGCTGAAATCTGAAATCTGAAGTGTTCACGACATTGTGACGCACAACTATACAGTACGAGTAAGCAAACAAACTTCTTATGGTGCTGAAATCTGATGTGTTCACAACATTGTGACGAACAACTATACGGTACGACGAGTAAGCAAACAAACTTCTTATGTGCTGAAATCTGAAGTGTTCACAACATTGTGACGCACAACTATACGGTACGAGAGTAAGCAAACACACTTCTTATGTGCTGAAATCTGAAGTGTTCACAACATTGTGACGCACAAACTATACAGTACGAGTAAGCAAACAAACTTCTTATGTGCTGAAATCTGAAGTGTTCACAAACATTGTGGCGCACAACTATACAGTACGAGTAAGCAAACAAACTTCTTATGTGCTGAAATCTGAAGTGTTCACGACATTGTGACGCACAACTTATACAGTACGAGTAAGCAAACAAACTTCTTATGTGCTGAAATCTGAAGTGTTCACAACATTGTGACGCACAAACTATACGGTACGAGTAAGCAAACAAACTTCTTATGTGCTGAAATCTGAAGTGTTCACAAACATTGTGACGCACAACTATACAGTACGAGTAAGCAAACAAACTTCTTATGTGCTGAAATCTGAAGTGTTCACAAACATTGTGACGCACAACTATACAGTACGAGTAAGCAAACAAACTTCTTATGTGCTGAAATCTGAAGTGTTCAAAAACATTGTGAAGCACAACTATACAGTACGAGTAAGCAAACAAACTTCTTATGTGCTGAAATCTGAAAGTGTTCACAACATTGTGACACACAACATTGAGGCGATAGGTGGCGCCACTGGAAATAAGTCTGTGCCAAATCGGCTAGTGATTTTATACCAAATTTAGTAGTTAAATTTAGAATAAAACTTTAAGTAACAAGTGAACTTGCAGACTCGTCAAGCGCTGAGACAGTGGACAGGGAGTGACATTTTGGAAACATTTGAGTGAGCAAAGGCGATAGTCGTAGATACGACCCTAACCTCAATACAAGCTAACCAAGACAAGCACATGTCAATAAGCAACGTTCCATCGCTCGCTGTTCGAACATCTGCGCGGCTCAAGTACCAGTGCCTTCAGTACCTCCTGCAAGCACTGATAGTCAGTGACATCGCTTCAGACTGTGACATATCAGCAACAACTGACCTTGGATCCCGATCCACGGCAGGGCGAATACTTTTTGCTTCCTCAAATAATAAATAAATTGATTGTTTTGAAATAAATAATCAAAGGAAACGTTTATTTAATCTGTTTTTAACCCGAATTTAAACTTTGTTTATATTTATTATTTTTAATAGTTGTTGACCTGTATTTTAACTATTTTATATTTATAGTTTTTAACCTGAATTTTAAATTTGTTATATTTATTATTTCTTTATAGTTTTTAACCCGAATTGTAACACTGTAATATTTATTATTTTTAATAGTTGCTGACCTGAATTTTAACTTTGTTATATTTATAGTTTTTTAACCTGAATTTTAAATTTGTTATATTTACTGTAATATATATTACTCAGAGGAGAATTGTTGTTACGATACGTCAAAGTGTTTGTGTCAATACAATTAAAATGGTTTTAACGCGGGGCAGGTCTAATTATGCATCCAATCTCAAATTGAGGAGGCTTTTGCCAACACAGACAATCTGGACGTTGACACAGAAACTCTTCTCACAAATATTCTGCCTCGTTTTGAAAAAGTTAGAGGCTAATCACCCTCACATCACTTTGTCAGACCTTCAGCTGAATATCTCCAGCCTCCTTCAGCGTTTGGACAACGCTTTAGCTTCTGAAAAGAATTCTGGGGCAGTTATTAAGGACCTTCAGTGCAAACATCTTGACTCTCGAATCCCGACTGGAACGAGAAAAAAAACAACGCGGCAATCTGATCTCAACGCTTCATTTAATGAACTGGATATCATCCGTGAAGAAAAAGACGTTGTTTTAAAAAAATAACTGTGGAATGCTCTCTAGCCTTACTGATGTAAAAACTAAGTTTAAAAAATAAGTTCTGATGAATGTCTATCATTGCAGTCTTTAGTTGGCGAGAATGATTCAATTATTGCTAAAACTTAAGTCAGACCTTGCGGTTAGTAATAATCAAAAACTAGAATTGACTAGATTTGTAACTGATCTAAAATCCTCAGTTAAAAAAGTGAGGAAAAGTCCTGGCTTAAAAGTAGATGGGTGGATGAACAATTCTCGATACTTTCTTTCAGTCTTTTAGTAGTAATAACAAAGACAGCTTATCCAGGGTAATTTTTTATGGGTCCCTCTGTAAGCTCAGGTTGTAAACCATGGTACTTTGTAATGATGTAAAAGCTCTTTTAGGGTGAACTTTATGTTTAACAGCTTTGATTATGCGTTTTTGTGTGTTAGTAATAATAACACAGCTACTTTACAACAAGATACTGGTTCGCACTTGAGCTTGCTGTTTGTTGACATTTCTGGTCACTTGGTTTACCATCTGGATTCATTGCTTGGCATAAACACAGTAGTTGCAAAAAGCAGTAACAATTAAACTGGGCTTCAAGGCAAACAGTTTCTATGAGTTGAGTTGCACTCAACAAAACAATAGTTATGAATGTGGCCTAAGTGTTGTACTGGTCAATGCTAAGTTCATAAACGAGGGCTTTTGCCAAAAATAAAACTATGCCAAGTGCTGGGAGTTCGTTCAGTAACTGTAACTGGTATGCACTGTTTGTCGATGGCCCTAGTGGCCTTTTGATAAGAAATAAGTCTGAGGTAGCTCCATCTGAGCCAACCACTGCAAGGCCCAATCATGTCCCAAACTGTTCACCATCCGCTGTCAATGTTCGTTAATATAGACCAAGTTTTAAGTTCTAGCAATATCAATTGTGATGGTGCTCCACCAACTAAAAATCGGGGAAAATGGGTAAAAGAAAACCTAAGGGTATACGTACCAAAAATACAAATGTTAATTCCCTCCAAGTAACCACATTGTAAAATGTACAAACCGTTTTCAAGCCTTGAGCTGGAGAGTACCTGTATTAATGATACAACAATTTGCAATTCATCTGGTAAAATGGCAACAAAAGTCGTTCATACGACAAACACAAACAAACCTAGGGTTTCTGTAAATGTACCAAATCAAAGTAGTTCTAAAGTGGGTAAAGAAAACCTTTACTCATCGCAATGTCTTGCACTCAGATGTAAGAGTAAAGGTTTCTAGTGACATAAGCGGTCCAAAGTATACAATACAAGCAAAATGAGAAGATTCAGGAAACTCCTATGTCTAATGTTTTGTTGATTGGGGACTCACTTCTGCGTTACTCAGGGAAGAGGTGTGCAGATGGTGGGGCTATCGTGGATATTAATCCGGGAGCTAAAATTTCTCATATTAAAGATAAGCTTGGAAAATATAAATCTGCAAAACCTAAAATAATATATCTACTTGTTGGTACAAACAACCTTGTTCATGGTTATAATGGGGGGCCTGGGTATAATGGTGGTTGGGGTAAGCGCACAGTGCTTCACTCTATGGCTGACCTGTTGAGTACAGAGCAAAACAAGAATTCCCAAACTCTATCATAATTGTAAATAGTGTTCTGGCAAGAAAGGATATCAATCAGAAAGCCCTTTTTTATTTTAATGAGCAGCTAATGCTGATGTGCAATAATTTCAACGTAGAGTTCCTTGACACTAGCGCTGTGGTTTAAATATCATCATCTAGCGCGTGATGGGACACACTTGAATCGGAAAGGGAAATGATTGTTTTGGTGATCTTATTTTTCACTCATTGAAAATAATTTTATGAGGCTGTGTCTGCTGAGCCAAAAAGGTGTGTGTCCCAGCCCTCAGATATCCCATACTGATGATTCAGTTTCCCCTTCTTTAATTAGTAACCTATCGGGAAACGGCACCGAGACTTTACCAACAGTTGTAGAGTAGCTCAAGTTAATATTAGATCACTGAATACAGGTTTTGAGGAGCTGTGTTCGGTGATTGAGGACTTCCAGTTTGTCCTGTTGGGAATCATAGAGTCATGGTTATCTTCGGAGACCCCCCTCTCATGTTTTTGATGTCCCTTGCTATTCACTCCATCGTTGTGATAGACCCACTGGTTTTGGAGTTGGTGGTGGAGGTATAGCTCTCTATGTTAAAACAAGAAATTAAGTTTGTTCGTCTTTATCTTCAAAAATGTTGACAACCGTATTGAATACATCAGCGGTGTGGTTAATCTTAAAGGTTTGAAGCTACTTATCTGCATTGCATACAGGCCCCCAGACGTTCCTTATTCGACCTTGAGCTCCTTAATCCACGCTCTGTACATCGACGAGTCACCAGGTGTTTGATTCAGTGATTTTGCTGGGTGATTTGAATGTGAATCTTCTGAACCAAAAAGAGGGCAGATGTAAAATATCTCGAAAGAATTTTTCAATCAATGGGCCTTTCTCAGATTATTAAGGACCACACGTGTCACAGAAGAAAGTTCATTTTCTCTTATTGATTTGATAATTGTAGACAAGACCCATTACCTTGACGTAGGAATGGTTGATACCTCCAACATTTTTACTCACAATGGTAGACGGATCACCGTCCACAGGTTGACTTACTGTGACGTGCCTTGCAAAAAATCCAAATCCAAAGAAAAGTTTATTACATATAGGAATTTTAGAGATTTTGACGGTGATACGTTTATTGATGTTGCTTTCCAATATACACTGGGATAAACATAATGACTCATCGAAACGTGGATGATATCGCTAATGTGTTAACAACAAAAATAGTAGTCCAAGTGTTTGATGAATGTGTCACCCTTGGTGAGAAAAAGAATAACAAGAAAGAAAGTCCTTGGAGAGATTCAAACATAGCATACCTTACAAAAAAGAAGAATAATTGTAAACATACTTATTTGTCTCTGAAAACACAGGTTTCTAGGAATGCATACTGCAGGGCTCGTAACGCACTCAATGTGGCCATACGATCAGCGAAAAGGAAGTATTTTACTGATACTTTGAATACAAAAAACTCTAAAACTTTCTGGGCTACTTTAAGAGATGGTGGTTTGATGAGGTCAGTTGAAGAAAAGGACCATTCTGTTGAAATAGAAGATTTTAAATCATTACTTCTCAACTATGGGTTGTAACGGGACAGTGAGCACAGAAAAACTGAAATTCTTTAACAGTAACAAATGTGCAGGGATAGATTCTACTTTCACTTTTTCTCCTGTATCCGAAAAGAAAGGTAAAGGAGTTGATGAACAGTATCACAAGTACTGCATTTTGGTGTGGATGGAATATCATAAAAAATGGTTAGAGGCCTGAGTCCCTTTTGCATTGGAGCAGTTTCTCACCTTGTCAATGTATCATTGAGAACTGGCAACTTCCCTTCTAGTTGGAAGCAGAGCGTGGTGGTTCCTCTGCCAAAGAATCTCAATCCTACCTTAGTTTCAGATTTTCGACCTATCTCAATCCTTCCTGTCATCTCCAAAATACTGGAAAAAGTTGTGGCAGAACAACTAGTCTTATATTTAGAATCTTGAAGGATTACTTCCTGAAACACAGTCAGGATTTAGGCAGGGTTTTTTTAGCACTTGCTCAGCACTTCTCAATGTCATTGATGAAATTATTTCAGCTAAAGATAAGGGCCTAGAGAGTGTGATTACTTCCCTTGACTTCTCCCAAGCCTTTGACTCGGTGAATTTTGATTTGTTGCTAGCAAAGCTAAGATTTTACCCAGTTTGATGATATCTCAGTTAGATGGTTTTCATCTTATTTGTCTGGGCGTACGCAACGTACAAAGGTAAACGGGAAGTTATCGACAGCACTTCCTAGGTTCGTCGGTGTTCCTCAAGGCAGTTGCTTAGGGACCGATTCTCTTTCTTATATACACAGCAGATTTGAAAGATCACTTAAGTCACTGTTATTTGCATTCCTACGCGGATGATTCACAGCTATTGATTTCTTTTAAACCCTCTGAAACGGCTGAGGCTGTCCGTCATGTCAATTACTGATTTAGTGAGTGTAAAGAAATGGTCAGACGATCATGGTTTGCTATTGAATTCTAATAAATGTTCTGTAATGCTTGTAGACGGTTATCTTCGAGTAGTCAGTCTGTGTGAATAGCTGCGCTGAACGGTGTATATTTGTGGACGGTAAGCTTTTGATGGCAAGTAATAGTCTAAAGATTCTTGGTGTTAATATTGACCCCCAACTCGATTTTTCCAATCATGTCAAAGCTATATGTAAAAACAGTGACAATGAGATTAAAAGCCCTTTACAGATTAAGCACAATTTTGCCAGAATCTTCCAAGCTTGAAATTGTTCGGTCAACAATATTTCCTGCTATACATTATGCTCTTCCAGCTTTTGCTTGTTGTCTGACTCAGGAAAACTTGATGTACTTACTCGTCTGCAGAACAGAGCACTGAGATTCGTTTACAATCTGAAAAATTCGACCACATCAGCGAGTACAGATTAAATTGCTAAGGTGTTGTCTATCATGGATGTCTCCGACTTGCAAAACCGTCAATCTGGTCCACAAAATTCTTCAGACGGGAAAACCTGAATACCTCAGGAATAAGCTGGTATTCAGGCAAGAAATTAATGTGTGTAGTACCCGTCAGAACAGCCTATTTGGCACCTACCCAAAGACAAAGCTGGAAACGGGGAAAAAGGGTTTTTTAGTTACTTTGGACCAAAGAAATACAATGCTTTGCCACCTACTTTAAAAAGTTATAGCTGTAAGAAATTTTTAAGGGGAGTGTGAAGGTGGTGTTTGCCTGACCCATGCATATGCATCAGGTTAGTTTAGTTTTTATAGTTTAGTGTTTTACGTTTATTTTATGGTTTACGTTATTGTTCTCCATGTATTCTATATGTCTGACAAGAGTTTTCATGAAAACAGTTTTTGTTACTGATGGACGCTTGCAAAAATAAAGACCTTATTTATTTATTTATTTTATTTAACTATACAGTCGAGTAAGCAAAAAAACTTCTTATGTGCTGAAATCTGAAGTGTTCACAACATTGTGACGCACAACTACACGGTACGAGTAAGCAAACAAACTTCTTATGTGCTGAAATCTGAAGTGTTCACAAACATTGTGACGCACAAAATACACGGTACGAGTAATCAAACAAACTTCTTATGTGCTGAAATCTGAAGTGTTCACACCATTGTGACGCAACAACTGTACAGTACGAGTAAGCAAACAAACTTCTTATGTGCTGAAATCTGAAGTGTTCACAACATTGTGACGCACCAACTACACGGTACGAGTAAGCAAACAAACTTCTTATGTGCTGAAATCTGAAGTGTTCACAACATTGTGACGCACAACTACACGGTACGAGTAAGCAAACAAACTTCTTATGTGCTGAAATTCTGAAGTGGTTCACAACATTGTGACGCACAACTATACGGTACGAGTAAGCAAACAAACTTCTTTATGTGCTGAAATCTGAAGTGTTCACAACATTGTGACGCACCACTACACGGTACGAGTAAGCAAACAAACTTCTTATGTGCTGAAATCTGAAGTGTTCCCAACATTGTGACGCACAACTATACAGTACGAGTAAGCAAACAAACTTCTTATGTGCTGAAATCTGAAGTGTTCACAACATTGTGACGCACAACTACACGGTACGAGTAAGCAAACAAACTTCTTATGTGCTGAAATCTGAAGTGTTCACAACATTGTGACGCACAAATACACGGGTACGAGTAATCAAACAAAACTTCTTTATGTGCTGAAATCTGAAGTGTTCACAACATTGTGACGCACAACTGTACAGTACGAGTAAGCAAACAAACTTCTTATGTGCTGAAATCTGAAGTGTTCACAACATTGTTGTGACGCAACAACTACACGGTACGAGTAAGCAAACAAACTTCTTATGTGCTGAAATCTGAAGTGTTCACAACATTGTGACGCACAACTACACGGTACGAGTAAGCAAACAAACTTTTATGTGCTGAAATCTGAAGTGTTCACAACATTGTGACGCACAAACTATACGGTACGAGTAAGCAAACAAACTTCTTATGTGCTGAAATCTGAAGTGTTCACACCATTGTGACGCACAACTACACGGTACGAGTAAGCAAACAAACTTCTTATGTGCTGAAATCTATCTGTGTTATATATTGTGTGCATGATATGGCTCACGCTACGTTGAAAAAACATTGGTAATATTATAACATTTAAAGCTCTTTTTATGACCTGTTTTGTGGATCTGGCAGAGGGAGGCCTAGTTTTATTCATAATGATTTGTTTTAGCCTAATTTCTCATTGGAGGCTGTGGTCATCATGACT
Source organism: Homalodisca vitripennis (assembly GCF_021130785.1). NCBI lineage: Eukaryota > Metazoa > Arthropoda > Insecta > Hemiptera > Cicadellidae > Homalodisca > Homalodisca vitripennis. Next base: position 127,766,691 of record NC_060214.1, on the reverse strand, counting down.
TAGTATCAGGTTCTTGAAAATATGATTCTATATCTTTATTTAATGAATTATCTTACCTATTTTATAGTTATTCAAAATATTATTATTCATCAGTATAATTATTGCGATAGGTATTTGCACACCTGTAGGATGTTTTTTATCCAACAACAACTACGATGTGCTTAGCAACTGAGAATAACAACGATCAGTGTCCACGTTGTACTTGCCTAATACAATTTAATTACGATTATTCACTTTAGTCTAATACTCGTATATGCATAATACATCGAAATATTCTATGTAGATATTCTCTATTTTTTACTAACAAGATTTTAGGGTTTATCGGTGTACTACTGTAGGCAGTGCCTTTATTTCCTTAGGTCACGTTTATATACCTAATGCTAAGTTATTACAGGTAATAGAGAAACTAACTTGAAAAACTATAACATTTTATTGTAATCTAATCGTTTTATGAAAAATGTTTAATGAATAATAAACACTTAGTATAACACATAATCATAGTAATCTTGAAATAAAAATCGATTACTTCACAATTTATAAACATGTTTGAGAAATGAAAGACTCGATGAGTGTTTTACAAGTTAACTGAAAGGTGAAGTGAATTGTCATCTCGAGTTGAGCATTAACGAGAAGGTGAGTAGCAGAAGAAGTCGAAGTGTGTGAGGAAAGTGGCAACTGGACCCTCCGTGCTGCATAGCCGCAGGGGTCTCTCCTGGAACAAAAAACAATGGCTTTGGTATAGGATACAAGCAAGGGCAATGGATTTATTTAGATAACTATACGGATTTAAGTATACATAAAATAAAATAATACAAATAGTTAAGTGTTGTGATATCAGAAATAAAATTATATTGCACTTTCTTAGTTGATTCACCGCACAGGAGTCTTTTTGCGTTTTGAATGTGTATACATGAAAAATAATGCCATTACTTGTGAGTACATCGGTTTACATAACTATTTTACATGGCAATTCACGCCAATAACTACAATTATATGTAAACTTAGGTAACTTTGTCTAAATTTAAATTAATAAATTACTTTAGGAAATCTGTGTATATATATATATATATATAGTTACAATTTGTCCTAATTTTATAAAAAATCCTTTAAGTGAATCTCATAAACCTGGGTGGAAGGATATTGTACTACTGGAGTTCAAAGTGCTCTTTATCGAAAAAGCCTTTTTTGCTTTACAGAAGCTTTTCACGCGACAGGTGCCAAATGTCATCCTGTCTAGTGCCTGGAAATCGATTACATTGTAGCATAATTTACAGAACTTTAGAATACAGAACTAAGTATTCCTACGTCCCTCTATTCAATATATGCCATCCATACTTATATTCAAGTCCAAATCCAAGTTGGAGGACTCGAGGACTGGAGTCTGTTAGCATTGCCTCAGCGGTTACTCATCAAAATACGAGTCTATTTCCCCCCTGTACTCCGTTAGTATAGTCAGATTTAAGGCAAAATAGGACAAGGTCCGCGGCACGGTGGGGAGGCGGTGTTGCCAGTTAGAACGCTGTGACTTGTGCAACGCCGCAAGGACTTGTCACCGTACAACCGGATCATCGGCGACAATAGCTTGTTGATATAATAACACATCCGCCCGTTACATACCTAGTGGCTTACATTACGATATTAACAACAACCTCTGTAATGTCACAATAATGTGTTAGTTACAACGTTATCGTTCAAAATATGTTCGTTGTATAAGTTTTATGGTGGTTTATATTTAGATATAGCGTTTAAATCTAAATACAACTATGTTTTATTGGACACAACATCTTTAATAATAAGAGAGTTCGTATAAAGAGAATACTAATATAAAAATTTAACCCGGTAATTTAAAACACATTTTACCATTTCAAGAACGGTTTCATAATATGGTGAAAAATGTGCTTTTTACGTGGTCGCCCTCGTAATCTTACGAGTTAAGTCTTGGAAAAAGACTGTTGGTCGGAATCAGGCAGAATTTTGGAGAACAAACACAACGCGCACACACCACTAGTGAGACAATCACTTCAACAAAGCCACAATGATACTGACTGAGGGACGAAGGGAGACTTGGCTGTAAAGGGTAGTCAGCGAGGTAAGCCCATTCGCCCAGACGACGGCAGTCACCTCCCCTCCCATTCTACAGACTCTGTGACCCGTCAGTGTACCCAGAACCACGCGTCCCACCCCCGCCATGCCGATGAATGTTGGTGGCGTGAAGGTGTCGCCAACGTCTACCCATGGACATCGGACAACCCCTAGAAGCCCGAAGGTCCGATTTTGATGTTCCGCCCCATTTAAATTAATTTATTTTGCGTTTGGACAGTAATAAATAGTTTTTATACGTCATTTTTTTAAAAGTTAAAATTATAATCTAATTCTTTCATTAGATTACAAACATAACAGTGAGCATTTTGTTTGTAAGTATTTTTTTTATACTTACAAACATAACACACACGCACACTCATTCAATTTTGTACACCAGATCCGTAATTTGGCTGATTTTAGGCCAATACCAATTAGTTATCCCAACGATTCTCCATAAACTCATCAACCGAGTAAAACGCATTCGCCACCAGATGGTGCTTCAGTCGGGCTCGAATGTGATTTAGCATTTCTGTTTATTAATCAACCTAACACCAACTTGAGACGGCAAATGCGCAATTGCCGCCGTCCTGTGCTGTTGTACTCGCAAGTTGTCCCTGTCTCACTCTCGTTCCATACTGGTGGATGTCTCAGCCCTGTATGACAGTACATTACTTGGTCCAGCAGTACATAACCACCTCCAGCACATAGAGGCAAAGTAAAGTAAGCAGTTTTAGTTCCCTGATCGCATCCCTACACGACTCTAAAGTCTAGTTTCCGCATAAACCCCCCACGTGCCTGGGTCAAAGCTACGACGACTTCGGTGAGTTGGTATCTTATAAATAACTTTCTTTATTGTCATTGTTAACCTCTCCTAGCCATCTATATCTTCTGTAATATTAAGCTCTTTATTGTTTGGTTAGCTCGTTAGTCTCTCAATCATGCACTAATCTAAGTATAAGAACTTAATGAAAAAGAAATTGCAGTGAATTTAGTGAAACTAAATGAAGTCAAATTCTGGTTTATTCCCTTTAAATTTTTACATTACTGCACATAAATGTCTATAAATTGTAACTTTGTATGAATGGCACTGGATCTCAAGGAACGCGGCATTTCTGTGGTCAGTCGCGTACAATATGCCAGTAGCCGAGTGTCACATTACTTTGTCTAGAGCCAGGAGTCAAAACTATGTCAACAAACATGTTGTATAGAATCATACTATAAGTATCATAGTAAATGTTTCAAGCCTCTGTCTCATACCGTTATTTAGTTCCATTATATATAATGTATACTTTCGCAACCCTGTTACTCGTAACTAGTTAGTATTATATATTTCTCCAATGTTCTTGGAACTAAATTCTTAGTGGAATAATAGCGTAATTGGCACGTGTAGTAATTATTTCTCTCTCGAACTTTGTAGCCGTTCGACATTTCACCACTAGTTACCAACTCGCGCGCCTTGTCCGATGTCCGTAAGTCAAATTTACATTTTCCATATTATAAATTAGCTCTTTCATGCAAGATTACTATTTTGAATGTAATATAAAGTAAATTTGTAAATAGTCAAATATGGTGATGTTTGATTAGCCAGAATAATAATACAGATATTAGTTGTGGTGATTACAGATATTTGTTCTCTTCCTTCTGACGAAACCACGTTGTCGTGATTATAAGTTGTCTCGATGACTGGCTATTATCGTCGCGATTTTGTTTTAAGCGAGTTATTATTCAACTTCCAGTATTCATGATCTAGACTTCCAGTATTCATGATCTAGACTTCTAGTATTCTAAACTTCCGTTTTGTGGCTACAGCTGCAATGTCGAGCCAAGATGATGACGCAGCGGTGTGTGAGTCGACATTGACGTGAAATAAAGTCATTTTACAGTTTTATTAAGTGATTAGTTCGTGGGTAAAATTCCAAAGAACATAGAACCATCAGGCTCACTCTACAAGATATCATTTAATATCATTATTACTCTATTTAGGCAGCAACGTGACAACTTTTACTTAACATCCAAAATTGGTGCTTGTACGTTTTATTTGGCACAAGTAAGCTTTTCAATACCAATGAATATATTACTACGACCTCAAAGATCTCCAACCTTACGTGTTTCGTCCATTTCTGTACTGATATTTTCTAAACATTCCTCCTTTACTGACCTAAGAGAAAATGAATTTAAAAAAATACGAGATTTCAGATTTGGATTTATTTACGGCAACTTTTACTGTAACATTATGACCCACTTATATATTCAATTTCCTCCTTAAGTGACGCCGGGTACCGGGTACTTGATAGTACAAACAATTTGTACATTTTACTGCAGACAACAACACATCAGGTGTGGCGCCGCTATCCTCTACTTCTCTCACTTAATCCCAGTTTCCTGGAGAATAAGACGCGAAGATCGGACACAGAATGCACGTGCCCAGATCTCATTGGTACTGTAATGCTCTTAGCCAAGTTCTTTGCAGACTTTATCCTACACAGAGGGAGAGCGGGAGGTTACCTTTGGGTTTCTGTCGGTTGCTATAAACTGATTATGAAAATAAAATGTCATTATTATACAGACACGTATTCGATATGGCATACAAACACAATGTCAAACCGGTTTACGTACCAGTTTTACCTAATTAAAAATTAAAACCTGAAATATATTTAAAAAGTATTCAACTGGTAATTTATATTTTGTTGTATTTATTATCTTTCATCTATCCTTGTCACAGTCCGTACGTAAAATTAAAATAAGTAATTTATTAAATAAAAGGGACTCAATTCACCATTATGTAATAACAATATACTTTGGTGTTTATTGTATGAACACCAAAAATACATTTGTAATTATTTTCTAATGAATAGTTGTTAATTTTAAAGGCAAGACGATATCGCGTTATTACAGTTATAAATATGTAACGTACTCGGTTTATAACTCAAGAATTCCACTATAGGTGTTTGAAACAGAAATAGTCAGAATAGCCAAGGAGTAGCAGTGTCATAACCATCTGAAGTAACCGGCTTAGTTCTGTAACGTAGAGAGTGATACGAGAGGTAGCAGATGAAATATTGGAAAAGTGTCCAAACTTTGAATTGTGTGACTTTTGTCAACAACAAGTACTAAGTCTCCTTAATACATTCGACTTAGAAAGTTTCTAGAAGTGATAAAGCAACCAAACCGTAGTCGCAAGACTTTAAGTACTTTACTTGTTAAGATGTCCTTTTAGTGCGTTCTTCTTAGAGAGGTCATAAATATTCAAATAATACTGCGTAGGAACTGCTTAGGTATGAATTCCACTTCAAAACTTAAGCTCCACTTAAAGCTCTCATTAAATGGATTTTTGGATCTAACAATACAAAAAACGATACGTTATTACTTGTAATGGTTTGACAATATTAAGGATTGTTGTAATGTTCTTGGTCGGAAACGAATCTTCTCGCCTAAACTATCAATTAAAGACAAGATTTAAGTTATAACTATTAATAATAACAAATTTCAATTTCTTTGATTAGGTTTTTTTACGATGGAAGAATTGTGAAGTAAAAAGGATTTTTCTAGACATTTGCCATCGTTCAGTGATACAAAGAAACTGCCATCGAATTAATGATTTGTTAAATCAATAAACGATGGCAAATATCCGGAAAACATCATGTTTCCTTAAATTTTACAATATTGCATTATACATAGAGAGGCGCAGTGGAGTTAGTTTTGAAAAGAAACCACATATAACCTTCAAATATTTTATTCTAAAAGTTTTCTAGAAAGGAAAAATAAAGAATATATTATTTAAGAGCTCTGGCACAACTATCTTATGGGACATGAAGTTCAGATTAGATACCAGATGCTTAGACCAAATATTTGTGCCATAGAAAAATTTAACTATATTTAAAAAGCTGATTGCTTTGGGAAATGCTACAAGATGTAAAGCAATATAGAGTATAAGTGGATAGTGGGGAAGTGGTTGATCTGCTTGGGTCATGCTTCTGCACAGGCACTGATCATTCCAAGTCACCGATACCTGATGGTGAAGTTGCTGTAGTAAAACACATTGGAGGCCTTAGCAGTTGGCAAATAACGTTTAAGTGTGGTGAAACTGTATCTACTAAAACCAATTGTTTATTCTTTGTTGTTTCTTAGCTTTTTTGACGACGGAAGTATCGTGAAGGAAGCAGGACACTTGTAATCGTTTAGGTGTTACTGATTGTATTGTATCACTGAACGATCGCAAATATTCGGACTAAGCCTGTTTCCTTCACAATAGGTTATATATTTGTTAATATGTTATTAACTCTATTTGTTAATTATATTTGTTAATAATTTATTTTGGAAATTGTTAAATAAATGTTCTATACTTTTTGTATTAATGCCATACCATAGGAAATAAATACACGTGAAACCGATGAAATTCAGTAAAAAATCACTACGATATTAAACCTCATACAATGATATGTCAATATTGGCAATCATGAACTCTATGAACCAAGAAGCCCAGCCAATTGGAAATGGAAACCCTTGTTGTTTCTAAAAGCTTTGAACGGAGACTATAATATTGTACTTACAACTGTAACAAATATTAGCTGTGGTATAGTGTTAACTATTTTAACATATTTTTAAACACACGTGCTAGTGTCACTAAACACACGTGCTAGTGTCACTAAACTAAATTTGATATTTATTATCAAATTTTATAAATTATTTATCTGCCAGTATTATGTATAATTAATATAATCGATATGATAATTAAAGTAAAAGATCAATATAATTCAAACTCCTTGAATACTGTTGAAAATTTACTTTTATCTTATTTTTATCTTACAATTTATTATCAAAAGCTCGCACGTATACGAGTATTTATATAGATTTAAGTACCCGTACTGAGAGAATGTTTACAGTAATATGCTTCACTGACCAAAATGTTTGAACGATATTTACAAGTAATAAGTCTCATAATTTCTGTTAACGGTTTTAAGGGATTATAACTGTAAAAATACTAATAATTTTGAACAGTGGCATAGTAAGTAACGTGTTAAAATGAGTTTAAAACACGTGAGGCTTCATTCTATTAAAAGAGTTTTAGAATTGGCTCACATAGAGAAAAGGAAAGTCCAATTATATATATATAAAATTTTCAATAAATATTGAATCGCAAAAAGTACTTGCTCCGCCGGGACTCGAACCCGGAATATATAAATACTCATATATTTATATATATATATAAATATATATATTTATAAATAAATAAATAAATAAATATATATATATATATATATATATATATATATATAAGGATCAGTCATCAGTATTGCTATCACTGTACGTACGAATGGTACTGTAGAAAGGGAGCAAAATTATCAGTTCGATTGAAGTTCAATAGATTAGTCTGCGGAACTGGCCCGGCGGGAACTAATATCGGAGCGTGGTGGAGCCGGGCTGTTTTCTCCATAATGGGTGATCGCCATCTCTGATTATTGCAGTATCTCTACCAGAGCACAGTGTCTCGACTGTCTGTGTTTAGTTTTAAGTGTCAATCAATAACTTAGAAACTCACTGGAAGGCGATAGTGTGGTACAGGCAAGTTTTATGCCTGATTACTGCCTAGTTGTGGGTTTATGTATTAAATGTCATACCCTGAAATGAGAGCACTTGTAAACTAGTAAGTCAAAACAGGTTTTCTATTAGAATTATCCGTTAGACATGGAATAGACATTAATTTAGGGTTTTAAGACAACTATGAAACAAGTAAAAAGAGTACGTATTACTTTCATCCGACTAAGCTGCAGTGGTTTTTCATTTACGCTAGCTGGAAAATTTAAGAGAGTATAGTAGTTATATTTCACCCAAGGGGGAAGTGTGTTTATTGTCCAGATGTCTCCTCTGAAAAATACTAGCTTTACTTTTGCATTATATTTTTTTTTATGTCAGGTATCTCAATAAATGCAGAGAAGTAAAAGATGACAAAACCGCTTTCCACAGCCTACCAGTAATGTCACCAAAGAAGGTAAATCGTAATTTCCAGAACTGATTCTTGATTCTAAATTTTGTTATTGACGATGGAAGGTTTAAAAGAATAACAGGACTTTGGATATTTGTCATCGTTATATGTTACAAAATGTATAACACAACGTTAGAGGATTAGATCTATCCTCTTCATCCGGTGGAGGAGGTATTAATACATACAAAAGAAGGGAAAGAAAAGGATTCAAATATACCCAAAAGCTGGATTGATCCCAATCCTCTAAACGTTGTGTAACGTACAACGATGGCAAATGTCCGGAATCGTGTTATTCTTTCCAAAACCGCTTGTCAGGTCAATAGATGCCAGAGGAAGTACAGATCACCTCTTGCGTCACAACAATTACGTCATAGCTTCCAGGAGAAGTCCCTTGTAATTGATAACATTATTAAGCGTCTCTCACATTTTTCTTTTCTACAGAACTTCTGAACTCGTTCGTAGTTACATTACCTTGTTAACAATTCAAAAGGTTTGGAAGTGAATAATTGTATTAATATTTATTGAATTACTTGAATTTCAATTGAACTTCAAACACCCTTCCCCGATTAGACCTAGTCTATATAATTTAAACATCGCCGCATTCAGTCAGCCACTAATAGGTTCGACAGATCAGTATTTAGTAGACACTCGCATAGTTTCTACCGGCACACAACAAGCAGGAGTGGACGGGGAGGTCTCACTTTAGGTGACGTTGAGGCGGCCGGGACAATAAAAAGTGCAAAATGAAGCATAAGTTATACAGAGGAATACAATTGAACATTTCTTGCAGTTGGCATTCGGTGAGCTACTGAAAGGGCGGTTTAAGCTCCACGAACTTTACGTTTACAAAGTTAAAATCGAAACTCAGTCAAGCGTTTGTTTCTCTGTGAGAGCATTTTAGGGCTTGTTCTGAGAATTGTCTTAATTCATTTTAATTTATTAAAATATTGCGTTAAATTTGAGTCAAATATCATCAATTGAGTTTACATATAAATTAATTTTATATGCTTGCGTGCATGTGTATGTGAGTAAAAGACAAAAAAATTAAAAAGTTAATAATTTACAAATTACAACTCATTTTAGGTAACACTTTTTGCTGTCTAATTCTTTGGCATAATACAAATTGCATTGCAAGTATATTCTTTTTAGATTATTTAGGACCTCAATGCCTAAGGGTAATCTTCTTAGTACTGTCATATATTCATCATATTTAATTATTTGGGAAATGTTTGATAAAAATTGATATACAGTATGTGTCTCTTAAACTTGTGTTGTATAACCATGCCAGGTTAGTGGAGAACATAAAACATGTTTTGTTGCGAGATTCACAATTGTGTTGTTTCGTGTACAAATCACAGAGGTTACTCATAAAATTAATACAACACGTATAAAATTTAATATATAAACTTGGAAATAAAAATGTATTATATTTTTTAATATTTTCTGCATAGCCGGTTTTTACCACATTTAGTATTAGTATTGTTCCAAAGCCCTTTTATGCTGAGTGAACAGAAATGTTGTTTCTGTGTTTTGATCTACACACTGGAATATATATATATATATATATATATATATATATATATATATATATATATATGAAAATATATTGTCCGAGTATTACGATAATCGGAATTGTATTGTTTCCAACTACTAGGGCTTTTCAGGCGATACTATTCTTATTGCACTCATCATCACTCTTCAGTACTCTACAAGAGGAGTAATAAGTCGAGGAATCTCGTGAAATCTGTGCTGCCCACAACTAAACACAGAGTGCTGCAAGTAAAAGTGGAAATGTCACCGTAAACCCCACAGTATTTATAAAAGAAAACGTTTCTAAGTATCGAGGGCACAGAGTTACCAGACTATAAAGACAGTACATTAATTAATCGTTTATTTGTATATGTCTAAATCGCAATTGATTCATTATTGTAGGCTTACCTTGCGGTATTGAAATACTGTTTCATATGTGTTTGCAGAAAAGTATAAATAGTAATATGATGGGATATGATAATACGATAACATATTGGGATGTGAAAATCCCTATGACAAAACAAGGTTATTTTTCCCACGATCCCCTTAAGAGTTTAGGTCTCGCACACTATTCTTTTGCTGTATATTGAAAATTTCCGTTAAGTGCAAATAACAAGATTTCTCGCACTAATACCATCATGGACTATATTAGTGCGAATATAATAAGAATGACCTCACCTTGCGAACACACACAATTATATTCTACATACCATATGTTTGAATCTCTTTCGTATTTATTTTGTTAGTGTAAGTTAGTAAATTTTCATAGCGCGTTATCACGTTATCAACTATTAGGGAGGAGGTCAATCTGCATCTTTTTATTCCTTGAACACAAAATAGAAGTTGGCCACCAGCGCCTCCTTAAAAAGCTGGAGGATTGTGGTGTCAGAGGCGTTACTCTGGACTGGTTAGTTCTTATCTTTCTGGCCGAACCCAGTCTCCAAATAACAAACGCGTATGGGACAGCCCTCTCTCTATTTTTGCTTGTCACTTAAGGTGTTCCTCAGTGTTCACTATTCGTCTTCACTTATTTTTGTTAGATATGTTAACGATCTTCAGAACTCAGTTCAGGTCACATTGTTCAATATGCCGACAATAAGTGTTACTGTAAATGCTGAATCAGAAACTGTACTGAGCCAGAATCTTTCCTTAGTTCTGAATAATCTTAGCATTTGGTTACCAAAAAGTTCCTTTTTTGAATACAGATAAAACAAAAATAGTGTATTTTCGTCTGAGAACACGGTCTGATGATATGCTGGTATCCTGAATATCAGCTACATGATAAAGTAAAATGTCGTCAAATTCTTGGGATTTCATGTCGATTTAAATTTAAATTGGAACCATCACATAATCGTTCAGTGCTGCAAACTCAACTGGTGCCTGTGTTCTTTGAGCTAATTATCCATCTTCCTTGACAAAAACATGTTGCTTGTTGTGTAATTCAGCTACTTTTAATGTCTTCTGTTCTGGGGAACCTATTACTGTCTTCCCTTGAGAGAGTGTTTAAATTACAGAAGCGAGCAACTCGAATCATCTGTGGGCTGGGATGTCGTAACACCTGCTAAGACGTTTTCCCTGCCGAGGGTCTGTTGACTCTACCTTCTATTTTCATATATTCAGTATGTTTGTTCACTTTTAATAATCTTTAAAATTTTCTAACTCAAAATGTTCCAACTCCAACAAAAACTAGTAAACTTGTCATAACTGTGTTCCAAACAAGCATGTTTAATAAAATGAAATCAATACCTTTTACCCAAATTGTTCAACATCCTTCCTGAAACAATAATAGTTTGCGAAAGTGCTTCATCATTAAAACAAAGACTTGAAGTTCCTTTTGTGCTGTAAATACTCTGTAGAAGAGTACTCAACTTATCCTAGCTTAGTTTTCTTATTATGCTCCTTGCCTGTTTCATAGGCTATAATATTCTGTTTTAAATACCAAAGCCTTGATAAAATAATTTGTACGCCTTCCTTTTTTGATCGAATATGTTCTATACAATGCTTTGTCTATGAACAATAATTATTTGACTTTGAAAAAGGCTATGAAAAAAACTGTTCGGTCGTAAATTGTTATTTGATATGGTCCTAAAGTTTAATAATGAGGTAAAGAAAAAAGGCAAACATATACAAACACAGAATAACTAATGTTTCATAAACGCAATAAGCAGACATTTAAAATTGTATTTATACCTTTCGGGGCTATAACCACCTGCAAGAGATATGCAAATACGATTATGTGATATATCATACAACTGGGAATTTAAATAGTAACACGTTTATAAGATCAAAAACTAAAATCAACAATTTTTATAATAAATGATTCAAAATTTTAAAATACTTTTTTATGCTTCTTCGACAACGCCATTATAATGGAATATTTAGTAAGCAATGGGTCATAAGTACACACCAAACTTTTGAAGAGGGTAATATTACTCTTAGGAATCGTTAAAAAAGGAAGCATCGTATTTGCAAAGTTTTACTTTCCATACTTGTCCAGTATTGACAAGTATGAATTGCAATAGGCACATTTACATGCAAAATGTTGGCGTGTTTTACTAACCGTTTAAAACGTGTACTGAGACGCTGGTTTCCGCAACATCCTGCAGTGAACACGTGTAGTTGCCAGAATCTAGGGCTCCAACATTGGCGATGTACAGCCTACTCTTGAGTCCATCTGCCAGCATGTCAGTCTTCACGCTGTCAACATCATATACTTTGATCAAAAACATATAAGTTTATCATGTGATAAGTACATTAAATGTATCACACAGACAATACAATATTTGAAATTATTAGTTTTTGTATGAACAATACGCGTATGTGTTTATGATTATATTATACATAAGCACCATAAATACTGTAGGATTCTGTAAATAATTAAACGACAAAGTGTTGGACATTTATCCCAAAACATTATTTTTAAACGTTTTGTTAGAAACAATTCTGCAAACAAATCGTATATTACAAAAGTGTTCTAGGCAGTGTAATACTCATAATCGATTCTTAAGTAAGTAAAGGACATTTACATACTGACCTGATACCGCCACGAGTCACATCATAGTTGAGTATATTGGTGCCGTGTTTCCACAGTATGAAGTGGTGTGGCTTGGGAACCTTGGATATAGAACACTTGAGCTCTATAGTGCTGCCGGCGTTGTAGAACTTGTTCCTGATCGGTATTCCTCTCTCATCCCATATCTGCAGTTCTGGAACTGACATGAACATGACATCGTTATTCCTGGTTTCACAATCAGACACGTTATAGTCGACTGTACTGGTGCCGTGTTTCCACAGTATGAAGTGGCTTGGGAAACCTAGGATATAGAACACTTGAGCTCTATAGTGCTGCCGGCGTTGTAGAACTTGTTCCTGATCGGTATTCCTCTCTCATCCCATATCTGCAGTTCTGGAACTGACATGCACGTGACATCGTTATTCCTGGTTTCACAATCAGACACGTTATAGTCGACTGTACTGGTGCCGTGTTTCCACAGTATGAAGTGGTGTGGCTTGGGAACCTAGGATATAGAACACTTGAGCTCTATAGTGCTGCCGGCGTTGTAGAACTTGTCCCTGATAGGTATTCCTATCTCATCCCATATCTGCAGTTCTGGAACTGACATGCACGTGACATCGTTATTCCTGGTTTCACAATCAGACACGTTATAGTCGACTGTACTGGTGCCGTGTTTCCACAGTATGAAGTGGTGTGGCTTGGGAAACCTAGGATATAGAACACTTGAGCTCTATAGTGCTGCCGGCGTTGTAGAACTTGTTCCTGATAGGTATTCCTCTCTCATCCCATATCTGCAGTTCTGGAACTGACATGCACGTGACATCGTTATTCCTGGTTTCACAATCAGACACGTTATAGTTGAGTTTACCGAAGTTTGTGTTTCCACAGTATGAAGTGGTGTGGCTTGGGAACCTAGGATATAGAACACTTGAGCTTTATAGTGTTGCCGGCGTTGTAGAACTTGTTCCTGATCGGTATTCCTCTCTCATCCCATATCTGCAGCTCTGGAACTGACATGCACGTGACATCGTTATTCCTGGTTTCACAATCAGACACGTTATAGTCGAGTTGGTACCGTGTTTTTCCACAGTATGAAGTGGCTTGGGAAACCTAGGATATAGAACACTTGAGCTCTATAGTGCTGCCGGCGTTGATGTAGAACTTGTTCATGATCGGTATTCCTCTCTCATCCCATATCTGCAGTTCTGGAACTGACATGAACATGACATCGTTATTCCTGGTTTCACAATCAGACACGTTATAGTCGACTGTACTGGTGCCGTGTTTCCACAGTATGAAGTGGCTTGGGAAACCTAGGATATAGAACACTTGAGCTCTATAGTGCTGCCGGCGTTGTAGAACTTGTTCATGATCGGTATTCCTCTCTCATCCCATATCTGCAGTTCTGGAACTGACATGCACATGACATCGTTATTCCTGGTTTCACAATCAGACACGTTATAGTCGACTGTACTGGTGCCGTGTTTTCCACAGTATGAAGTGGCTTGGGAAACCTAGGATATAGAACACTTGAGCTCTATAGTGCTGCCGGCGTTGTAGAACTTGTCCCTGATAGGTATTCCTATCTCATCCCATATCTGCAGTTCTGGAACTGACATGAACATGACATCGTTATTCCTGGTTTCACAATCAGACACGTTATAGTCTAATGTACTGATGCCGTGTTTCCACAGTATGAAGTGGTGTGGCTTGGGAACCTAGGATATAGAACACTTGAGGTCTATTGTGCTATCGGCGTTGTAGAACTTGTCCCTGATAGGTATTCCTATCTCATCCCATATCTGCAGTTCTGGAACTGACATGAACATCGTTATTCCTGGTGCCCCAAATAAACTATTTGTGAATTCCTATATTTTTTCTAAAAATGTATAAATTTTGTTATAGTTGATAATGTTTGAATTGTGTAGTTAAACAGAATTAATTGTTCATGCACATAAAATGTCTTTACCTTTTTTTATTTTTTATGTTTTACATTTGACCAAATTGTACGTTAAAAATGTGAGATAGAAGTATTCCTCCTATGTAATCTTCTTTTCTATTTCCCAAGGGTTACAACGTGAGGGAGGGTAACACGAAGAGTCGGTTCAATAAGAGGTGGACATTACTGATAACACGCGCTATCACCAGATACGACATTTTTACTTGAGCTGTCTCTAACTCCAAATCTAAGTTCTGCTCTCTCTATTTTCAGAATTCACAAAACTTTGAAAGAAAATGCTGGGGGTGGCCAAAGTTGAAATATTTATAGCTCCTCTATTTTTCAATCTAGATATTCACAAATAAATATTTGTAAAAGTATTTATGCCTGCACTTTGAGTAAAATTAAGTTGTTTACATGATGTAAATGCGAGAATATTAAATAATGCTTTAGCATATTTTGATTTAATTCATAAGTAACATCCCATATTGTGTTCTGGCTCGAGATATTTAAGTATTATAGTACAGAATTATGCAAGTGCAGCTGTAACGGGTTCCTTTCATCCTATCTCAAAAACATAAACTATTAATTTTGTCTTAACATAATTTTGACGCATTAAGTAAGAGTAGTAAGAACCAACTACCACCACATCCACACTAAATAGAGACTTTCACTAAAGTTGGCCTGGAAACTTCCAAAAATTAAATACTTGGAAATTTAATGAAGCAGATTGCGGAGAAATAAATAACCACAGGCAGGCTGCCTCGTAAACCCGCAAAGTATAATTTAATTGGATTTGTTATTGGGGTTTTATATATCACATTAAAGTCATTGCAGACTATGGACGCCAAACCTGGTAACCCCAAAACAAGGATCTCCAAATAGCATGTATTGTAGAGATTTCGTAAAAGTCTACATACTTGCTCAAACGCTAATTCTAGTCCCATACATTGCTTAACTGGAAAGTAATAATTCTTTCCCATAATATTATTAAAGAATCCAACAGCGGCAATGCCTTCTTGAAACCGTGTCCTTCGTCTGTGCGTGCGATAACTCTTGATAGAAAGGCCCGACATTTAAAACATCGTACTGAAAACGGATTATCCTTGGTTCACGGAAGAACTCTCTTCAATGGTGCCTCTTCCGTTACGTTATGTTGAGTTGTTCGCTACTCCGTTGTTTCGATGTTATCGTAGACTTTATTTGCCTCATAGAAAATAGAAAATTTGTATATTTTTTATAATCTATTATATCTTAAACCCCATGACAAAAATAGAATATATGTTTTTCAAAAGGAAATTTCAGTTACGATCCTTTAGATATCATATTTCAAAACAAGAAAAATGTAGTTTTTCATTATTCATGAGAAGTGGTAGAAATTTAACTACAACTTTGATACATCTCATACTCCTGCCCATAGAGAAACAGTTAAAAATAAGAATATCAAATGTCTTTTCTCAACTCATTGAATACAAAACATACACATCTCTGAAACTATAACACATTTAACTTACATTGTAAAAAAACAACATGATCTCATCATAAACAGTTGCTATTTTGGCCTGATGACAAAATTGTTAAAGGGAAATCGCCTTTAAATACCTTTATTTCCTTGTGATGTGAATAAAAGGTTTTCTTTTTACTCTTCCCGTCTTAAAAGAAGTTACCTTCAAGTGTTATGAATTCATACATCCAAAACATAAATACATGTATAATCTTTGATGTGTTCACTTGTGTTATAACTTGCATAGAACGAATAAAGTATTTATTATTATTCCACTCACCGACCACCTGGAGGTAGAGCGTGTGGACGAGTGGGGGGTGAGAGGATACCTGACACTCGTACAGGCCCTCGTCAGTGTTCTGGGCGGAGGAGAGAGTCAAGGTCCAGTCGTTCGGCTCCACAAGAGCTACGGTGAACCTGGAGTCTCCGGAGTATATGTCCAGTCCGACCGACACCAGGCGCAACTGTCCTTCCTGGCGTCTCAGCCAGGATACCTGGTACATTGTGGGATAACAGATGTTAGGCTCGGGAGCACTGTCCCACTGTGGGACTACACACAATTCCATTGTCGTGCTTTCGTGAAGGAACTTAACTGAGTATTTGTTAGACATTTAAGTACGTAAGTAAAATCAACCGTGAAATACTGTCAATGAAAGATTCATTTTTGTATCAAGCTTATTATAAGTATTAGATAAAAACAGAGTTATTTTTGAAATTTTAGATACAGCAGAGTATTGTTCAATTCAATTTATATCTTTCAATTAGAAAGTAATTTTCTATTTGTAACCATCGAACTATTGGTGGTTTCTTTCTGTCATTTGAAGCTAGTAATATACATAATTTATATATACATAATGTTCTATCATGCAATTATATATAACTAAGCTTATAATAATCTGGGGATTTACCTAATATCGTGACACTAAGGTAAGGTTTTAGTACTAACGTTAATACTTGGTTTGATGTAGGCTGTGAGTTTTACACTAGCTATTTAAAAGTACTTCGAAACAGCATTAAGATTCAAGAGCAGTGACATCATTTTAATAGAGAAATTAAATTTGTATTTTGAAGCTGAAATTTAGCTATGTTATATAATGATTAGGGTTTGAATAGTTATAATGCGGTCTCCGTACAATCCTTACAACGGTTGATATCGGCCAGTAGCAAGTCAACAGCTCGCCTCAATGCTATACACCCTAATGAAGAGTTGTCTTCAGTAACCTGTAGTGTTCAGTAGTCAACCATTAACTTTCCCCTTACTCACATTTCAAATTCGGTATTTCGAGCTTGATGACACATGCTTACACTCGAGCCTAGTAAGGAAGTTACAATCACCGTAGTTTTGTCGGTGAGTTCGCTGACTCTGCAATGGAGAACGGCCGTGGCGCCGAATTGAACCGTGACGTTGACAACACTGGCGGAGTCATCGAAGTACGGTGTCAGAGAGGTAGAAGCGTCATCCACAGGTAACTCTGTGACGTCATAGTGGAGCGAGACTGTCGTCTGTTGCCAGACTACGTGTAGCTGGTTAGACGTCACCTCCTGCACGTCCTTGTCTGCAAACATCATAGCACATCACAATCAGCACGTCGTATTAATGTAAGAGGAATAACCGGTGAGTGGGGCGAGGGGGGAGGATATGTGATGTCCGCCTGTGGCTTACCTCAACCTCAAAACTTCCTGACCTAGTGCAGAGTACTGGAGCTCATGTAGAACTTGCATATCCTACTGTTGGCTTGTGAAATGTCACACCTTTCACCCAACACCTTCAGGAACATGAGCTTAGTTTTACGTTTAACCGAAAAGTCCCTTATCAATCCTGGCATTTTCCAATAGTAAACCATGGGATGTTCTGTAATTGTGAGAATGATCCGTTGTCATTAGAAATTCCTAACTTTATTACAGCACCTAAGGTTGTAACTAGTGAGCTCTAACTCTAGCGTCAAGGTACTGTTATTCTATCGTTTATTGAGAAATTAATATTATGAATTTTTGTTTTCAAATAATTATTACTACCCTACAAATCTAGAATAGTGATTTAGATCATAATTACGTCTCGATAATTACCAAATTGCTAGTACCACAGTGCTATGAAGTACGATTTACTATTTCATTCATACAATAGCCTACGATCATCGTAATCCGAATATCTTTCCTAGGAATATAAATATGTAATGTATTTTCTTCAGTCATTACTTTCCTACATCCTCAATCCAAAATATAATATGTTTATATATTAAATACACTTTATTTTTATTACCTAATCTTCTTTATAATTTATTAAATTAAGTACCGTATTATATTTAATATTTGGTTTATACATATATTTTTATATTATAATTTTCAAATATACCCTCAAATAGGCGTGTCCGTTAGAACATCGTATGTGGTTACAAACCATGTGTAATGCGATTTATAATTCCAATTAGGAACTAGATGATCGTGGAAAAATTGTAACTGTCTTCAAGGTGCTTAAAAAAGTGATTTTACGAATTAAAAATAAACGCAAAATTACTTAGTTTTTCTTCAGAATAAAAGCTGCTACAATTTAAATGTATATTAAATAAGGCGCTGCCTTAAAAAGGTGTGATAAAACATAGGAGCAATTAAAAAACTAAATTTGTTCTCTCTATTGATCTCGGAAACTACTGTTTAAAATATTCTCTAGACCATTTGTTCAACGTCGAAATTTAGAAATATATTTATGGTAATAATTATTTGAACCCTTAAATAAAGTGAGGTTGATATAAAATCTTACAAGCCAACACTGTAGTCTAACTGCTTTCTGAAAATAAAGGTTAAATTAGAACTTTTGGCTGAAAGTCGTTTTTACGATCGTTCTGACAATACTTGTTATATCATACAGGTATTTTGATAAACAGAAATGCGATATCCAATTTCAATTCAACCTATCCTTTAGTCCGATTGTTCTATGATGATACAGGTTATTATTCCTCACGGGGCTTAACTGAACATCTCTTTTATGATCGCCCCTGGTATTTATATTTTAAGAACCCTTTGAGAAGAATTGTTTAATGTGATATAAACTCTTCATAACGTCCTCTACCACCTAACTGATTATTGAAAATCAAATAAACACTATTTCGTAGATAATTTACATGAAAATCAAGAATTATTACATTATATCCACCACTTTATTTGGTATCCTTTAAGAAATAGAAATTGACGTGTGATGTAAAATCGTGACCTCATTTTGCTGTTTGTGTGCTCTTTGAGAGAGCAGTTTAAATTATTCCTTACATTTTTTGCCTCAAAACTCTGTTTAATTAATGCGCTTGATACAATTACTTGTAAAACATTTGAGAAGGTGTGATATAATCAATCATATTCTATACAATCTTATTATTATTATGTTTTTATTCAAAAAAGCCTGATATGACCAATAATAACAATATTTGAATAAACTTTAGAATTGTGTGACTGAGAACATCTAGAGAATCTAAGATTTGATATCCAACGTTTACATTCCGTACTTACATTTCAATGTTCCAGGAGAATAAAGGTTAAACGGTTTCATAGCTGAACGTAAGTTACATTCATTAATGCTCATAGAAAAGTTACGTGTACAGCGTTTAATAGGTAAAGGTACCAAACACAAGCTTAACAACTTGCTTTGCAGTCTGATTTCGAGAATACAAATATGATCTTGAGTGACACAATTTTACGGAACGTCAGTTTTATGATTGTTTTTTTATATTTGTAAAAACTTTGATACGCGTGTATACCATACACAATCGTACAACCTCCTTTGCTGTGTGATTCGGACAATGCAGGTTTTCTGAGATCATTTGACCGAACGTCAGTTTTATGATTGTTTGTTTGTTATATTTGTAAAAACTTTGATACGTAGGGACACCATACACATTCGTACAACCTCCTTTGCTGTGTGATTCGGAGAATGCAGGTTTTCTGAGATAATTTGACCGAACGTCAGTTTTATGATACCATACACAATCGTACAACCTCCTTTGCTGTGTGATTCGGACAATGCAGGTTTTCTGAGATCATTTGACCGAACGTCAGTTTTATGATACCATACACAATCGTACAACCTCCTTTGCTGTGTGATTCGGAGAATGCAGGTTTTCTGAGATTATTTGACCGAACGTCAGTTTTATGATACCATACACAATCGTACAACCTCCTTTGCTGTGTAATTCGGACAATGCAGGTTTTCTGAGATCATTTGACCGAACGTCAGTTTTATGATACCATACACAATCGTACAACCTCCTTTGCTGTGTGATTCGGAGAATGCAGGTTTTCTGAGATCATTTGACCGAACATCAGTTTTATGATACCATACAAAATCGTACAACCTCCTTTACTGTGTGATTTGGACAATGCAGGTTTTCTGAGATC
This sequence comes from Homalodisca vitripennis, assembly GCF_021130785.1. NCBI lineage: Eukaryota > Metazoa > Arthropoda > Insecta > Hemiptera > Cicadellidae > Homalodisca > Homalodisca vitripennis. Next base: position 127,746,254 of record NC_060214.1, on the reverse strand, counting down.
ATTTGACCGAACGTCAGTTTTATGATACCATACACAATCGTACAACCTCCTTTGCTGTCTGATTCGGAGAATGCAGGTATAAATGAGATCATTTCACTGAAAATCAGTTTTATGATTGCTTGTTATATTTGTAAATACTTCGATAAGCAGGGATATCATACACAATCTTAACAACCTTCCTTGCTGTATGATTCGGAGAATGTAGGTTAAACTTTTACTAAGATTATTTCACTGAATGTTACTTTTATGATTGCTTGTTATATTTGTTAAGACTTTTATATGAGCAAGACTATGATTACGATATTTCCTTTCGGATGTCCTTTCGTATAAGAGTATTGCAATCTTACAAATAGGCTGATCACGTTTTTGTCGATTCATAGTCTACTATCCCCTTCTGTTTCAGGTTATAATTGATCAGTCTCGGAAAAATTACATATATCAAGATGCCTTGAAAATAAAATGTGGCTATATAAATGTACTTATTTATTTATTTTATTTACAACGGCATACACAATTTTTATAAGCAAAAGTACAGTATTTAGGAAATCATTTGCCTACAAGCAAAAATAATTACAACATTTTAAATAGTGGAGTTAAAAAGTTCAAAAATCCATTAAAAAACATAGATAGAAATTGCAAAATGGCAACAATAATAACAAAATAATATAAATAATAGTAAATATATAACAAACAAATCAGAACAAAGTACCTTGAAAAGCAGCTAATAAACCAGAAAATGACCAAGAGGCCAGAATAAGACTAGTCATCACTCCCATTGCACTGGATCGCTTTAGCATCTCACTTTTAAAGGAATTCACCCTTGTTGAAAAGAAATCCACGGAAGGAAGATGTCACATCCAGATCTCAGAAGTCCTGGAAGGCTAGAGTTGTAAGCATAGCTGGTTGCCTAGTCTACTGTTATTTTAACAATAACACTAGTAAGAACAATTCAATTTAACAATAATACTTCGCGCACACATTGACACATGCTGGTTCGCTTAATAGTAATACCGATGGTTGGGAGCGAGCACGTGACTACTTATGTACAATGGTTTTTAAAGAGCTTTTATTATTGATGTTTTGGAGTATATAGTCAAATACATGGAAAGAAATGGGTTTAATGGACTTTTTAAAGTACTATAGAACAATATAATATGTATCCTGAGCAATACACAAACCGGGACCCAAACTCGCTCACTACAGTTGTTGGGAAATTAAAAAAAAATTAAACAAAAGCTGTTAGAGGGAAGTGTTCACTAATGACAACCGCCAGACATTACATTCACTCAGTTATTAGGCTTACACGACCGGTGTCATGACTGACACAAGTCACTCGTGGAGGGACGTTGCCTACACAATTAACTTCTTGAGATAGTTGGGCCTCCCTGTGGAGAGCAATATTCAGACTACAGATGTTAAACCGTAACAGCCGATAATTTTATAGTCGTCTGTACAGGCAAGGTGAAGGGGCGGAGCTCTCTCGTGATTGGCTGAAGCCTAACCAACCACCGACCAGTTATTAAACGTTTTGTCTCCCTAATGTTGACTAAGCCACAACTACATGAGTTTTCTATAGTTTCCGGAATACAAAATAGAATCTTGTTGCTTACTGGTCTCAAGCAGTTCTTCATCTATTGGGCATTTCCATTTTGTTATTGAGCCTGTTATCATCTTTTCAATGTGATCTGTATGTATCAAACTTTCCCACGCAATCGATAAAAATTATAAATTATCCTGTACAGATCATTGTGACACATCTGACAGGGAAAAATAAGGACAACAATAAAAGTGACACGTACCGGACTTGGCTGCGATGTCCAGATGGAGCCAGAGACCAAATACCAGGAGCCACAGTATCATTGTGATACATGTGACAGAGAACAATAGGGACAACAATAGAGTGACACGTACCGGACTTGGCTGCGGTGTCCAGATGGAGCCAGAGACCAAGGAACTGGGGCCACAATATCATTGTGATACATCTGACAGAGAACAATAGAGACAATAGAGTAACACGTACCGGACTTGGCTGCGGTGTCTACATGGAGCCAGAGACCAAATACCAGGAGCCACAGGATCATTGTGATACATATGACAGAGAACAATAAGGGACAACAATAGAGTGACACGTACCGGACTTGGCTGCGGTGTCCAGATAGAGCCAGAGACAAAGTAACAGGAGCCACAATATCATTGTGATACATCTGACAGAGAACAATAGAGACAACAATAGAGTAACACGTACCGGACTTGGCTGCGGTGTCTACATGGAGCCAGAGACCAAATACCAGGAGCCACAGTATCATTGTGATACATGTGACAGAGAACAATAGGGACAACAATAGAGTGACACGTACCGGACTTGGCTGCGGTGTCCAGATGGAGCCAGAGACCAAGGAACTGGGGCCACAATATCATTGTGATACATCTGACAGAGAACAATAGAGACAACAATAGAGTAACACGTACCGGACTTGGCTGCGGTGTCTACATGGAGCCAGAGACCAAATACCAGGAGCCACAGTATCATTGTGATACATGTGACAGAGAACAATAGGGACAACAATAGAGTGACACGTACCGGACTTGGCTGCGGTGTCCAGATAGAGCCAGAGACAAAGTAACAGGAGCCACAATATCATTGTGATACATCTGACAGAGAACAATAGAGACAACAATAGAGTAACACGTACCGGACTTGGCTGCGGTGTCCAGATGGAGCCAGAGACCAAGGACCAGGAGCCACAGGATCATTGCTGTGTACACATCCTGCCCACAGGATGTTATAAGAATACGTTGATTATCTGTAACAATAAGTAAAATTATAGTAAATAATTGAGACAGTGAATCAGGTATTAAAATTCAATAATACTGAAACAAAATTAATGAGTGAAAATGTTTGCGTTGTTGGTACCATCAAAGTCCTATCATAGGGAACATGAACGTTAATTTTTAGCTTATTAAATTTTCTCAACAGAAACTATGTAAATTCCTTATTCACTACATTTATGCTAACTTTGTTCTTAGTAACAGTCATAGTAGTGATGTCATTATTTACTGAGTCCGTCTAAACTTGTAAATAGGGCATACAAAAGAACTGTCCCCGAACGGCAAATCTAAGTTTGCGCACATTTAATCATCTCTTGTGCTTTAGTCTATGTTCATTTGTGTATCTGTAACGTTTTGTATTTTGTCTGTAAAAGATATTTAATTTTTTTTAACTAAGCAAATTATTATAATTATGAAAGCCTTTTGAATTTTTGAATATTTTACTAATCATTGACATCACCACTTATTATTATCTATACAAATAACGTATAATATACTATTGCTATAATGGAGTGAAAGAAAGTTAACAATCGGTAGCGTAAAAAAGCATACCATCTAAACGTTATTTTAAGTAGAGGCTAATCCTCTTCTAAGCCTTATTCTGTCCCGTCCTCATGAACCAATGGTTTTTGCGAAGAACCTTATCAGACAGAATAAGGGGAGTCAACATAGTGCAAAGTCGATGTACTGAGAAACAGTGGTTCGGTCAAAGACAGAATTTGAACCTGAGCTATCTCTAACACTCCCATATATTCAACCTGATTTACATTACTAAATTATAAACATTATGTATACAGTAAAGATTTTATTTAAGGAAATATAAAGCAAATTGTATTAAATAACATAAGCTAATGTTGAATATTGGATTGAGTGTGAAATATATACACATCAGTAGGGCAAACCACATTTTTAATATCTAAGAATTTTGTAGAGCACAATAAATTTTAAGAAATATGCAGTTGTTTCCGATATTATCCTTGTAAATAATAGTGAACATACTTCTAACATTTTTAGTAGGTAACCTAAAATACCAAAAAGTGGACAAGTTAGTGATGATGATAGTACCACCTTCATTAGTGGGCAACTTGAAATACCAAACAGTGGACATATCAATAGTGAACACACTTCTAACACTTTTAGTAGGTAACCTAAAATAAGATCAGGCACTGATATTGTTATTTAATTCTTTGAAATTAGCCGATGCGAAGAAAGCGCAACTTGTTTTGTAACACAAGATATCTCTCTCTTGATGTTCGCTATAAAACGCAGAAAAACTACTAGTTTCATGAATCAAGATTTCATATTAGCTAACGGTGAGGATTTATTTAGAGTTGGTATAATTTTTTAATTTAGGTTCAAGCTCTTTTCCTGTCACAAGTCAAACGTAGTATATTTTAAATATACTTTTAGTAAACAGCCAGTAATGTTCAGTCTGATATACCCTTTCTAATGTAACCTAATCTATTTATCAGTATACACATATATTTTTTCATAATCATCAAAATATTTGCTCTTGTATAATAGAAGAATAATAAACACGATATACGGAAACCTACAATAATTGTTCGTATCATCAACATTGTCATTGTCCAATATTCACTATAAGACAAATCATTGACGATACCAATGTTTACAATTTAAATGTTCTATTCTAAACAACGAGCTGTTGGAGTGTCATTCTTATGATAAAATACAATGACTCGAACCAAGCGGTGAGATTTATTTAGATAAGAAATGAAAGGAAAAAATATTAATATCTTTGATAATTATTATAGATGTTTGTGGAATGTTGAGTTTGTTGTTACCATGTGTTTACAAAATTAGCTATTTCAGTGAAAGTTATTAAAACAACTGTCTACAAGCAACTTTACTGTCATGTTGCCTAGAGATACTTGGAATGTACTTTTGTCCGGGTTTCTGTTGTTCATAAACATAACACGTTAAAATATTGTTTCCAAGGCTTGTGACTATGCAAAACCTTGCAATAGTAAAGTGAGCACACGAAGCAGTTACGGTTCTACAACGTACCTTTCTGAGATTGAGGAAAGAATTCCAACTTATCTCCAGAGGTGCAGTTGAAATATTCGTGACTGAAAATCGTAAAAGTTTTATCGTTCTCGAGAAGTCGAGCTGGCGGCGTTATGAGTTTCAATTGAACCATTTTCCTGTTTTCTGCCGTTCTGCCGTCTTCCGTTGATTGCGAAAATTGTGTTGCCGTTAGTTATCTATGTACATTAAGTTTACAAGAAATACAACTATTTTAATACTTGCTGGAACTACACTAATCGATTTCGTAATAATCCGTGTGGACCTTTAAATACATGATATATAACTACGTTATAAAAAACAGTAAATATCTTTCATATTTAATATACATCGTAAATATTTTCTATAAACCCTTAAAACCACAAGAAAAAATAAATAATATTTTTTAAATTTATTTTCATGTTATATTTGTATAATGTAATGAAAGGTGAAATTAAAAATGTAAAAGCATGTCAAACCCATTTCACAGCAGAAGTTTTTTAAGAATGGCAAAACTACTTAAAATATTATAAAAACTAGCTAATTTACAGTGCTTTATGTCTAATAATATTAATGCTACATCATTACAGCTGCTGAATAATTTAAACAAAGCAAAAACATCCAAATACGGTAATTCAAGGAAGCTTCCACGGAAATACTACCCGGACATAAAAACGGTACTAAAATGTAAAGAAAAGCTGGATGGTAGTAACATTAAAACGTTTTATTTCTTTACCTTGATTGAAGTAATGAAATGAACATTGTATTTTTTGTACAATTAATCTTACAGATTAAAAAATCTTCAAAGATATAACAAGACTATGTACCTGTAACAATATAAGAAGATGTACGACACAATTTACTAGAATGTATTAATATTCTCTCAATATTAATATTGCGACAACTTACACCCTTAAGAAGCTTCAAAATAGGAAAACTCTTGTTCTCCACCCAAAAGGCAACTTGCACACATGCATTATACCAATACTTGAAGAAAAATTAAAAATAAATAAGAATCAAACTAAACAAATCTATTTTTAGCTGTGAACGTTATTCGTGTTATAAAAATTAAAACATTAATTTTCTGAAACAATATTTTCCCGATATTTACCATAGTTCAGTGATACAAAAATCCTATTTCCTTTACAATTCTCCCATCATAAAAAACTAACTTAAACAGAATTTGTATTATCTAAGATGGGGTTGCAGGATTGTGCTCAATATAATATACTTTCCACCACAGCACGAAATATTGAAGTTCATTTCATGAAAAGGGATTAGCAGTCTTAACGCAATTTTCTGATAATTTAAAGCTTAATTGCCTAAGTTGCCATAATCTGCTTTCACTTTTTTGCTTCTAAAGTAATGAGTAAGATGAGGCTCCAGTAACCTGAGAGGATTAATGGCGACTTAAGTGGATTGTAAAACGTCGACTGAGACATAACGTGCTAAATACAGCTAATCTGTTTTATATTATGTATTCCCTTGTTTGAAATACACGATAGTCAAATATGAACTTTGATGAAATATAGATTTAAGAATAATAAAGTTTTTTTAACTTAAGAGCTACAAATGATGATTTTATTAGATAATCTAGCCTGATATTAAACATAAAAAAACACCTCGAAGGTTTTATTTTCTGTGATTAAAACAGAAAAATACCTTGTATAAAACTGTGGACTTGTGTAAAAATATTCAATCCTAGAGAGTTTGAATCGTAGTTTAAAGCGCGGCACTAGTACATTTTGGAAATGAGGTTAAATATTGATATTTCAGATTGCCTACTAAGTAGGGTGGAGATAACATCACCACAGACAAGTCCACTTGTTTATCACTAACCTGTCTACTTTTTGAATTTTCGGGTTCCTACTAAGAAGGTTTAGCTAACCTTTCCAAAAACTAGTCCATTTGTTGATATTTTAGGATACCTACTAAAAAGGGTAGAAATATCATCACCACTGACTTGCTCACTGGTTGGTATTCCAGGTTGCCTACTATAAAGGGTTGAACTATCAGCTCCACTAACTTATCCACTGATTACAAATTCCTCCGCCTCTCTGGACGTTTGCCAAGTGGCTGTTTTCCAATGTCGACTGACGACGGTGGCTGTTTTATTCACAGGAACGGTGACAGAGAGTCGCTGTCGTTAGGAGGTCTGACATTGCTCCTGACACACTCCATTACCTCGCCCCTTTGTAATGGTTGCTTCATTTAAATGTGACGCAAAAATTGACCCAGATCCGCGAACTTTTAAATTAATGGTTACAACTTTATAGATCTATTGTACATGTTGAGGTATAGAAGGGTAACTGTGTCAATGGTTGCGGTTTGGATATTGTATATTACACGTTGAACAAGACCATACCTTATACTGTAACTTTACTTATTTATCATCGAATATTGAATATATCTAAAGCAATTCAGAACCTATTTTAACGTACGTAAATTTATTGAACATAAGCCTGACTAAATATGGCCAGTTTTGTTAAGCCTCAACTCAATATAGTACTTAATAAATGTTTATATTCATTAAAACCTAGAAATTGACGCTGTAATATGCAGAATTTAGTAACTATTGTCAATACCAGGTATCTAATACCACAAAATTACTTAATGACAGTAAAATAGATAAGGAAATAATGAATAATCATACGAAAATGACAAGAAGTCGTCAAAAAAGTCTCAAAAAAGAACATAACATATGAAATAAATTTTAATTCAAACTAAAGGATATGATATGATCCCATGTTGTATTATTTATTAAAGTCACGAAAAGTTCCAGATATTCTAAGAATATTCCAGACTGACTTTTAAAAATGAAGCACGTTCAACAAATTTGCGTCTAGTTAATATTCCACGTCATCTTTGAAAAGTGAAGATTAAATCGGGTAAGAATATTTACCAGTCTTCAACCAAACATACGTAATTAAAAGTGTATGTACTCATAAGGTTTTAGGTGAGTGGGTACAAGTAACTTAATGTTTAAATGGCATTATTTGTGTCGGTGATGACAGGCAGTAGATTGGTTTGCTGCAAAGTAAGAGGACTAATGTATTCCAAGATTGGCATTGACTCAATTAAGAAACATTTAAAATGCTTAACATACACAAATGATGTGATAGACTTGAGATTTTTGAAGTGTGTTGCCTAAGGTAAGTTGTGACATAACTATCGTCTAGGGCCAATTACATGTTAAGATGTTAAGTATAGACAGCGTGTTAGCTAGATTTAATTTATATCCGAGTGCATTCAAAAAGTATTGTTTTCTAACAACAATAAATTTAAACACCCTGTATTTTAGAAAATTATAAATGATGGAAAACTTAGATTTCATGACCTAGTATTATACGAATATGCGAACGAGAACTTCTGTATGCTTACCCCAAATGTTTGAGAATATGAAAATATTTCCTTTATTTTAGAATAGTTTTATATGAATTCTATAAAACATATATAGGATATCTTTTCAAATAACTTCAGAATGGCTGAATAACAATTATTATAATTAATTATGAAAAAGATACATTCTCTGGCTGGATGATGCTGAAATCAACATTCATTAGGCTATTGCAGATAGCTGTGGTATAATTAAAAATTAAGATTTTAAAACGGAGAGTTTCAATATGCTGTGGTTCAAATTCTCAGTTGAAGAGAATTAAGAAATCATTAGGTTAACAGAGAGGGCAATAATTGTTGTTCTGGCGTCTACAGCTACTTTCAATGCAACAAAAAGAGTCATTAGGCAAATTCTAATCCTCTTACAAGTTTTCTGCAAGGTGGATTTTTGAACGGATTGTTTGCCTTGAGAAGAGTTTCGGTCTACAAATGGAAACATTCTCAGTAACTGTGACAGATTTAAACTCATAACCTTTGACTTATGCATCCAATAACATTATAAAACGCATTCATCCCAGCTGGTGAGTACAGGCAAGCTTTGTTTGTGAGCGAAGAGAATATTTATGATGTTTGTATGCCTTACTTATAGAACAGAAGTTTTAAATTTAGAACAATTTGAGAACATCCTTGGCAATCTGAAACAATGGTTTTGTGGGAAATATGGGTAAATTGAATACGTCTTCAGTGAATAATGTATATTGCTGCTTTAAAGTTAATTGTGTTATTTTAACTGTAGATGATTGAGAATTATTGCGCTACAGAGTTCTACTAGATTATTATGTTGAATATATTTAACAACAAATAGAAATTATAAATACTGTTATTTAATACTAGTTTGTTTTTGTGAATGATCTTAAAAGTATAATTATATGTAGTACTGTGCAAGATCGCTATTTTGGTAGAGTTAAGATTGGTTAAGATAAGTTGGTAGGTAAAATTAAGATTCAGCTACATTTTACCAGGGTTGAACTTTTTAGTGAATTTTGGTGAACACGATCTATTGACCGCTTGACATGAATTCTTTATGTTTCGTAACACAGAGTGGTTTGTGTTCTCGTTCATAATAATTATTAATTCTTATTATTGAGGAGATGCCACTGTGTTTTATAAGAAGATTGTTAGTTCCAATAGTGTTGTAATTAGTGTAATGCCAACTAGTGTAATTGTTTAAAACATTAGTCAAGTACTTCATTATTGAGACAGCAGTTTGATCAACATTTTAACTTATATCCTAGTGTGTTCAAGATGTATTGTTTCCTAATAATGACTAATAATAATGTAACTGCTTTTAATAACCTCTTAGTAACCATGTTTCACCTAATCTCGGCGTTTCTGATTTGCTTGACTGCTCGACGTCACGTGACCGCTGCTAAGGCCGCCTCACACCGAACGTACAACCTTCACTGGACGGACTTTGTACTTCACACAACATCGTACATCGAGCGGATGTTGTCAGAAGTGTACCGTGGAGTGCTGCTGACAGTTCCAGTAGTGATGACGAGAATACAGTCCTGCTGTACTCAGTTCATGTTACATGAATCTCACCATATGATGGCTGATTTAGTGGAGGACGAAGAGTTATTCATACGTTATTTTAGACTAAGGAAAGAAGAATTTGAACAGTTTTTGGCACATATAGAGAATGATATAAAGAGGGAAGACACGAATTACATGAAATCAATCACAAGCAGAGAATGGCTAGATGTGTGCTTGAGGTAGGCTTTTATAACTATTAAGATGCAGAAAAATCTATTAGTTATTTACTAGTTAATAGCTACAAAATAGTGGTAGACATTGTTAAGAGCTCAAAATGTATATTTTGTTTCCTATGATAAAATGTAACATATGTACGTTAATGTCAGGGTGTCCAGTAGCTCTCTGGACAAAGGTATAACACGTTATTGCTCACGGCAACACAAACTTATTTCACCTCATCAACACGGGTCTCCGATACATAGTTTCTCGTCTGTCTGCCTGTGTGTGTTTTCTTATAAAACAAATTAGTATCGTAAAACTATTATATTAAATTATTCGTTGAAGACCTTAAGTGGACCATTTCTTCTCACTGTAAATTTGCTCTTAATCACTTATTTATTGCTCGATTTAAATAATTGGTGTTATTAGATTTATGATAAAGTTCTCTAAAACTATTATTTTCGTAATTATTGAGAAAAATTGCTGGTATTTAAGTTATTTATAGTTTAAAAGTTTGAATGGCTGCCATTTTGAAAGTTTTTATAATAATTTAATGATATTGTTCACTAACTGGACGTGGTATCATGAATATTTTGAGTCAAATTTGGTATAATTTAATTTATTAGTTTTTAGCATATTATTTTTTTATAAAAATAAACACATATAGACAGACATATATGAACCAAATTCGTTATTATTTAATTTATTTGTTTTGAAGATATTAATTTTTTTATAAAAACACATACAGACAGACAGATGGGAAACGAAGCATCGGAGACCCATGTTCATTAGGTGAAATATGCTTGTATTGACCTGAGAAATAATGTATTATACCTTTGTCCAGAGATTTACGGGATATCCTTTACATTTTCGTATTATATATTAAATATCTTTTACTTGTACTAAAAAACTAAACACGTTTCAAAACATTTTTACCAATAGCAAAAAAAATCTTGGTGTCTGTATAATGTTGAGATAAATGTACACTAACAGAAATTCTATAACCAGAGACTTGATAATATAAATTATAGTCGAAAGAAACGTACATTTCATGTGTATTTGTTATATTGACATAAAGAATAGCACTATTACTTTACCTGTTAATAACAACAACGGTAATGGCTAGTTCGTTAGTAGGCTATTTAATTAAAAATAAATTTGTACTCCTCCATGATAAACACTAACTATTTAATAACTTGTAATAATACAAGATCGTTTTGAAACTTAAGGATATCTCAAATACTGTTGCTCAGTGAGGCCATAGTCTAGACTTCTCTAACTCAATCTCCCACTCCCCCAAGACATTACCGATTCTTTTACTGGGCGATGACACTTCACTCAGGGAGCCACGAAGTCTGAACGTGGACTACAACATTAGAACGAGAGTATGTCACATGGTCACAGTCACTTGTCATACGTCATATACGTGTTCAGTAATACCCAGCATTACTACAACACGGGTACAGTGGCACATGGTCACAGTCACTTGTCATACGTCATATACGTGTTCAGCAATACCGAGCATTACTACAAACACGGGTACAGTGGCACATAGACACAGTCACTTGTCATACGTCATATACGTGTTCAGCAATACCGAGCATTACTACAACACGAGTACAGTGGCACATGGTCACAGTCACTTGTCATACGTCATATACGTGTTCAGCAATACCGAGCATTACTACAACACGAGTACAGTGGCACATGGTCACAGTCACTTGTCATACGTCATATACGTGTTCAGCAATACCGAGCATTACTACAACACGAGTACAGTGGCACATAGACACAGTCACTTGTCATACGTCATATACGTGTTCAGCAATACCGAGCATTACTACAACACGGGTACAGTGGCACATGGTCACAGTCACTTGTCATACGTCATATACGTGTTCAGCAATACCGAGCATTACTACAACACGGGTACAGTGGCACATAGACACAGTCACTTGTCATACGTCATATACGTGTTCAGCAATACCGAGCATTACTACAACACGGGTACAGTGGCACATGGTCACAGTCACTTGTCATACGTCATATACGTGTTCAGCAATACCGAGCATTACTACAACACGAGTACAGTGGCACATGGTCACAGTCACTTGTCATACGTCATATACGTGTTCAGCAATACCGAGCATTACTACAACACGGGTACAGTGGCACATGGTCACAGTCACTTGTCATACGTCATATACGTGTTCAGCAATACCGAGCATTACTACAACACGAGTACAGTGGCACATGGTCACAGTCACTTGTCATACGTCATATACGTGTTCAGCAATACCGAGCATTACTACAACACGAGTACAGTGGCACATGGTCACAGTCACTTGTCATACGTCATATACGTGTTCAGCAATACCGAGCATTACTACAACACGGGTACAGTGGCACATGGTCACAGTCACTTGTCATACGTCATATACGTGTTCAGCAATACCGAGCATTACTACAACACGAGTACAGTGGCACATGGTCACAGTCACTTGTCATACGTCATATACGTGTTCAGCAATACCGAGCATTACTACAACACGAGTACAGTGGCACATGGTCACAGTCACTTGTCATACGTCATATACGTGTTCAGCAATACCGAGCATTACTACAACACGAGTACAGTGGCACATGGTCACAGTCACTTGTCATACGTCATATACGTGTTCAGCAATACCGAGCATTACTACAACACGAGTACAGTGGCACATGGTCACAGTCACTTGTCATACGTCATATACGTGTTCAGTAATACCGAGCATTACTACAACACGGGTACAGTGGCACATGGTCACAGTCACTTGTCATACGTCATATACGTGTTCAGTAATACCGAGCATTACTACAACACGAGTACAGTGGCACATGGTCACAGTCACTTGTCATACGTCATATACGTATAAGTATACCGACTACTACAAGAGAGACGAGTACAGTGGCACATGGTCACTTGTCAGTCATATACGTGTTCAGTCAGCATTACTACAACACGTACAGTCACATGGTCACAGTCACTTGTCATACGTCATATACGTGTTCAGTAATACCGAGCATTACTACAACACGAGTACAGTGGCACATGGTCACAGTCACTTGTCATACGTCATATACGTGTTCAGTAATACCGAGCATTACTACAACACGGGTACAGTGGCACATGGTCACAGTCACTTGTCATACGTCATATACGTGTTCAGTAATACCGAGCATTACTACAACACGGGTACAGTGGCACATGGTCACAGTCACTTGTCATACGTCATATACGTGTTCAGTAATACCGAGCATTACTACAACACGAGTACAGTGGCACATGGTCACAGTCACTTGTCATACGTCATATACGTGTTCAGTAATACCGAGCATTACTACAACACGGGTACAGTGGCACATGGTCACAGTCACTTGTCATACGTCATATACGTGTTCAGTAATACCGAGCATTACTACAACACGAGTACAGTGGCACATAGTCACAGTCACTTGACATACAGTACGTCATACTCACTTGGACAAGACGCACATGGAGTATGATGTGTATACGAGAGTACGTCTTAGATACACCTTAAAACTTTTTCGGTAAATGAATAATATAAAAACACAATTGTTATAAAGTATCCTTAGTTCTTGAGACACCTCTGTCATGTTGTATTAAGTGATATGCACAACGTAACACATTTACCGTATATTTACAAAGTATTGTAATTCCGGCTTCAAATTCATTACTTGTTCCCGTATTCATATGCAGTAGATTCATACTGAAAAGTGTTTAAATACTTGTTGGAAGTATTTAATAATATTTGCAAACTAGAACCAAAATTACTAATCAGTAAATATATATATTAAAAGACTAATTTAATCTGATTATTAATAATGTTAAAAATAACTTTGTACTAATATTTTTAATTAAAAATTATATTATCAACATTTGCCTTACCGTATGTCATTGTACAAATACTATGCAAATTTAAAAGATTTAATTACAAGTTGTATTACTGTATTCCAACTGTCCAGCTCCAGTAGTTTTAAAATTTAGGTTAACATGTATTTTAATCAAGAATATTAAGGTTTTCACGACATCAAACAAATAAAACACATTCATTAGAGTTGTGTTTGTATCTTGTATAAATGTGCACGCTGCTGGAAATCCTTTATTTGAAGTTACAAAGGAATCTCATTGTACAATAAAACCTTTGAAACTGCCAAACAACAGACTCTTTTAGTAAAACTTTCAGCCATCATATTACAATTGGGGGACTTGAAGTTTAAATTAAACATTTCTACGATAAGATTTCTTTATTCATGTTATAAATGTCGGTATTCATGACGTTAATAACTCAACACATAATAACATCAATTAAAGCTACTAGTAACACATCAATAATAAATAATAAAAATCTTAAACAATAACAATAACATATTAGCAATAACAATAACATTTTAACAATAACCGTACCAAAACAACAATATAGATCACTCAACACATGTAACAAATAAATAATGAAATAACAAAATATACACAACTTTTTTTCCTCCTTCCTTCTTGTTACTGAGTGCACTAACTCATCTTACTGTAGATCATATACAATATATACATATATATATACACACATGCCATATATATATATATATATATATACAGGGTGATTCATGAAAAGTTCTCTCCCCCACTTCTACAGCACATTGTACTAGTAAAAATAATGAAAAAAATGTTATATAAAACATAGGTCCGAAAACGCTTCGTTAGCGAGTTACAAGCTAGCGAAAGATTTCGCCTAATTCCTTCCTGGGTAAAGAGTAAAATAAAGCCATACCTGAACTTTTGGAAAGGTTTAATTAACTAAGAAATATCGTGGATTCTTATGTATTTTTTACCTGATAAAGCGTAATAAAATAGGTTTCAATCAGAACGGTACCTGTAGTAGTTTTTGAGGGACTTCAGGGTTAAATATGCAAAAAATTGGGGCACGAAACAATGTTTTTTTAAGTTTGATGTACAATAACTTTGTTAAAATTGGTGATAAATACATAAAATCAACAAACATCAAGTGTAAGAATTAATTCTGAGAAAATTTAGGTATAATCAAAGTCTAAAATAAAACAGAAATAAACTACTAAAAAATCGATTTTATTCAGTATAATACATAACTAGCTGTAAAGAAATACCGTACGGTATTTAGTTAAAATAAAAACAAAAACAAAATGTTTGTTCCTTAATGATGAGATAAATTGAGAAAACAAGATTAACTGTTAAAATAAATTTTTTTGTAAATAAAAATATCATGTTTTATTACGTTGTATTTTTTTTTTAATTTACATAAAATGTTCGAAAATAACATGAGAAGCAAAACATTTTCCCATTATTGTTTACTAATCATCGAAATGATGCAGTTTTTTGTTTTATTAATTTCTAAGTTGGTAACCGCACGAATAACAGCTGATCAAACCAATGGTATTCTGTACTGTTACGTTAGAAACTGTGTATTAGTGGTGTTTTGTCAAGCTACAGCAGGAGATCGGGTTTTTCTGTGAGTCGTGTTATTAAATGCAATTTTTTCTGTGAGTTATATTTCGATTGTTTATTCAGCGAAAAAATGCCCTTACTTATTTACATCAGAGGAAATACGCTGATATGGTTTTTTATTTTGGGTTCACTGTAATGGTAATGCTAGAGCTGCTGTAGAAGAATATGAACTACGTTACTCCTAATAGGAGATTTCAGATACCAAAACAATTTCAGGAACTTTTCGTACTCCTTCGGGAAACAGGATCACTACCAAGTACTAAACCAATTATGAACGAGCTATCCAACTTGATGACGATATTGTTATTAAAATGCTTGTTCAATCGCCGCAGTTCCCCGGTGTAAGTACCCTAACTATGTCGTAATTTCTAGCGGATAGGGAGTATTTCGGCAGTAAACGGTGTGGAGGTCACTTAATCGAAACAAAATTTATCCGTTTCATAAACAAAAGGTTCAACAACATCTACAGCTAGGGGATGGTCCGCTTCGCTTGGAGTTTTGCAACTTTTTGAATATTAATAATCAACTCTACAAGCGTATTTTGTTTTTACGGGATGAGGCCACAATTCACTCGGGATGGTGTCAATAACCTGCACACATATGAACAATCAATGGGCAGGAAGAAAATCCCACATTGAGTGAGATTGAGTGGAACAGAACTTTCAACACCGATTTAGCGTCAATGTCTGGTGGTGGCCTAATGCACAATCGGCTGATTGGACCTTTCCATATTACCTGGACGCATCCTAAATGCCTTGAGTTATATTTGAAATTTCCTTCAAGAAGAGTTGCCGCAGCTGTTAGAGAATGTTCTCTTTACAATCTCAACAAAATTTGTACTTCCAGCCCCCATGACGGGAGCACCCTCCCCACTTTTAACGTGCCGTTTCTGCTTACTTAAATCATCAATTTCCTGACAACAGGATATGGTCGTGGAGGGCCTCACCCTTGGCCACCAAGATCACCAGATCTATCTCCATTGGATTATTGCCATCTGGGATGGATGAAAACATTGTATACAAGACAAAAGTGAATTCTCGTGACGAATTAATTGCCCGTATTATGGATTCGGCTGTGCCAGATACAGGGAAGGGTCCTGAAAAATTAAGAAACGCAACAAAAGCAATACACAAATGTGCTGCAAAATGTATTGATAATGATGGCCTCATTTTCGAACATCTATTATAAAAAGGTGCGTACGCTTGGCCCAACCTGATTAATTTTGCTTAAAAAATGAGTAATGTATATACTGAATAAAAATCGATTTTTTAGTACTTGTTTCTTGTTTTATTTTAAACTTATGATTATATCAATTTTCTCAGAATTAAATTCTCTACAATTAATGTTTGTTGATTTTATGTATTATTACCAATTTCAACAAAGTTATTGTACATCAAACTTAAAAAAACATTGTTTCGTGCCCCAATTTTTTTGCATTTAACCTGACTCCCTCAAAAAAACTACAGGTACAGTTCTGAAACCTATTTTATTAGCTTTTATCAGGTTAAAAATACATAAGAATCCCACGATATATTCTAGTTAATTAACCTTTCCAAAAGTTCAGTATGGCTTTTATTTTTACTCTTTTACCCAGGAATTCAGGCGAAATCTTTCGCTAGCTGTAACTCGCTAACGAAGCGTTTTTCGGACCTATGTTTATATAACATTTTTTCATTATTTTTACTAGTACAATGTGCTGTAGCGGAATTGGGGGGAGAACTTCATGAATCACCCTTGTATATATATATATATATATATATATACACATATACATGTCGGTATTCATTATATCAATAACTCAACACAGAATAACAACAATTAAACTAATAATGACACATCAATAACAGTAATAAAATCTTAACAATAACAATTACATTTTAACAATAACCGTACCAAATCAACAATATATCATTTAACACATGTAACAATAAATAATTAAATAAGAAATATATAAATATAATAATATGTTAATATACAAATTCAATTTCATGCTAAAGTAACTGAACTACATTCTATCTGAGGACATAATTTAAAAAATTAACATCTTCCTGCAATAAAAGCCAGTATATACTTCCTGTACGCAGATATTATTGGGATACTGGCTGAAGGTCAGATGGAGATTTATATTTTATTGTATTTCAGAGAGAATCTATTTATACATACTTAGTAAAGATTACATCAAGTCTGAAAAGAGAAAGTACAAATATTTTAAGAAAGTCTATAATAATTGGCTATAAAATCAAGAAACCAAGATATTATGTGCACAAAACACTTGCATATAAATAATTCCATTAAATTTATATAAATACAACTTACCAATGAAAAACAAAATTACTATAATTATAGAAAATCTAATAAAATAACAAAATCTACAAAAATACGTGTCGATATTATCACTAGTGAAACAGTTTAACAGAAACTAAGCAAATCTGAGACATTACAACTAGTTAACAATGTGATAAGTAAGCAACAAGATGCAGAATTAACAATATATCAAGATAATAAACAAAATTTATAACAATAACAAATAACAAGACAACAGTTATGAAAATAAACAACAAATACACTGTAGTAAACAACTGCAGGTGTAAAAATCATGCAGGAAGTAGTTACTATTTAGGTTTTAACAGAACAAAGTTATAAACAGACTGCTATTTGGACTAATGTAACTATTAGTAAATAAATTGTAATAAATAGAATTGCCTTTTTTCCAGGATCCTCAGGTAAAGATTGCATGCTTCTGTGTTTTTTTTTATTAAGTTAAAGAACTTCACATTTCTGCGGATTGTCAGTTCGGAGTTAGAGAAGAAGGCCTCATTGTCCAATTTATAAAGCCTAGGCTTGGGGGAATGATACATGTAGAATGCAGAGCAATGACACCTCTTGAAGTGTTACTGCCTACAGGTGCGAGAGGAGCATGTAATATGTACCGAGGCAAATAGATCCTTACAATCAATCTTGGAGATGAGCGGCTTGTACAGAAAGAGGATAGCATGCATATTACGCCGGTCAGCCAGGGGGGGGGGCAGATTAAACCGCACCTCCAGCTGCTCAAGTCGGCCCTCCGAATATCAGTATCCAAGCTTGGTGCCATAATCAATATCTGATTGACAAGAGAAGTATATAATAATCGAAGACAATCGGGACCGAAGCAGTCTCTATATGATCTTGTAATGTGTTTAAACATTCTGTTAGCACGATTGCAGATTGCATCAGTACGGCTTTCACGCTATAGCATGGAATTCATTACGAAACCACGATCTTTCATATCAAAATCCCTTATAATTGAGATGTCCATTAAGGAGTATTGAAAGTGTTCAGGAGAACCTCAACTGAAAAACACTTAGCCACATTCAGATCCGTATAATTGTTTGAACACCAATTCATAACAGTACGATAATCGACTTGCGGGTTATTGAAGTCGTTGATGTTAGACGCATTGGAACAACTTTTACATTGTCAGCAAAGAGCAAAACATTGGCATTAAGACCTTGGAGGCATATCGTTTATGAAAACATTAAACATGAATGGTCTCAAACTTGAGCCCTGCGGGACATTAGAGGAAGCAAGTACGGGGGCAGGCGTTGTTCCAGCGAAGTCAACTATCAGTCTCCGATTAGGCAAATAGCTCCTGAGCCATCCAAGTAGGGGTTCTCGAAGTCCATAAGCATTCAGTTTGGCAACAAGATCAAAATGGTTTACTCTATCAAAGGCCTTAGATAAATATACGTAAAGGAAGTCTACCTGCCTCCTTTATTCTAACGCTGACAAAACTAAGTTATGAAACAATAGCAGGTTGGTGGCAGTCGAACACCAAGATTGGAATACTTTTTGCTCCTTTGTAACAATATTTTCTAAACAGAGGGGACGTTTAATCCAGTACAAGGCTTTCAAAGACTTGAGTGTATAAAAATCGGTATATAATTTGTTATATCAGATAGATCCCTATTCTTTTAGATAGGTGTTACCCAGCCAAAGTTCAGACACCCAGGAAAGCTTCTCGGGGATATAAAGGCGTTTAAAGGATGGGCTAGTATCCTGGATAGTTCAAGGTGACTTCTTCCTTTAAATGGGCCCAAAACTCCAAGTTTCTCAGAGACCTCCTCTATTTTAAACTAACACGAGGATATTACATTCTAGTCGTCAAAGGAATAGTCAGGAGCATTAGTTGAGCCTGGAGAATATACTGAAGCAAATAAGAAACAAACATTTCACAAGTTGTTTCTGGATCATCTGTGCGTATCTTCTCATACTGCATAGTTCTAGGATAGATAGAGGAGTTTTTGAATGAAGAATTAGACAGAGTTCTCTGGATTGTACAGGCGATGTAAGCTCAAAGAACTTTTTTAACTTGGAATGTGCAATTTTCTTCTCGATGACGAGGAACTATCTCAGGCGTAAATCACATTGACAATCTGGCAGTGCCTATTTTTTCAAGTGGAGTGCTACTATGAACCAGACTAGCTAGTGAAGGGCAAAGGTTGTTAAAATGCTCATCAGGGTTATCAATTCTTGTTATATAACTGATGACACACTAAACCAGCTTCAAAAGTAACTCCTTATTTTTTTCTTCTTTATCTTCCTCAGGTGTCAAAGACACTAATACATAATGTTACACATGCACAATGATGGCAAATGTCCTATTATCCTTTTACGTCATCTACCATCAATAGTCAATTTCAAAATTACAAAATATTTACCAGTCTGAATACATAAATAAAGGTGTAACTAGAAAAACAGTTCATATGTGACATGATAGCTAGTCAGTAATTTCACTGATATATCTGACATATGCAAATACCCAGAGCTACGTACCGCACCATCAGAGGTGTCTTTGACACTTGAGGAAGAAGGTAGATGAATCCGTGAAACGTTGTGTTCTGTTTTGGAACATATTAATATTGCAGATTATCCTATCATCCTTTTAGTCGAGTTTATCTGCAGATGACAAGGAACAATAGAACTTAACTTTGATTACGCAGTGTAAATTGAAACATGTTATTACTTACTTCTCTACTCTTGTTCCTTTATTGCACGGATTTTAACTGCACGCAGATTTTATGTTAAATATTTTATTGAAACTCTAATACATTATTCTACCACTAATGTAGGTTTCATGTATTTTTCAAACAATGTTGGTGTTTAAAACGGTAAGCTGCAAATAGCATCTATTTAAAATACTCATCTCTTAATGAGTATCAAAAATGTGTTTTTATTATAATACAAACTTATATTAAATACAGAAATGTTATTGTGCACCACACCATTCTAATGTTAACTGAGAAATACTGTAAAAATATAATTTATCTTTTATATTGCTAAACGATATTTTTGTTTTCTGAGTAAATAAAGGTGTTATTATTGTTTTATTAGTTTAGTACTCAATATATTGTCACACATAAGGTACACTGAATTGGAATTTGAAGAACAAGCAAATTTTAAATAACTGGACAAAGAGCAATTTTTTATAGAGGTGATCTTGACTTCATTGAAAAAAAACAAGGATATCTGACAGATCTATAAAATTAAATAAAAAAACGGTACATTATCATTATACTATCTAAAATTATGCTTACAAAGTAAACCAGTAATAGATCAAGCAATTAAAAAATATAAAACGGTAGGCTAACGCTCTGACAAAGTGATCTTGCTGCAGACGTCATCACCTCTCTCGCTGACTCCCCCCACAAAAATGTACCACAGCTGGTCTAGAGTGTAAGGGGGAGGGGATAAGTTGATAGCGTTGACTTTATGTCCTTGAACCTTTTATATGTAGTAGGAAACATACCAGTTACCCCCTCCCACATTTCCATATCAGCTGATTCTCAATAACAGGCGACTCGACGATGTAGCACTTCGTGCCGGTTGTGTGAACGGATGTAAATACGTTTTTATCGGCTTTATAGTACATTCTGCACGTTTTTTTTATTTTATTAAAATTTTTTCCGACATTTTGTGTGAACAAGTATTAATTAAAGACGATGAAGGTAAATGATTCAGTAAGATAGATGAGATGTGAAGAGGAGTAGTAACGATCACTCGATGGTTGCAATCAATCGATTACCTAATCACTAGTTATTCTTCCGTTACAGCTGGAACCGTTATGTCCCGTACTAGAGCAATCGTACTGTAGTAGTACTTGCTTTGTATGACTTATCGTGAAAGAGTAAACAAGTGATAAGGTCATACGATGTTTTATTGAGTTATTAATAAATGGTATGTTGGTTGATACGTTCTATATTAACTGATTCCGAAGTCCTATTTATCTGCTAACTCTAAACTTGAGTTTGTGAGTTCAAGGCATTGTAACCAAGATGGTTATTATTTTCAAATAAAATTATTTGTGGGCATTTATCGATCTTCAATGTTACGTACTATTAGGAAAAATCGTTGCGAATAAATTAGCACATATTTATTAAGTAGCCACCACCTTTTAGAATAACGTACGTTAAAGAGTCAGTTCATCCAGATTTTCAGTATATCCTATGTCTTTAATCTGGAGTAACTAAATCATTTAAAATGATACAAAAAATATTAAATATTTACCGACTATACTCTTTCGACGTGATTGACAGCACAAAGAGACGGCTAATCAATTATTGATTGAACACACGATGAAAAACATCAATTAACTTGTGATTCTTATTTTCACACAAAAAATATCCGAAATTGTAAGTAACATTACAAAAATTACTTATTACAGACTTATTACCTCAAATAATAAATATGCTTAAGTATTAATTAGCAGTTGGCAATTCTTTGTAAATGTATCTACAATGGGTATCTGACAAAGAAGAGCTATAAACTTACACATCAGTGGTGAACTGACATTAACCCAGTCTGTGACCGATATTATACGAGGTTGACCTGAGACTTGGAGACAATTATCTACCGCAAACCCTCTCAAGAAGAAACATTAATATTACAGAAGAAGTTGTTCAGAGGCCAACCATGTAATGCATTTTCAACGATGCTATCAGGATCCCATTCTCTGTAATATTTTCCCTGCTCTGAGTTATTGCTCTGCTTTAATTCTTCACTACTCAGATCAGCACAATGTTGCAGGCACATTTATCAGATTCATGATTTTATCTTAACTAGGATCACCGATTGTTCGCTTGTAAATTCACTGCGGATAAAAATTGACAGGAGTATAGGAGGTCTTTCATTCCTTCTTCTTATGATAAATGTGTAGTAGACAGTAGTTTGATACGATAAACTTTAATTTAAGTTCACATTATAAATAAATAGGATTGCTCGATTGTACTATATGCTACACGCGTATGTGAGCACTAGATACCAATATACGTGTTTCCATATTAACAGATGTTCAGTGCCGTATAAATTTTAACTTGAAAACAAAAAAAACTTGTTATAGATAACTGTTATTAAATTTTGACTAAACTTTATGTAATCATGGCTAATTAAGTTACACGATGTCCATATCACTTAAACTAGAGTTCAAATAAGTAGTCTATAAGTTCTAGTTTCGGATATAACTGAAATTTTATACATAACGGCAACCAAAATGTGTTTTTAATGATATTGGTTAGAAAAATGAGTTTGCGGAATGCTGCATTATCGTCAAAAAATGTTTCTTTATCACAAAAGTACATTAAATTGTCTATAATTTGTTACTCGGTAATATTTGAATAACCATATTATTATCTTCATAAACATTTTTTTAATTTCACAGTAATTACAATTTACTACATTTTTTATCAGTTTTTTTTTATTTACGTTTTGTAATTCTAAGGACAAGAATACAGATTAATTTAAAATCTTTTACAATCAATTATATTTATATTGTAAACAATATTTAACTTCCTCTAATGTTTATTTGAGTTGCCTTTTAAAGTTTGAAACTTACATGGAATGCATTAAGTTTTACTGAAAAATAATGAAATAAATAAACAACATAGCATTTACTAAATGACGTTGAATTTAATTTCAATGGAATCAAGACCATACTTTACGCTAATGACTTAAAGATTTACCGGGATGTAAGTTCGGGAGGGGATGGGCGGGCACTATAGGGGGCTATCGATGGACTTCTGTGCTGGTCAGCCTCGAACAATTTGTTTGTAATTACAGATAAATGCTTTGTTACATATTCGAGAAAAAAGTAACTTTATACACAATTATAATTTTGAACAATTGGAACTGACACGCAAAGAAAGCATTGTTGTCTTAGGTGTTAGAATGGATTCTGAATTAAATTATAAAAAAAACATATTTTTGATCTTAGTAACAGAGCTGCCTCTTAGATTGACCATTAAAACTTGTGGAAAAAAACAGAAAGCATAAAACTGTTATATATTTCTCTGGTTAGGTTTAAGCTTGAATTCTAATCGTTCATATGAAATCCTTTCTATGACATATATTCGAATATTATTGAAAATGTCCAAAAAAGATTCTTAAGGTACTTGTTTTACAGGACCTTCTCTTTTAATACTCATTCACTTTCATACTCAGATTTAAAACTAATATTTAATGTTAACGATATAGAAATTAGAAGGCACGTTTTATTTATAATGTATATAAGAAAACTGGTTACTGGTAAGGTTGGTTATTTTCAAACGGTAGAAATAATTTATTTTCATATTCCACAGGAGATCTAATTCAATTTGTATACAACGGAAGTCAATAACTAATTATGCTATGAATTCAACGATAAACGTTAAGATGAGAAACTATAATATTACTCTTTCACTAATGAATATTGATATTTTACTCAATCACATAAGTTTAAAAAGATGTTCAACATTCTCTGTCCAGCCGACAACTTTCTATAGTGTAAATTTTGTAAACAATTAGTGCAACAAGTGAAAAATTGGAAATAAGTGTTATTTTAATCGTCTATAATTGTAAAATGTCTTATTATTGTTTGTTTTTTACTGTTTGTAAATTTGTATCGTAATATAGATTATTTATCTTTATTTTACGCAATTTATTTTTTTTCTTACTTTTATTGTGTACGGATTAAGACTATTTGTTTCAAATAAATATAATAGATAGGGGGAAATTTAGTTTGAGTATTTTGTACTATTTTTTACTTTAGTTGGAAAACATTCTGTTGTGAACAATTAAATTGTAAATAAATAAATTACTCGCCAACTGATATATTCATTCTCTTGAGATGATTTTATTTTCAAAATCCAGCTTTTACGCGCCACCACCACCATTATCCCTATATATTATTTGTATATAAATTATATATGTAAGTTAATGTAATGAAAGTAACTAAAACCTTTTTAAGGTTTTAAGGGGTTTTAGTTACTTTCATTACATTAATATATATATATATATATATATATATATATATATATATATATATAGATAACCCTATAAGTGGAGTTAATAACATAATATATATGTAAGATATCTCATTACAGTTTCAGCAATTTTGAGAAGTAAATATGCACCCGACATAATGTATGTCATTACGCATTTCTGTCTTTCTCTAGTTGTGTTAGGGTGTTTCGTAAACATTATAAACTCAAATGCATTGAAACTCGCCTATACAGTTTTATAACATGGCAAATATTCACAGTATTGCTGTTGCTCTTAATCACAATATGTTTAGTTCTAATGTTGGAGTAAGAAATTGAACACAACCAAATATGCCGTGGACGACCATTGTGTGAACGCCTAAACAATATGAGGTGTAATACTTTGGTTAGTTTTTATTTATGAAATGACTAGAGACCTTAATATGCTATACAATGCTGTTTGTTTGTGCAGAGATAGTTTCCAGCCCTGTCAGTCCCCAGGGTGCTCTGGTCAATAATCGTGTAAGCAAACACTCAACTGCACCGAACGGACGTAACACATGGGGCTGGAGATCTCTGAGGTCCGAGTAATAAATACTCGGTGTTAGAAGTTTACTTATAAGATTAATTATGGAATATAAAAACTAGAAATACCACCTTAGATGTTAAAATAAAATTATGACTTGCCACGTTGCTGCCAATCTAGAGTTATAATGAACTAAAATGATATCTTAGGGGTGGGCTTAGTGATTCCAATACTCTTTAGAATTTTTTATACGAACTTAAAAAAACTGTGAAATGATTTCCCTTCACAATGATGTCGACTCACACACCGCAACGTCAGCATCTTGGCTCGACATTGCAGCTGTAGTCACAAAAACGATGATTAGAAGACTAGAAATCTAGAACATGAATACTGGAGGTACTCGAAGTTGAACAAGAACTTGATCTCGCCTAAAACAAAACCGCAACGGTATTAGCCATTTATCGAGACAACTAGTCTCCTGAGGACACCACCACAACCTAAATCTGTATTAATGTGACAAATAAAACTTCATCGTAGGAAATTTACTTTACTATTTACAAATTTACTTTATATTACATTCAAAATCGATGTCTCGCATGAAAGGGCTAATTTATTTAATACGATGAATGCACATTTTTACCTACGAGCAAGGCGCGGCGCGCAGGTGGTAATCGGTAAGCTGTCGGACGGCTACAAAGTTCCAGAGAGACACATTACTACGCATGCAAATTAAGTTATTGTTCCGCTAAGAATGTAGTCCCAAGAACATCGGAGAAAAATTATATTAACAAGTAACGAGTAATAGGGTTGCTAAATATAAGTAGATATGAATGTGGGGTTTCTAGACCACTTTTGGGACAGACAGTAAATCAATAGAAATTCCT
The DNA here is from genome assembly GCF_021130785.1 of Homalodisca vitripennis. Taxonomy (NCBI): domain Eukaryota; kingdom Metazoa; phylum Arthropoda; class Insecta; order Hemiptera; family Cicadellidae; genus Homalodisca; species Homalodisca vitripennis. Next base: position 127,720,091 of record NC_060214.1, on the reverse strand, counting down.
GTTTAAAGGACAATAAACGAATCTGTAAAATCAAACGGTAACTCATGAATTAAAAAAATTACCGAATCTATAGCTGTGTTGCTTCTACTTTCTGAAGCTGTTTTATAAAAACAATCAAGAAATCTAAAATTTTACTGGATTTCTTCTAATATCGTTCTTAATCACGTCATATGATAAAAATTTTCTCAGAGACAACAACAACATAACAAATAGAATTTGCAACAGCAGTTTGAAAATCCATATTGATAATTATATCGTATCTTTGAACTAGAAATATTTGTCAAACTCTTTGTTGTATCAATGACATAAATAGGTCTATTCGCTAAAAATTCTTTAGGATTGTAATACAATTTCCATATTTTTGTAGTAAACTTTCTTAAAAATCTTGATACATCTTGATACATGATTCTGAAAAGACCACCGGAAATGTTTAAATTTTTGTAATTCATCTGGATAATAAGAACCATTCAATTTTACTCTGATATTTTTCACATTCAAACTATCGAACTTTGAAGGATTTTTTTTCTTGATTATTCTGTCTATCTGTTTGAAAACCAACAATAAAGAACTTGGGATTGAAAATATTTCTATAAATATTTGTGATATCGAACGAATAAGTTGTTCCGGAAATACCTTTTTGTTCAATACATTGCCAATCTAGAAAATTAAACATAATGTTTTGACTTTTTGTAATTTCATCAATCAACCTAATTTTACTCGTGGTTTTATAATCAATAATTGGAACTCTAATAAAAAAATCTGTAATTGTTATTTTTCCATCAACAGGCATAACATTTCCATTTGCAGTCTTCAGAATCACATCATCGTCTTCTGCTCTTATAAAACTTAGATAAAATCCTCCTTTATAGATCGGAATAGTAACATTTTCAAAAAAATCCTAATCCAAAATGAGATAAATTTCCAAGCTGCTTCAAAAACACCAAATTTAAAATCTGATTCAAAGCCATTAGAAGTTTGAGAAATAACATCACTTTTTGAATACGAAATAGTTCCTTTAATTGTGCTTAATTGGCCACAGTTTTCGACTTCTTCTATCAATTTATTGTGTTTTCTTACTTCAATCTTAGAAAATAAAAACGGTATAAAATTATCGATTAATCTAACATTATCAGTTCCAAGATATGCTTGACCATCTTGTTTTGTTAAAGTTCCAGAAATATAAAACTGGAAGTTAGACTCGAGCAAAAGTTATCTCCAAAATCAATATTAAACTCAGTTCTTTTATTCGGTTCATTCAAATGTTGTTTACTAATTGGATAGAAATTTTTAAACTCCCGCCCTTTCAATATCACTAGCATATTTTCTGTAGTCCGCCATTTAATAAGAGAAAATTTAGAAATTTTAAACATCATGTATCATTTTTTCATCGATCTAATGTACGTTTTTATAAGAAAAGATATAAATTTTAGTAAAATAATTAAAAAGATTAGAGTCATTTTTAATGATCTACTTCGTCATATTCAGGATTCTCTTCCTTAAATTTTGCGATCTCGGTCACATATTTCAATAAAATCTGCACAGGATAGTAACCGCATCTATAATATTGTTCCAATCAACTGTATCTTTATTTTCATCCAAAAACTTTATACTCAAGTGTTGATAGAGACAAAGAACAGACATATGATCTTTTAATTGATAATGTATATATTTTCTTGAATGAACTCTGACTGATAAATGTTTGATATTTAGCAATGTTATACCAATTCAATTTGTTTACGTATAATCTCATCATATCTTCGGATAATTCATATTTTTGAGAAATGTCATCCCAATGTTCTTTTTTCAAATCTCTTTCGTGTTGCATTATAAAAAGATCGAAAGCACTGTATGTCCCGCCATCTCTATTTATTAAGAAAAAATTTCAAAATCAAGTTTTTATAAATTGGCTCTTTTTTGCGTTACATTTAGCACATTTTCCAGATATTCTCTTAACTCCATTGATGTTTGCATAGTATTTTATATCGTTTGTGGCAGTTTTTTGCTCTTACACCTCACACAGTATATGAGCGCCATTTATATAAGGAAAATTAGTCATCATAGCCGCCTAATCCATTAAATCTGTTATCACATGTTTTCAAAAGATTTATTAACATCTTCTTTAAAATTTATTAAAGTTTTCTTCTAGTTTATTTACTTTATCGAGATATAAATCGTTGTATTCAACGAGTTTATGATCAATTATTCTCAAAAGTTTTTGTGGCATCTAAACTAAAACTTATCAAAAGACTGCTTATTTTTTATAACTTTTTCATTAATTTCGCCAAAGTTTTTCTTCTAGTTTAATTAATTTATCATGAAGTAAAGATTGATTAGTAACTACTCTTTTAAAAACTTCACCATTTTTTCTATCGGTTTCATTAAAACCCTCTTGAAATTTAGCGAAAATGTTCCAAAAAGTTTGTTATTTTTTTCTAAAAGATCGGTTTTATATAGATTGAAATTTTTCCTCATAGTTTGTTAATTTTGCATTAATTTCATCACAAATTTTCTATAGATCTTTTTATTTCTGGCTTCTAACTTTTCATAACTTCTGTTGTAAAATCTTTAACATGCTGTTTTATGATTCTCATAATTTTGTTTTAGTTCATTAAACATTTTAATAGGATCTTCTAATTGAATCATTACAACAACATCAAATGGATTAATTCCTTTACTAACACCGCTAATTCTTTTTCCTTTAAAATCTAAGGCATTTTTAACATTCGGATCATGTAAATCAACAATATCGATGTTTTCTGATAATTTTAGAGGTTTTAAAATTTGTTCTTTAACAACAACATCATGTTTGTCAATACCAGGTCGAACACCGACAATTCTTTTCTTATTAGCCAAACTAACATAATTCTTTTCAACTTTGATTGCTTCAGTAATTTCATCAGCTTTTTCGATGTGAGACATTAAATTGGTAAATAATTTTTTTTACACCATCATCAACTTCTTTTTTCCAATGTTTTTATTTTATCAGCAACTTCATTTGAACTCATGAAATTTGCAAGTTTGTTATCATATTCTGCTTTAAAATCTTCAATCTCGACAGCAAACATATCTGAATCTGGAAGGTTTTGTAATAAATTTTCTAACTTGTTATCAGACTCATTTCTCAAACTATCAAAATTGAAACTATTATCTACATTTTGAATAATTTGTGTTCCAAATACGTCAAAAATATTTTGTGAATCCATATTTATTAAGTAATAATTTGTTAACAACTTCTTTAAAATCTTTACCAGTACTCAGTTCATTCAAAACAAAAACACATAAATGACCACAAATTGGGGATCTTTATAGTCTTGAATCTGAGAATCATTGTAGTAGACGCTTGATTTTTTTTCAAATATTTGATCAATTCTATAGGTGGTTTGTCCTCAATTCTTCCATACGAATCAAAATAATATGCATTCTTATCATTTTTATAATAACAAATCCAATGTGTTCCACTTCCCATCAATCGAGTCTAAATTCACAATTCACACATTCAAATTTCTTAACTTTTTCAGGTAATGTATCTCTCATGAAGATTCCTCTAAAATGTTTAATATTTTTGCAGATTTTCTTCCAATTCCCCGAATGTTAAAGGTTTAATTTTTTTTTCAATGTTTGATTTCACGTAATTCAAAGTTTTTTTCATCTAATCCAGATCCTGTAACATCTTCCAACTCTTTATCTAACCAATTTAAAATGTTTCGAACAATAGGAATCACATCCTTTTTAACGATTGGAGCAGCTTTACGAACATAAGGAACAACATTTTTAACAACTGGAATATTTTCTCCAAAATCTAATAAATCTTTCAAAAGTCCACCATTTTTAAGTTCTTTCAACTGATTATAAGAAAATTTCTATTCTGGTTCCTTTATTGTTTTTCTTATGTTTTTCGAGTTTATTGTATTGTCTATTTGTTAAAAAATATCTTATCTTCGCCATTTTTTAGTTGATTTTAAATTGAATACTAACGGGTATTTTCTTCTTAAAAGCGGATTTTATTTTTTTCTTTCTGATTTTTGCTGAAATTTACGTTCACCTCCATTTATATAGTTAAAATTTCAAGTTCTCTTCGATTCCCATTCCTAGTTTTCTCTTCAAAAACATTGCTCAGCTGTTGGAAGCGCAACAAATCTTTCACCTAAACTAGCATCTTTGATAAAAATCTATCCATTGCTTTATCTTGCAAAAACTTTATCTGCTATATGTCTGGAATTTGTGTCTCTATGTTTTGCATAAAAAATATCGTGTTCCATAGCAGCTTGATCTAATTTATTTATACCAGGATCTCCTCTTTTTAGTCTTTTTTCGAGTTTTGTGCCAGGCCCCAGATACTGATAAGTTGGTACGTGTAATTCAAAAGGTTAATTGTTGATAAAATCATTTCAAAAGTCACTACCCTCAATCATAGATGAACTTATTGCCGGCAAAACTCGTTTTAAATATTTAATTCCATCAGGTTTTTCAATCATTTCATCAAGTTTGTTCGAAATAAAACTTTAATCGCTTTCTTTTCGTTCAAAAAAATTGTTGTTTCCAGCCTTTTCTTGAGCATAAATATAATTAATAATTCCATCGAGTTTTGTCAAATCGTCGATATATCTGTATTCAATCTTATTATCACTGTATTTTCTCACACCTGATCCTTCGATTCTTTTTTCCCAAATTGGTTTAATCAAATTGAGATATTTTTACCTTTACTTGACTTTGGTTTCTTAGTTGATGGATCATTATTTTTGTAAATTGAATCAGATTTCCATAAAATTTTCAGTATACTTTTTCAAGTCTTCTTCAGAATATAAACCGTCTTTTGGAACATCAGTGCCTGTTAATAATCTCCATAAACCTTGAGTTCCTTCATATGTTTTTCATTAATAATGATATCATTATGCTCAAAATTCACGGGCAAATTTCCAATCATAAAACTTTTCTTTTTTCTGTCCCAATACAAACCAAATTTATCATCCTTTGCTCTAGGAAGAAATTTTTTACCAATTTCACCAATTATTATATCCGTTGTTCCAGGACTTATTGGTTCAACTATGGTAGAGTCTTCAATGATTCGAGGTCTAAATGGTGTTGAAGATGGTAATTTTGGCAATTCCAAACTCAGATTCTGGGTATCGAAATATCGGCAAATTGTCGTACAACTGAACCAAATTCATCAAATTTTGATTATCGCTTAAAACGTTTTCAATTTTACCTTCAACATTTTTTAATTGCAGAAGTTACAGGTTGATTAATTTTTTGAATAAGTTCTTGTTCTTCTTCATCCATTCGAATCTGTTCTTTAAATTCTTTGATTAATTTCTTTTCGATTTGATCAAGTTTTTTCGCTTCTTCAGAGAAGTTACGTTCGCCATTTAATTTAGGAAAATTTTGAAACGTGGAACGTAAAAACGTGAACGTGGAACGTAAAAACGTGAACGTGGAACGTAAAACGTGAACGTGGAACGTGAAACACGAACGTGAATCGTGATGAAACACGAACGTGAAACACGAACGTGAAACACAACGTGAAACACGAACGTGAAACGTGAACGTGGAACGTGAAACACGAACGTGAAACACGAACGTGAAACGTAAACACGAACGTAAAAACATGAACGTGAAACGTAAACACGAACGTGAAACATGAACGTGAAACATGAACGTGAAACATGAACGTGAACGTGGAACGTGAAACAGATTTACCGTTTTTCTGTTATTTTCATAATGTAAATATAAAGTAAAGATAATGTAAAAATAATTGTAACAAATATTTTATCGAGACCACTGAGCAGCATTTATATTAGAAAATTTATTCAGATATTTACCATTTTTAGGCTTCAAAGTTAGATTAATAGTTAAAAAATCCGTAGTCTTCCTTCCAAAATTTTAAATCACATAACTCAATAAAGTGGGTTAAAACTCATATCAGATCCCACATAATTGTTGTAAATTTTCTCGAATAGTGATCATCTTTTGCTTAAAAACAACACACACACATATTCAAATTATTTCTAATAACTTGTTTATCAACCTTTGAAAAGCATTGAGAAAAGATAGATACAAGATATGTTTTTGTGACGAGACATTACGAAATATTCCTTAATAACGTCTTGATTTTCTAAAATACAATCATCAAAAACGATTAACGAATTGGGTTTACATTCGCTTAACGGAACTATGTCCTCAGAAGCATTATAAAAATGTGATATTTTTTTGTTTAAGTTTTTCTCAATATTTTCAAATCTTTCTTGTAATTTTTTATAGGCGTCTTGTTCTAAAGATTTACTAAAAACATACAAATTGGAATAAGGAATCAACCTATTGTAAGATAAAATTCAATAATAAAGTTGTTTTTCCACATCCACTTGAACCAACAATTAACAATCTGATTGGTTGATCTTTCTTATTTTCTTCAAACGTTTGAAGTTTTATCTGATCTTTTTGCTTTAAAAATTTCTCCATTTAAATAGAAGATTTTCATCTTGAAGCAACGCTTGCGAAAATGAAGCTGTTCAAGTTGACTTCAGAAAGCTCTAAATTAGTTTTAAACTTGGAACATCCTATACACTTAGAGGAAGAATCAAATTATTTTATCGGTTTAAGCGGTTTTTATTCTGACAATTTTGTAATAAATATTAGTGAAAGTTCTCCTTATTGGCATAGGATTTAGTGAGAAGAACATAACAAAATACTATGGTTTAAACAAAGGATATTATACTTTCGATCAAATAAAAAATTCCCTTAAAAATTATCTGAAAACATTCAAACAATCAGATAAATCTTTAAACTTTGACGAAAAAACAAGTTTGAAATGCAAAAAAAATTATCTCTCTAATATAAATTCAAATAAAATCACCAGTAAGAATAATGTTTTTCAGCAATTATTGTAGATTTATTAGGGTTTGTTCAAGAAACTATTGAGCCAAATCAGGTATATTTAGGAAATAAAACGCCAAAATTTTAGACCGTTTGATGTAATTGAAGTGCACTGCAATCTCGTTGAACCTAGTTTTGAAAATCATACCGAACATTTACACAAAGAATCGGAAATTTTGTAAACTTTTTACCCAAATGTTGCTTATGGATCAAAAATCAGTGAAAAACCGAATGAAATCGATTATATTCCAATTAGAAAAAATATTAAAAGAATTCAAAAAATCGTTCTAACTATACAAGACTCTGAGGGAAATTTATTAAATAATAAGAGTAAAACAACAATATATTTAAGATTGTCGAAAGAATGATGAATCAAGGGGGAAACGAATCGTTCTTACCTTCAAACTTTCGTTTTTAATCAATGAATCTGGCCTTTATTCTCGAATAAAAATGTTTCTATCTAAATGGAGACAATTGTAGATCTAATAAATAATCAACTCAAATTCAATAATACAGAAATGTTTACAATTGTTGACGAAAAATAACGAAATTTGGTTCAAAGCAAAAGATGTTGCAGAAATTTTAGAATATAAAGATACGAAGAAAGCAATTAAAGACATGTCAAAGAAAATATAAAAAAAGCTTCGAAAACATACATTCTGAAGGTAGGGGTGATTCGCCCCCCGCCTTCAAACTTTCAAAAAAAACACTGTTTTTTATCAATGAATCTGGACTTTATACTGAAATAAAAAATTACTAGTTAAATTTCTTTCTATCTATCTTTTCTATCTAATGGAGTCAGTTGTAGACCTACTCAATAATCAACTTATATTCAATAATAAAGATATCTTTACGATTGTTGACGAAAACAATGTGATCTGGGTTTAAGGCTAAAGACGTAGCAAAAATTCTAGAATATGAAAATACTATGCAAACGATCAGAATAAACGTTGACGAAGATGATAAAAACTTTCTACTTTAATCTAAATATAAGGGGGGGCTATAAATAGCTTACCTTCAAACTTCCAAAATAACACTGTTTTCGTTAATGAATCTGGACTTTATATCTTTAATTTTGAGATCGCATAAACCAGAAGCGAAATTGTTTAAAAATTGGGTTACGAAAGAAGTATTACCTTCCATTAGAAAATTATGGTGAGTACAAACTCAAAACGAAAATAAGCAGTTAAAAGATGAAATAAAACAGTTACAAATTTCAGGTCAAATGAAATCCTTGAAAATAGAGAATCAAGAATTGCGAATGGAATTAATGAAGAGAGATATGGTATGTAAAGATTTTGATAAGAAAAAACACCATGTTTTTGTATTAATTAAGAAGAAATCACATGTGGGAATGGCCTTATTACGTTATCAGAGCTCAGAAACGAGAAATACCAAACCGATTAAAACATCTAAAAATAAATTATCCTGAATTAGAGATTTTGTTCATTGATGGACGAACCAAATTCTATCAATCTCTACAACCAAATGAAAGAATCTTTGAATATTTTATACAACGGAAATCATTTTACTACAAATATGGCAGAATCTCGACTGATTTATAGAATATCTAAATTACACGATGAAAATGTTTCTAAATTTTACTAAAAAAACTCTCGATTTATTATATTTTGTTTGTAAATTGTTTAGCATAACTAGGTAACCATGGTAAAATCTTTTTTTTCATATTCACAAGACATTTCGTTTTTATAACTTTCGCTGAAAATTTTTTTAGCACAATCTTTGCAAAAAGCATCTTTTCTATCTTTACTATACTGCCAGTTATTAAATTCAGAAATATTTTTAATTTCTTTACAAAAGTAACACTTTTTCTCTTCTAAAGTTAATTTGTTCATTTTATCATATAATTCCTTACAATAACAGTCTTTTCTATTCTCTCTTGACACTTTGTACATTTCTTTTGAGAACTCCATTTATATAGAAAAAATTATTACACGATGAAATGTTAAACTCTTAACTTATGATATTTGGTTTGTAAATGTTTTTGATAATTATTTAACCATTTTATAGTTCTTCCACATTCACATTGAGTATCTTCATAATATAATCTATGGTGATTCTTCTTTACACAATCTTTACAATATGAGTCTTTCTTATCTCTACTATAGTGATCACTATTAAACTCTGAAATTTTTTTAGTTTCTTTACATTTAAGACATTCTTTATCTTCCAAAGTTAATTTTTCTATTATTTTATCATATAATTCTTTATGATATTCCCTTTCACAATCTTTGCAATTATAAGGCATTCCATCTTTCCTATTTTTATCTTTATAAAATTCATTTAATATCTTTAAATTCTTGCACTTTGTACATTTCTTTTGATGCGCCATTTATATATAGAAAATTTATATTACAGTTTTGACTTCTTCAATTCATATTCATAAAACTTTCCGGTTATTTCTTCATTATTTAAAATCTTTTATACTATAAGTTACAGGATCTGTGTTATTAATTTGATAAATCACAAAGATTTCCTCTTGGACCAATTGTTCTTATATTTGTTCGAAAATGTTTGTTTTTTACTAACAATTCTTACTTGATCATTGACTTTAAATTTTAGTTTTCGTGTGAATTTCAGGTGGGAACATACTTGAAAAACGGTCTCTAATAACTCCTTTTCTGCATCCTTATCTACGTCTTTCGGTTTCATTTTGATTGTGCTGTGAACTGTATCGTTATAATTGTTTACGATTTTTTTGAAGAATATCGATCCATTTAAAGTTTTTATTATCTCAAAAATTACTTTCATTCTCTCATTTTGGAGTTCTGTTATATCTCTCTACAATACTTGATTTCTCTTCGTTTTCAGTATGATAAATCTTAATGTTGTATTTCCTCAAAACATCGTTAAATTCTTTATTTTTTAAACTCTAAACCCTTATCTGTATGAAGTAGGTTAGGAGGTTTGTGATTGATCCTTATGGCATCTTTTACTATATCTTCGAAAGCTTTTGAAATATCCTTGCCGTTTTTTCTTTTGATAGCTCTTGACCAAGCATATTTTGAGAAAGTATCAATAACATTTAACATATACTTAAATCCATCATTTTGATCTGAATAGTTAGACATTATAACTAAATCTGCTGCCCATAAATCGTCAATTCCTAATGTTATAATTTTTCTCTTTTTAAACTTTTTTCGTACTGGTGCATGAATTTCTCGAGCTTCAATCTCTATCTCATCTTTAGTCTTCAATTCTTGCTTAAAAGGTTTTGGATTTGGATTCTTTATAAACTTACTCTTGTTTGTCTTACATTTTGAAACATTTTGCAGCAATTCTATACAATCCATTTTGAGTTTGAACGATTTTAGAATCTATATTTTTCGTTTTCTTTTTACACTTGTGACAGTGAATTAAATCATCTTCCATTTACATATCAAAGTTTCCAAGTTTGTTTAACTCTTTCTAATATATCTGTTTTATAGCCATACGGTACTGTATCGATCTTATTTTCTAGGACAATTCTCTTATCATCTTTAGCGTTCAGTGCCAGCTTGTTTATGGTAACAGTGTACAACTCATGTTTATAACTTTTGATGACTGTCATCTCCCTAAATTCTTCTTTATCTTCTTCGAACAAACATCTCTTCAAAGTTTTCGATATTTATTGTTTTATTTACAACGCTTCTCTTAATTCCTTTACACCTAACTGGGGTTTTTATCTAGATATTTGTACGAGTACATCTTAGACCTTAAACCACAAAATTCTTCTAAAACTTCGCTATTTAACTCATCTTTGAATTTCCCTATTACCTTCTTATTTTTAGTAGTGAAACATTCATGATCTTTTGGATAATCACTTGTATCAAAGTCATCTATATTTTCTTTAATAATTTTAAAAGGATCTCGTTTCAATTCTAGAAAATAAACTGTCTGTATCCCATGTAACACAGATTCAAATCTGGATCAAACTTCTTTAATTTGTTGTAATAAAACTCGTACATTAGCAATTTGAGAGGTCGAGAACTGAAAATCCTATGTAAATCGGTTTGTTAAATTTAACCTTTTGTTTATACATGTGACTCGCTATACAGTTGTCGTCAAAGATAGTGAAGCTTTTGAAGTTCGTTTTCTTGGCCTGTTTCATTGAAAATTCTTCATTTTCCTAGTCTAATATCGCATCTATTTCGCACATTTTCCATACTTTTTCCAAAAACTGAGTTGTTCATCAGCTTATAAAAATCCTTCTCAAAGTCACTTGTAGCTTTGGTCCTCATATTAGTATTAAAATCAATGTTACCTTCTTTCATAAAAGGCTTCTGATCGAATGCAATAACTCTATTCACATGTTTCAAAATCATACCTTGTTCCAAATAGAACTTCAAATTTCTCGAATGAACAACGTATTCAGTTTTATCCAGTAGAGTTGTGCAAAGTTTGTTTTTAAAATGTTCTGGAGCAAGAGGTAAATCCTTGTGATGTTCGTGTAAATTTGTTGGATATCCAAGATCGACTTCGAGAATATAGCCATAATCTTCGTCGCCAGTGAGTTCTAAAATTGTTTCTTGCCACTCTTCTTTTGTATACGTTTTAGGATCCATCCACTTGATATCGCCGTATGGTAAACTTTGCATGAGGCCATACCCATAAAGGTTGTTTGCATCGAGATAGAGTAAATAGTTTTCGGGCTTTGTCTTATCAAAATCTTTTAAATATTTGTTATTTGCTTTCACATATCGTTTAATACACTGAGAAAATGCCTCCGCGAATACCTTTTTTCGATCATCAAATACCATATTATAATCACTAATTAATTGTAATTCTATCTTCGTTAATTTTAACATAGCATCCCATGCAAGTCTGGGGAGCTGTTAGATAGTGTGCTGGATCAAGCTTATAGCAATTCAAACAAATATTCCTAAAATTTTCAAAGATATCAGCGAGCAATAGAACATCTTGAATGTTTATAGAGATCAGAGTAATTTCCTAGATTTTTCTCTTTTAATTTGTTCCAAACATTTAAGTAGTGTTGAAAATCTTTCTCAGATATGCTCTCATCTGTCAAAAGTGAATAGAAATCTTGAATATCTCAATTCTTCTGTGTAATCAAGTTTTTCAAATACTGTCGATAAATTCATAGGGAAATATTCCTTTTCCAGATAGAATTTTAAAAATCTCGTCGTCGTCATTTTGGCTGTCTTTCTATTATCTCATTCAATATTCTTCCATCTTGTATAAAAATGATTTGTATGTTTGAAGTCTTCTCTCTTTAGATTTTTAGCTAACTTTTCTATAGACGAGGCCATGAATCTGAACGTGTCTACAAACGAAAAACTTGATGAATTTTCTTGGCTTATCACCTTCGAATTCATAGCCATATCCAGAATTTACAGAATAATTTTATATATTTTTCATCGGTGTTTGCAATCAAATCAACATTTCCATATTGTTTAGCCAATTCTTTTATGTACAAATGAGTATCGTAATTTGACATATTGTGGCAGAAAACGGGAATATTCTGAGGAAATTTTCAAATTTAGATTGCAACATGCATGAGCTGCGCCTCGAACTTGCCGGTTAAATGACAATGATCTCTCACTTTATTATAACTCTTATCTTTCCAACTATCAGAGAGTAAAAACCATACTGAATTGACCCAACATCATAAGCAGAACCATTCACAGATATGACAAACGTTTGAATTTTGATACGAAAATTTCTTCTTCTTCTGTCAATTTCATAGGTTTCATGTTCTTAGAATTATATTTTTTCGCTATGTATTTCGATAATTTATTGAGTTCTTCAAACAATTTTGTCGGGACGTTTTCAAATCTTCTTCATTTTTGGCACGATAACATATCGGTTTGTACATGCGATTGGTCACATTCGACACTAAATATAGAGTAAAAAACCATAAGGAATGTGCCTCTGAATCTTGGTTGTAGTCGATCTTTGTGGATTGTTCTTGCATGTCGGAATTTTTTCTAATATGCTCTCAAAGTCCATATAAATTACGTACGGATGGTTAAATTTCTTTTGATAATTAGTAAATTTAGTTGTTTGACCTGGAAATGGCATAATTGGCTTACAAACTTCATGATTTTTACAAATTTCTAAGTGATCTGTTAAATCTCCAGATTTGTAGAAATGGGCTTAAACATCTTCTGCATAGAAATTTTCTTTCCTTATGCTTGGATAACTGAGAACTCACGAGTTTATTTAAATCGGTTATCAAAACATAATGAGATTTGTCTTCTTGTTTAACAATAAGTTTAACAATAAATCAATTTCTAACTCGGCATTCATATTTTTCAGAAAATTTGTAACGGAACAATATTGAGTTTCTCATCATAACTGTAGATTATTTATAGACATTTTTGGATATTTGTACTTGGAATTGTGACTTTGTTTTTCAAATAATTGTATATATTTTAAGGACATTGGATACTCGAAACCTGAAAATATCTCGTCATTTACAAATTTTTCATATTGTTTTGCTCTGTCGACATGAGTCTCGGGTTTTTCAATAGCACATCGGATAGAATAAATAAAGCAATAATCATCTTTATTTTTGATATTTATACAAGCTTTTTTATCTTTGATTTTCTTTGGTAAATCGATATATGATCCTGCGTTCATTATTTCGTGTTTATTAAGGCTCAAAATCAGTTGTTTACAGCGTTTTAATGTCCATCCAGAACCTCTATTTGGATGATTTGTCTGTTCCTCGATGTGTTTAATTTATTAAATTGCTTATAATAAAGTCGTTTATGTCAAAGATTTCGTCTGCTTTTTATAGTAAAGTACATTGGACAAGTTTGTGTTTCACCGTTCACTAAAGTTCGTTCGTATTCGCATTCTAAAGAGAGATATTCTTTACTATTTTTCACAGTTTCTTGAAATTTTTTGATTAAACTTTTAATTTCTGGGCGCAAAATAGAAAGATATTTGTAATGTGGTATGAAATTATCGTTTAAATTCGTTAAATGTATTGCTTGAAAAGACCGTGTATAGACGATAAAACTTCTACATCAATGATTATTTTCAGATTTGTGTTTATCAATTTCTTCGATCATTTCAGATTTAGTTTTATCGTTTGTTTCTATGGACAATTTTTCAGCGATTGATTGAATTTTTTCATCTTTAAATAGATCTAAATTTTTCTTTTCAACTTTGAAATTTCTCTTTAATTCCCTTAAATTTTTCTATATTTATACATGTTTTTCATGATCGACAATTTGATTTTCTTTAACCCAATTCCTCAAATAATTTAGTTCTTTGTCATAAATATCTTTATTTTTCAGATGATTTTTCGACTTATAATGACGTGTATAATGATGTTCAAAAACATCTTTTTTGCAGTATGGACATGTTATTTTACTTCGTGCCATTGTTCTATTTATAAGGTAAAAATTTTCTTAACTATGAATTTGAAAAAGTAATGCTTTTTACTTGAATTTGACAGAAATCAGCACAATTTCTGGTGAAACCGTGATAGATTCTTCTATTTATTATAGAAAAATCTGTAAACTAAGACTTAAAATTATTGAAAAAAATAGTATATTTATAGGACAAAATAGTACTTTAATTACTATATTGGTTTGTATGAGGTAATTTAAATTCTTTATACTATTTTTTCAATAATTTTTTTCTTTAACTTTTCCAAGATTTTTCATTAAGATTTTAATATATTTACTACAGAATTTTCGTTTATTCGTAGCAGATTTGACAACATTTCCAATATATTGTACATTAAAAACAGCTCCAAGAAAGTAGAAGCAAACGGCTATAGATTCGGTTTTCATTCGTGAATTTTTTCATTTTTGGTCAGTAGGGGATTCTGGGTCGCTTTTTGGAACGGATTCAGTTAATTTTTCATTCGTGAGTTACTGTTTGATTTTACAGATTCGTTTATTGTCCTTTAAACAGTATTTTCCCTTGATTTTCTGTCTGTCCCAAAAGTGGTCTAGAAACCCCACATTCATATCTACTAATATATATATATATATATATATATATATATATATATAAATATATATATATTATAAATAATGGAATTAAATAACTATATACGTTTTACCCTTTTTATAGCGTTCTTTTTATGTAATTTTCAAATAGTGTACGCTTATCAACCATTATAAGTAGGGTTTATCAAAGATCCCCCCCACACCTCTTAGTGGAATTATGAAAAGTGTAAGTGGTTTAGTCTTTGAACATTTAGTTAAGTAGTGATTTAATATTAGGTAATGATTACTAAAGAAAAGTGCTTAAATATGATTCCAAATAGTTTCCATGCAGTGTTAATCGATCTGCTATCATTCGGTGGATTGATGAATAAATTCTCTACAGAACCAGTATAAATTATTATAGGACATTTTCCATCGTAATATGTGAAAAATGTGAAAGACGACTTTCGATGACTGAAATAAACCCTCTTAGTATATCTATCATCATTTTTATAAACATATACACATCAAACAAACATAATAAATTAATCAAACGTACCTATAAAGAAACAGTTTAAACAGTTTTGGGTTAAGCCTTCTTCAGGAAATTACAAAAAATATGTGCTTATATAAGCACATAACGATGGTAAGTGCCTGATATACCTTTATCCTGTTAAAATTACCATAGTAAATAAAAAACTTGAAATAAAGAAAATGGTCAATATACCACGTAACTTGTGACAAATAAATATATGGATTCTGGGTTATCTGATAATTTGCATTGTTGGAAGTTATTGAAACAAGAGATATCTTAGATTCATAATAATATTGGGATAAAGAAGTTTCACTCAAGAGAGTGCTTTGGGAAACATGAATTCAATTCTGGGACGATAAAAATAATCCAACTCGCATCGCTTTCAGTTATTTGTTCTTCAAACACACTCTATATCTCTCCCTCTCACTCCCCCTCTCCTTCTATCTCTCTCTCCCATCCTCCCTCCCTTCCTCCTTCCTCCCACCCTCCCTCTCTCGCTGATGGTAATAACATAAATAATGCTATACAAAGTTTAAACTCAGATTCGAATACATTCCTTATATTGTGTAAAGCTCGTGGTTTATGCTTAAATATTGCAGAGTGCAGACCAATTATTGTAGGAAATAATAGACCTTTGAATACCTTAGATTACAAAATAATCAACAATGTGGTCGTATATGGTGTTGTGTTTCCATATGAGAAAAATGTTTTAAATCTTGGATTAAGAATTTCAAATAGTTTGTCATTGTTGCTATCAACATTGATTTTTTCCATTATTCGACTATGCTATTATAGCTCATTGTATTATAAACAATACTTTAGTAGAAAACTTATAGGAAGCGCAAAATGCTCGTATTAGGTTTATATTGAAGCTCAGATTGGATGAACATGCAACAGGTTACTATAAGCAGTTAGGACGGCTAAAAAAATTATATTTACATTAAACATATACGATTATGAGAAATGTACGCTTAAGATAAAGACGTTTTGGTGATGTAATATTACAGCGTCGTAGACATATAACTGTTGTTTATTCAAAGTCATTCCATGTTGAGTCAGTAAGAAAATTAAACGTATTTGAGAGTGAACTTAGAGATTGTAACAGTGAAAAAGTGTTTTTGGAAAGAGTTAAAAATAACTGAATGGTAAGATATAATTGATTGACTTTAGATGATAGTATGTAATTTTTAGTACTTCGTTGACTTATTGTCTTAATTTCTTGTTTTATTAATACTAAATCCATTGTATATCATAAATAATAGCATAAATTAATCTATAGTGAAACATTTTATTGTTAATAAAATATAATAATGTTCGTGAATGTATAACCACAAAGCAAATGTACTCGTACAATAACTGATTGTATCTGTTTGGTGCCTACTCTAGTGAAAGAGTGGACGTCTAGTCTAATCCGGGTTAGGTTATATAGACATAAAGAAAATTTCAAATATCTCCATTTCTTTCCCCCTCTCCCTCTCTTTCCCAATCTTCCTCTCATCCTCTCTCTCCCTTCCCCCGAGGAGAGTGTTTTAATTTAATCTTTCCATATTATTCCAGATGTGTTTGTTTTCGTTAAATAGTTTGCGTTTTTGCGAGGAAGTAAAAAGGTTTTCTTCAAAAGAAACGGGACTTTTCCGAACATTTGCAAGCGTTTAGTGATACATACAGTTAGTAGCACTATGTTTCGAGATCTGCAATCTGATCTGTTCCTCGTGTGAATAAGTAATGTAACTACAGTCCAGGTTAAAATAATTCAATCTTATCAGAGCGCCGTGACACTTGTACGTCAGGAATCACAACAGCCACGATATGTGTCAACGCCATGCATACAATTATTGAAAACAAAATATTATTTATTAAAACAGGACTAAGGAATACTCATCTGCACTAACCGATTAATCATAAAACTTGGCCAGATGCAAAAATTAAATGGCTATTGTTACAGCAGATACAACATGGTGGCATAAAAAGGAAACGAGAGTGGGCTATTTTATTATTGTTTCATTCTACAGGAACGTCTTAAAACCTCACTATTACTCCGCATTGGTATTTTGAAAAATCTTAGACTTTTATAACTTCGAATATTCTTAATAAACATACAGGGTGTACATAAAGTCCTGCATAGGTATAATATTTTCTGAACGATAACAGATAAATCAACAAGATTTGGTACATCAACACTACACCTAAAAATCTACTTTTTGAAGTAACTATCAGTTTTCTGTAATATCATGGGGACGTCCCGCAAGGAGTCAGAAGGAAATCTTAAATAGGAGCATAGGTCAATATGCACATCAATTTAAAGGGCTTATCTAGCAGAGTTTAATGCCGCAAACCACACTCAAAAAGATTGATCCAGTACAAAATGGCGGCTGTTCAAAGATTTTACTTGGTTACATTTTATTAGTAGCCATAACCCCAGTAAAACAAAACTGCAACGAAACGAATACTGGAGCTAAATACTACATTATGCTTGTCAGTTGTACAGTAGTGAGTTATGACGTTAGTTATCCTCAAGGGTTACAAATTTGGTCCTAATATATTGATAACGGGGAAAACCTGATAACAGTAACAATTAGAAAGCTCTTATCTTTGGGTCGCAGTTTGGACTTTCCTATTAGCCAGTCTATTCATAGTAGGCTATTCTAGTTTTCTTGTTTCAGTAGTGCTGTCCAACCTTTCTATCAGTGCGCTTTAGTACAAAAGAGTTTATCGTATTGCTTATAGTTCTTCAACTACACTATGTCGCTTGACGAACGTGAACGTATAACACTTCTTATTATGGTTGGTTGGGGAAACAACAGACGATCACACGAGGAATCGCGCACTGATATGTACACCTGTGCAGGACTTTATGTACACCCTGTATAATAGAAATATTCAGATTACATATACTGGATTTCAATTATATGTTATATATGTTTCAAGTATATATAACTTTTCCAATAAAGTTTATACATGAACAATTGTAAACTATTAAATATTAATTTTCTGCTATCTGTATTACAAAACAGCTTCGAAGCTCAAATCAATATTTTGTAATTACAGCTACAAAGTAAAACGCCGATTAAGTAAAGCGCACAAAAAGACGATAATACAACAATTGGAAAGGGACAGAAAACTAATAGAGAGGTTATAGTAACACGCTGTTACTACAACACACGTTATCAGCAACACTGTTAGTAACAGGTTACATTTAATGGAATATATAATTACACAGAGCTCTTCCAGGCCCGTGCTCATCTCACTCTGGCCAGCACAGTTCACACTGTTACTACAACACACGTTATCAGCAACACTGTTAGTAACAGGTTACATTTAATGGAATATATAATTACACAGAGCTCTTCCAGGTCCGTCTTCATCTCACTCTGGCCAGCACAGTTCACACTGTTACTACAACAC
The DNA here is from genome assembly GCF_021130785.1 of Homalodisca vitripennis. Classification (NCBI taxonomy): domain Eukaryota; kingdom Metazoa; phylum Arthropoda; class Insecta; order Hemiptera; family Cicadellidae; genus Homalodisca; species Homalodisca vitripennis. Next base: position 127,701,371 of record NC_060214.1, on the reverse strand, counting down.
ACATTATCAGCAACACTGTTAGTAACAGGTTACATTAATGGAATATATAATTACACAGAGCTCTTCCAGGTCCGTGCTCATCTCACTCTGGCCAGCACAGTTCACACTGTTACTAAAACACACATTATCAGCAACACTGTTAGTAACAGGTTACATTAATGGAATATATAATTACACAGAGCTCTTCCAGGTCCGTGCTCATCTCACTCTGGCCAGCACAGTTCACACTGTTACTAAAACACACATTATCAGCAACACTGTTAGTAACAGGTTACATTAATGGAATATATAATTACACAGAGCTCTTCCAGGCCCGTGCTCATCTCACTCTGGCCAGCACAGTTCACACTGTTACTACAACACACATTATCAGCAACACTGTTAGTAACAGGTTACATTAATGGAATATATAATTACACAGAGCTCTTCCAGGTCCGTGCTCATCTCACTCTGGCCAGCACAGTTCACACTGTTACTACAACACACATTATCAGCAACACTGTTAGTAACAGGTTACATTAATGGAATATATAATTACACAGAGCTCTTCCAGGCCCGTGCTCATCTCACTCTGGCCAGCACAGTTCACACTGTTACTACAACACACATTATCAGCAACACTGTTAGTAACAGGTTACATTAATGGAATATATAATTACACAGAGCTCTTCCAGGTCCGTGCTCATCTCACTCTGGCCAGCACAGTTCACACTGTTACTACAACACACATTATCAGCAACACTGTTAGTAACAGGTTACATTAATGGAATATATAATTACACAGAGCTCTTCCAGGTCCGTGCTCATCTCACTCTGGCCAGCACAGTTCACACTGTTACTACAACACACATTATCAGCAACACTGTTAGTAACAGGTTACATTAATGGAATATATAATTACACAGAGCTCTTCCAGGCCCGTGCTCATCTCACTCTGGCCAGCACAGTTCACACTGTTACTACAACACACATTATCAGCAACACTGTTAGTAACAGGTTACATTAATGGAATATATAATTACACAGAGCTCTTCCAGGTCCGTCCTCATCTCACTCTGGCCAGCACAGTTCACACTGTTACTACAACACACATTATCAGCAACACTGTTAGTAACAGGTTACATTAATGGAATATATAATTACACAGAGCTCTTCCAGGTCCGTCCTCATCTCACTCTGGCCAGCACAGTTCACACTGTTACTACAACACACATTATCAGCAACACTGTTAGTAACAGGTTACATTAATGGAATATATAATTACACAGAGCTCTTCCAGGTCCGTCCTCATCTCACTCTGGCCAGCACAGTACACACTGTTACTACAACACACATTATCAGCAACACTGTTAGTAACAGGTTACATTAATGGAATATATAATTACACAGAGCTCTTCCAGGTCCGTGCTCATCTCACTCTGGCCAGCACAGTTCACACTGTTACTACAACACACATTATCAGCAACACTGTTAGTAACAGGTTACATTAATGGAATATATAATTACACAGAGCTCTTCCAGGTCCGTGCTCATCTCACTCTGGCCAGCACAGTTCACACTGTTACTACAACACACATTATCAGCAACACTGTTAGTAACAGGTTACATTAATGGAATATATAATTACACAGAGCTCTTCCAGGCCCGTGCTCATCTCACTCTGGCCAGCACAGTTCACACTGTTACTACAACACACATTATCAGCAACACTGTTAGTAACAGGTTACATTAATGGAATATATAATTACACAGAGCTCTTCCAGGTCCGTGCTCATCTCACTCTGGCCAGCACAGTTCACACTGTTACTACAACACACATTATCAGCAACACTGTTAGTAACAGGTTACATTAATGAAATATAATTACACAGAGCTCTTCCAGGCCCGTGCTCATCTCACTCTGGCCAGCACAGTTCACACTGTTACTACAACACACATTATCAGCAACACTGTTAGTAACAGGTTACATTAATGGAATATATAATTACACAGAGCTCTTCCAGGTCCCGTGCTCATCTCACTCTGGCCAGCACAGTTCACACTGTTACTACAACACACATTATCAGCAACACTGTTAGTAACAGGTTACATTAATGGAATATATAATTACACAGAGCTCTTCCAGGTCCGTCCTCATCTCACTCTGGCCAGCACAGTTCACACTGTTACTACAACACACATTATCAGCAACACTGTTAGTAACAGGTTACATTAATGGAATATATAATTACACAGAGCTCTTCCAGGTCCGTCCTCATCTCACTCTGGCCAGCACAGTTCACACTGTTACTACAACACACATTATCAGCAACACTGTTAGTAACAGGTTACATTAATGGAATATATAATTACACAGAGCTCTTCCAGGTCCGTCCTCATCTCACTCTGGCCAGCGCAGTTCACACTGTTACTACAACACACATTATCAGCAACACTGTTAGTAACAGGTTACATTAATGGAATATATAATTACACAGAGCTCTTCCAGGTCCGTCCTCATCTCACTCTGGCCAGCACAGTTCACACTGTTACTACAACACACATTATCAGCAACACTGTTAGTAACAGGTTACATTAATGGAATATATAATTACACAGAGCTCTTCCAGGTCCGTGCTCATCTCACTCTGGCCAGCACAGTTCACACTGTTACTACAACACACATTATCAGCAACACTGTTAGTAACAGGTTACATTAATGGAATATATAATTACACAGAGCTCTTCCAGGTCCGTCTTCATCTCACTCTGGCCAGCACAGTTCACACTGTTACTACAACACACATTATCAGCAACACTGTTAGTAACAGGTTACATTAATGGAATATATAATTACACAGAGCTCTTCCAGGTCCGTCTTCATCTCACTCTGGCCAGCACAGTTCACACGGTTACCTTGAGACTCTTACCCGAGTATCCGACAACTGAGGCTTACAAGCAATAAAACTGTGCCCTGTGGCCACCAGATATCGTCTCATGACTTAGTCATCCAGGAAACGTGAATTTCCATTCGATAAGGGTAAACCCTGGCTTTTTGTAAAATTGATAGAATAAATTCCACTAGGAAAAATCTATCTTCAAGCATGCTACTTTGGAAGGAATGTACTGTAATAAGGTACGGGATTGCTAAGTTTGATAATTGATATTCTTTTCTTAAATCATAATCTTTTACCTTAATAAACTGTACCGTTTTACAGGCACATGAGGGGTTAGCTTTGAAATTTAAATTTTTGTGTAGGTTCAAAAAGGAAAAGAAAATCTTCTGAAATAAATAAAATTCAAACTAAAATAAAACTTCTTCTTGAAAATAATTACGTCACCCCAAAAATGTACAAAGTTCTTACAGCTACTTTTTTATTCAATTTCCAAATTCAAAACTTTCACACTCTAATCTGATCTGGCAATTATTCACTTTAATTTATCTTCAAAATTCAATTTTATTTTGTTACTAATTTTCTTTACTTTACTTTAAATATTACTTCTTTTCAGTGTTAGAATTTTTTTATTGCTGAAAGCATCTATAACAACCACAAAACTCATTTAGTATTTTTACATAAAATTTTATATACCTGTGCTCACTGCACCAACAAGTTTTATATTGCACATATCAAAAGGACAAGTTCCTAAATTCCCATTAAATTTAATATTTACAGTATTTCTTTCCCAAAAATTATTCAAAATAACTAAGAATGAATATTGACTGGACTCCAGTTAAAAGTTCACTTACCCGCAGGTTCGATGACGATTAGCAAAAAAATAACTCTAAGCACTTTCAAAGTCTACTCGTTACTACTACTTCAGATCAACTGTGACGGGAGGTACGTCTACCTCACCCCATCTCTCAATTTCGTTATCAAACACTGCCATCTGC